>NW_027466835.1:0-282500 GCF_046128005.1 Genypterus blacodes
TTCAATATACAACATATTTTGGCTTCTTTTGTCATGCATATAGACGCAGGCGTATGCAGAGGCGGGGGGGGTGTTGTGTTGTGCGTTTGAAGCTTGGGCACAGGAGAGGCTCCCCATGTGTCGCAGCCTGGAGCGATGTTTTTAATTACACCAGCGTTACAGACCTTCATTTGATGGAAGCCAGTGTAATCTCTTTATCTGGGTCTTTCTGTATGGTGTCCTCCAGCCTCCCTGGCTCGGCTCCGTCCTCATCCAAGGCTGCTTCCTCCCTGCTGAGTGCAAAGGTCAAAATGATGGGATGGATTTAAAAAAAAAATTAAAACCCTGTTGTGCTAAACGAGTCCTCACACTAAACCTCCTGCCACACCCAGCAAACAGGCTGCGAGTTGAAGTCCAGGGTTGAAGTTCATCTTTAAGGGGATTCATGGTAAGAATTTATATCTGCAATGCCTGATATTTTCTAAAAAACGAGAGCTCCCATGCAGTGAAAATGTAACGTAATGTTATGTTTCTGAAGTCAGTCTGGTTCTGAATCAGTCGGTCCACAGTGGGAACTGTTCCCGCTGCAGGGGTCGCCTCGGCCGCCAGCGCATTAACATACCAGGACTGACATTCCATTCCAGTGGGACATTCCACACAGTTGGAACTGTCCTGTGCATGCAGAGGCTTCTTCTGCTGGGCCCACCTCATGGGCGCTGCTCACTGAGAGAGACACTTTGACCTGCTTCACCATGGCTGCGTCTCAATGTTGGTCTAAACTGCAAACCCTGAGATCCAAGATGTAATACTGAAGGCTGAAGATGTGTATGGAGTTAATCCCTTATCAGACGGCCTGTTATCTTTCCCATTAAATTTTTGCACATCAGTAAAAATAAGCTAAAGCTACAGCCCGCCTATATGGCGTGATAACACTTCTCTCATTATTTTAGGTCGTCTGGCACTATTCAGTTTACTGCAGATCAGTATTTTTACTGCAAGGACTTTAACTAAATCATTTACAGTATATTATTAACCATATAAAGCTGCAAGGAAGAAGAGCATAATACTGACTTTGTTCTATTTTGTACAGAAATACATACATAAGGCATTGAGGCATTGTCTGGGAGCGCAGCATAAGTGAAGAGAAGAAGATGAGAATGGTGTATGCATGCCTGACATGTGACTTTTGAGAGCACGGCCAATTGTCTGTACTGTGACTGTGAGCTAATGCTCCATCACTGTGCCTCTGACATGGCACAGGGAGAGGGAAACACAAATGGGTCAGACCAATGAACAAAGGTATCGATATGCTGATACATTCTCCACCTATTTCTAAATGGATATATATCACCAAAGCTGCCTGTGGGTCCGTCTGCCCGTCTCTCAATAGCTATGGAAGTGTGAACATGGTGAACCATTATAACGACAGGGTTACTATGGAAATACTTTAATAATCCCACTCCATCCGGAGTGGTTGTTGTATATATTAACATTTGCAGATAGCAACTGAAACTAATATGACACTGTAACATGATTGTAAAACGCCAAGGAAAACCCAATTAGGTTGCATGGGCTTCTCTGCATCCTCTCTCATCTTTAATCTCCGGTGTAAAACATTGTGGTGATTCATAATGACTCGGCGTGTGGAATTATGCAAGGTGTTGTGTAATGAGACTCTTCTGCACACAGTGACGTGTGCAGACGTCAAAGACAAGTGTGAGTGGAAACTAGCCATGTTTATTGTCATATATTGGGTTTAGGAGTGGAAGCCCTGTAAGAGTTTAGCCTGTGACTGTGTGCGTGTGTGTGTGTGTGTGAGAGAGAGAGAGAAAGAAAGAGGATAGTGTGTCGTGACAGCTGTGGAGGAGATTATTCCCTGCCCTGGACCTTAACCCCTGTAGAAACTCCTACAACTATTGTGGCTCAATCAGATTAAAAAGACAAAAACAATCTCCCCAAGGACTCAGGCAGGGAGGGAGGGAGGGATGGATGGATGGAGGAATGGATGGATGGATGGATGGATGGATCGCTGGCTGTCCATCTATAGATGTGCAGTAGCACAATGCTGACTTGGCTGTGGGACCACAGAGAGACGCAGCTCACTCAGAGACAATGCAGCGGTTTGTCTCCTCTCTGTAAAAACGGCCGACCAAGCAAATATGTTATTTCTCTTTTTCCTGGCGGGCCTCTTTCACAGCGTCACCACGTAGATCTATGAGCGTTTAAGTTGAAATGTCCCTCCCCAGGCCTTCCTCAGCCAGCCGTTATCACTGCGTCTGTCACTGAGCCGCAGGTTCAATAGCCGTTATTTACACAGGCGGTAATCTGGGAAAACAAAGCTTGCGTGCCGTCTCACTTGGATGTACAGATTCATTAAGCTCTCAGTGTTTGAATACACAGACAGGATGTTTAATCTTTTTACACAGGTTGAGCAAACACCTGCAATCTCTGTCAATTATAACTGTAATTGCATCCATGCTCTTTGAAACGGAGAGACTTTCCAAAGCGTGTGTAGCGTCTGGCATGAGTCCAGGCACATCAAAGGCACACATCCCTTTTATTGATAGCGACTCTCATACACAGTTTATTGGTCACTCTCAGTGGGTGATCAGTACAAAGTGTATGGTTGAATTGACGGCAGACGCACGCTCATCTTTCAAACCACATGTTTGACACCAGGGGTGTTTTCTTTTGAAGTCCTTTGGGTGAAGACAGCCTGCTAACTCATGATCTTTATATTTGCTAAGTTGAGCCGCTTCCTCTTCTCCATCGTCTAACCTTACAACACCTCCTCCGGTTTATGGAGGAGCATTAATGAGACCCTACCCCCCCCCCCCCCAGGGCAAGCACACTGTGTGGCGAGCGTGATTCCTTGGATGCGTCTTACTGCAGCACACATACTGTAGGTCAAGCAGATCAGTCGCAGCATCACATGAAGCTCATGCGTGTGAGCCCCGGGCACTGAGCTCCAAATGAGTTATCCTGTGACGACAACGTGTGTGTGTGTGTGTGTGTGTGTGTGTGTGTGTGTGTGTGTGTGTGTGTGTGTGTGTGTGTGTGTGTGTGTGTGTGTGTGTGTGTGTGTGTGTGTGTGTGTGTGTGTGTGTGTGTGTGTGTGTGTGTGTGTGTGTGTGTGTGTGTGTGTGTGTGTGTGTGTGTGTGTGTGTGTGTGTGTGTTGAAAGTATCATCATGTTAAGCACAAACTATCCAACCGCTCAGGGCGTCTCTGAGTCATGGCTAACTGTGCCACATGGATCGATGTAAACACATTTCCCTGTCCCTGCTCCTTCCCATCTCCCTGCACATCAGTTTGCCTTGATATGTGCAATTCCAGTGTTAAACCAAAGATACACACACACACACACACACACACACACACACACACACACACACACACACACACACACACACACACACACACACACACACACACACACACACACACACACACACACACACACAGACACACACACACACACACACACACACAGTGTCCACCTGCCTACATATCAGACGGGTGACTTGTCCCTCTCCTGTGCAGTAACAGGGCTCTTGTGCAGGGTCAGGCGGTGACAGCTGGCTCGCTGCAGGCTCAATGGAGCCGACGGATCAGGCAACCAGTGCTGCACAGAAGCCAATGGGACAGCTGGCCTGGTCTGGTCTGGGTGGGGGGGCGATGAAAGACCGCAGCAAGAAAGAATGTAGTGATTTAGAAAGTACAGCCACTAATGAAAAGGTTTTTTTTTTTTTTATTGAGTCTTAAATGCAATAGAGCATTAAGACTGTCTGCATCTGTCTGAACGCTTCAATTCTAGTTAAGTTCCATTCACAAGTAACCACTTGTCTTCTCTAGAAGTTGTGATTATGCAAATGTAATGCAATTTTAGAGCGAAGTGAAACACTTCCCCAAACACGTAATGGGAACTCATGATGATTCTGTGTAAAAGTGACTCATTCCAGGCTGCAGGTGGGGGGAGGGGGAGGGGGGAGGAGTTTAGATGAATGCTAGCGTGGCTTCACTTCAAGCCGCTCATGGCATCAAATTAATGCCAACTGGGTTCAGTCGACTTCTCAGGCTTTATTCTCTGCCATTCCAGTGGGCATGAATAAAGATGAGATTATGGGACGGGCTTAAGCTGCTGGTTGTAATGTGTCAGTCAGACAGAGGCCGCCTCACACACTGCTGTTACTTTTCCTTTAAAAAGTGTGAATGTCCAGATGTGGTCGGGGCGGGGGAGAGAGCAGAAATTTAATATTTTCACATGAGTGGGACCGTCTTTCAGCCGTGATGAACACCGTGCAGAGATGATGGTAGAAGATGGATCAGGGCAGGAAAGCTGGTTGCCAAAGTGAATGCCAAGTAGTGGCACAGCTATTCAGCGATGTTTCTAAGAGAATACACACGATTATGGAAATCCTGCCACTGTGACAAACCCAGTTGGAACCCGATGTTTGCTTTTGAAATCTGGAGCGATGGTTGCTGATCCCCCCCGTCACACCTTTCTTGCGTTGGATCCAGCCTGAAGGACAGATTGGTGAAGCCACTGACGCGTTTGTTTAGTAGAGGGAAGCAACGTACAGAGTGTTTGCTGCAGGGTAGATGTCCTGAAATCAGATTGTCAACTGTCGTACGTCTTGAGGCGGAGCGTTTGGAGTTAACCCCTCTTCCACCCGTGAGCCCCGCGTGTCCCTGCTCTGCTCGTCCCTCTGTAATCCTCCACATTTGCACCGCAGTCAGGAAGGATGACGCACGTTCCTCTTCCCCTGCCACACCTTCACTCCCCGCGTTTCAAAAACCTTTTGTCTTTTGTGTCGCTCCTAATGGTCAGCGCTCTCGCTCCAGGCGCGCTGGCAGCTCGCAGAGTCGCACAACACTCCTGCAGCTGTGTCACATTGTCTGCCTGAGTAATGGAATGGCCCCGAGCTCTCTGACGCTCTCCTATTTTCCATAGAAATTGAGTCCAGAAGATAGAACCTGATTACGTCTATGAAGCTCTGTATGTAGCTCGGATGAGGTTGCTAGAGATAAAATTAACCCCTGACATTCACAAGGAGTGTAACCACACACACACACACACACACACACACACACACACACACACACACACACACACACACACACACACACACACACACACACACACACACACACACACACACACACACACACACACACACAGACACACACAGACACACACTCTCTCTCTCTCTCTCTCACTCCAGGGACACACACTAATGCTCGGCTGGCTCGGCACACATGCAGAGAAGCCTCGCTTTGTCAAACACAGTTCCTCACAGCTGTCTCATGTCGCTGAGGCGTGGTGGCGTCCGCTTGAAGATCACAGGAAGGCCTCTTCTTAATAACTCAGAGGTTTTTTAGTTAGTGTGTGTTCTAATTGACTCTCTCTCCTCAGATCAGCTCCTCTCGCTCTAACTCTTTTGATGCTGGAGTAGCAACAGGATGTTTAACACTCAACTCTGTTTTTGTCTCCACCAGGTATTAAACGAAGAGTGTGATCAGAACTGGTACAAGGCCGAGCTAAGCGGGAAAGACGGCTTCATCCCCAAGAATTACATAGAGATGAAGCCCCATCCGTAAGTATTAAGTCACACCGAGGCCTCAGCTCTGAGACTCTTAGACGACATCACCACTTTGTGCCACATGAGCTTTCTCCTCATCAAAGTTCTAATGGCCTCTTAGGCTAAATTGAATATTGGCCTTATTGCATCATTGCCAAGCCGCAATCCGACTAAATGTGTTTGGGAAGCTTTGCTGGTCGCTCTGCCCGTCCTGTTGCGTCTACGTTCCACTTTCTCCTTCTTTTTTTGGGCCAATGCTGTTAATTTCAGATTGTATTTCACTCCCTGTGGATTTTCAGCGAGATGCCACTCTATAAACCACATTACCCTGCCCGTCTCCTCTTCCGATGGAGCCGGTTGAAGCGCTCTACGCATGATAACCAGAAACCACAACCCAGCCTCTAAGCCTGGTTGCCGTCTCAGTCCCTGCTGGTGAAGGCGGTGGTTTATGGGTTAGTTTCACTGAGCCGGGTCATGCCCTCTGGTTGAAGGCACCATAGAGCAAACGATGGCTTTAACTTGATGAGGAAATGATGCATTTACACAAGAATTGCAGTATTGTCCTTAAAGGTTTAGGCGTATCCTTCCCTTTAACGTAACTCTCACAAAGAGTCTGTGGTTACTGAGCAGGTGAGATGAAGCTGGCCCCTAACACTTCGCCATCATAAGGGGGTTTTAGATGACCTTTTTTCATAGTAGGAGGTTGCCCATGGCGATTCATGGACAGAGTGTAGTTATTGAAAAGAACACACACTCCCCCAGTACAGTAATGAAGCGCTGACGTTGCTCACGAGGCAGCGATACGGCTCGGGATTGTCCTTTGTCTGCTGCGGTAGTGACCGTGGCACCCAAGTGGCACCCGGCTGCACCAGGCACACACACACGTGCGCTGGCCAATACACACGCTGCACACACACACACACACACGATCCTGTCACACAGCAATGCGCAGCACCGTACGGATCAGCTCCAAGACTTAAGGTTCACATGCGTTCCCTTCTGTTAGAACAGGACTGGGGTTGTGTCTCTTCTGGCCAAAGCAGGTTTTTTCATTTTAGGTTAATTTATTTTAAGATAGTGACCCAGCGCTGCCAGGGAGTCTCCTGCTGTACCTGTTGTTCCCTGGGCTCCACATCTTCCTCTGCTGTCACTTCATCAAACAGGGAAGGAAGCCCTGAGCACACAGACTTACTGCCCCGCCAAGCACTCATGCAAAGCAGATAACTACTTAGCCATTTCATTATTGATTTTCACCTGTGTGTGTGTGTGTGTGTGTGTGTGTGTGTAAAAGAGCAAAGATGTCATCTTTTGGCCGACTAAACTCTTCAATTATTAACGCACGCAAAAAGCTTTCACCGGCTTCGGCTGCCTACCTCCCATTCGGTTCTCCGCCTCTTCATCCATCTCAGATCGCTCAGGCGCGTTCCCTCTCTCAGGGTTTTCAGCGATGTCATTTTTAGCAGCGTATATGCTGTTAATAATGACTCAATTTCAGAAACATTACATTAAAAGATTCAGAGCAGGATCGGCGTAATATTCTTGAAGCACAAATGGCAAAGACTGCCGCCGGGAACGCAAAGCAGCCGAACCCGAGTATTGATGAAGAGGCTTATGTTGGTGATGTACGCGTGTGTGGAAAGGCGATAAGGGTTTAAAGTAGGTAATAGATAAAGGATAAAAAGGTTTGGATGGACTGGATTGTGTCTGACGTGTTGCCTCCTCCACCAGGTGGTTCTTCGGGAAGATTCCACGGGCCAAAGCAGAGGAGATGCTCAACAAACAGAGGCACGACGGGGCCTTCCTCATCCGAGAGAGCGAGAGTGCGCCGGGGGACTTCTCCCTCTCTGTGAAGTAAGGAAGCTCGCCACACATTCAGTGGGGGGAGGAGGGGGGGTGGAAGGGGGGCGGCGGGGTGATTCACACTCATTTCCTATATATACAATCTATTATCAGCTCCAAAGAATGGATGAGATAATTTGCTGTGCCTTGGTATATCTGAGTCATCAACACTTCCACAGTCACTTCCCTGTTTTTTTGTGAAGTCCCAGTGCTGCCATCTGGTGACTGAAGTGTGTATCACTGTGGATAGAAGCTCTGCTCTCTGTGTGCCTCCTGTAGTTCTTAGCTGCATTCAGAGTTCATTGCCTCTTCTTCCATTCTTACCTTTCCCAAAGAGGCACTTCACCATAGTAGTCGTAAAAATCTGATAACACACACCTTCATTTCACCACAGGTATGACGATTACTTTAATGTCTAAGTCATCCTCTCTCCCAGACTCACGGCTCTCCTCTCTCTCCCCCCCCCCCTCCCTCCGCAGGTTCGGAAACGACGTCCAGCACTTCAAAGTTCTCCGTGACGGCGCCGGAAAGTATTTCCTGTGGGTGGTAAAGTTCAACTCCCTGAACGAGCTGGTGGATTACCACCGCTCCACCTCCGTCTCCCGCAATCAGCAGATCTTCCTGCGCGACATAGAGCAGGTCACCCAGGTAAACACATTCACACACATTCAGGGGAAGGCACTGATGTATCTGAGCCAGGACACAACGTTTAGAGAGGCTGTGCCCATATTAGGCTGCAGCTGAAAACCCTTCATATTGAGAGATATGTGTGTCCCCAAAATGAACAACCAGTCATTAGTAATAAGTTGAATTGATAATTTGCTGCTGTTCTGTCTCGGCCCTTCTTCAAAATACTGAACTTGAGGTTTATACAACTCCAGCAAAATGCATCAAATATCCACACTTCCCTCCTGAAGCTCAGCGGCAGGTTCTTCTCCACCTCATCGCCTGTGACCTTACAGTAAAGTGACATGGCTTTGTTGTGTAACAGTGTGGTGTGTGTGTTCCTGCTGCACAGTGGCAGATGTCTGAGCAGCTTTTGCAGCCTCGCCAGACCAGAAGGAAGCAAACGTTTCCTGGTTGCGTGTGAAGTCTTACTTCTCTTACTTGACTTATTTGGAAGTAGGCTGAGAAAGAACTTCTCTTTATATTTGTATTTTACTCAAACTTGACCTTTGCACCGACTGTACCAAAATCTGCTCTGACTCAGAGCTGTGTGTGTGTGTGATTGTTTCAGACTTGTTTCACGCCTGCTAACACATCCTGCCATCCTTCTTTTCTCTCTCTTTGTGTTGCACAGCATCCCACATACGTGCAAGCACTCTTCGACTTTGACCCCCAGGAGGATGGAGAGCTGGGTTTCCGACGCGGCGATTTCATCCAGGTCCTGGACAACTCTGACCCAAACTGGTGGAAAGGCGGCTGCCACGGCCAAACGGGCATGTTCCCCCGCAACTATGTCACGCCTGTCAATCGGAATATGTAAACAGTCAGACCATGTAAACAACAACAACAACAACAACAACAACAACCACCAACCATCATCATGATCATCATCGCCCCCATCCAATCCCCCATCCACCGCTTTACCCTTTACTGCCATCACAAGGTAACAGGAGCAGACAGGAAGAACGCAAACAGCTGTGAGAGAAAGCAGGAGTAGCGCTGCTGTAAGCGGCGGCCGAGCCAAATCAACTTTAACTCGCGCCGCGCCGAGATTGTTCGCCTCCCTTGTGATGGCCTCTGTCAGGATCGAACTGTCTTTGAGGGAAAATGTAAGGGCAGAGAACCTTAAGCGTAGTGCACCAAGCGTGACGATAACCAAACAATTGTACCGCTCCTCCCACCGGCTGCTTCTGTCTCCTCCTAAACTTCTTAACATTCTGCCTTTCTTTTGTGTTTCTCTTCTTTTTTTGTTTTCCTTTGCCGCATGTTGTTTTTAATCAAATGAAATGCCTACCGATAAAATCCTAACTCTGTTTTAAAGAAAAAAAAAAGAAATCAAAAATATAAAAAAGAAGAAATTGTTTTAAAAACTCACAAAAAAGAAGAGAGAGAGGAAAAACTGATGCCATTTACAGCGAGTTTCCATGTCTACGATCATTGGCACGTGAGCGATGTACATCAGCCATGGGCTGTATAAATAAATCAACTATAGAGAGAATCCATTTTTTAAGAATATATATTATATATTTGTATGTGTTTGTCTGTTTTACCTCTCATCACAATTTGTATTTTTTTTTTCATTTGTAAATTATGTTCATTTTCTTTGTCAGTATGGATAAGACCTAGTAGCTCTAGAATGTGCTGAATTGTCAGAAGTTTTTTTTCTGAATTTATCTGAGGGCCCTCAGATAAACACACAGTGATATTTAAGGGGTCATAAATTCCATTTGAAAAGATTTCTCTTGTCTCTAATGCAAGGAAAACGTCAGGTTTGGTTCTCTGAAAGAAACTAATCAGGAAGCTAAAGTCGACCAGCATGTAGAGCCACAAATGCTGCAAGAGCTGTTACGGAGCCCTGGGAAAGGTCAGACACCTTTTCAACGCCAATGTATTTATTGCAGCCATTTTACTTGGGCAGTGAATGTAGCTGACTGAGACCATAGACATGAACATGAGGGAAGCAAGGTCGGAGAACTGAACTACACAAACCATGCAAGGGATCGTTAAAAAGACGTGCTGAAACGGTAATGGTGTCCATATTCATTCATAAAGAGAGATGCATTAGAGCATGTACAGTTAATTACCATGCATATTCCAAACATTCAGTACATGCACGCATACGCAGCTGCTGTCCTCCTTGTTATACCTGCACGTAGCAAAGAGGCAGAGTTCAGATAATCACGCGGTGGAGTCGCCAGTGCAGATCTGCAGCTGCCACACAACAGCTCAGAAACCTGAGAGATTGTCTTTTATGCTCAAAGTTGAGAGATCAGCTTAAATGATGTAAACGTGTTGTGATGTTGTTTTTTGTCCCTCTTTTCCTTTATATTTTTTTGTCCATTGTGGCGTGTGGTCAAGCACTTTTTGTCCCAACATTTTGCTTTCTGGTCTTGGTCCTCTGTAAGTGAGTGTGTGTGTGTGTATGGGTGTGTGCGTGTGTGTGTGTGTGTGTGTGTGTGTGTGTCTTTGTTTACTGCGTCTGTGTCGATGGCTCCCGTCTCCTCGTTCTCTCTGGATAGTGCCTTTCTCTCTGGTGTTTCAGTGTCTCCGACCTGCTACTTTGAGCCCCCTCCCTTCAAAAAGGGGGGGCCCCGCCAGTCCTGCAGTGAGAAATGGTGTAAATAATCCAACCTGTTCCCCCCCCCGACTCCTCCCCCTCCCCTTCCCTCCCCCCACCCCGCTCCGCTCTGCACCCCCTCCTACATCAACCCACCTCCGCCCTCTTCCCTCACCAACATGGAACTCTTCTTATTTAAGTGTCTCTCGCCTCGTCTTACCCTAATGATACTGTTCTGTTTTTTTGTTTGTTTTTTTTTGCTTTTTTTATTTGCATTTTTTTGTTTTGTTTTGTTTTCAATTAATAAAATGGCAATTATTAAAAAAATTGGAATCATACTGTGTAGTATCTTTGGTCTCTCTTTCTTTTTCTTTTTCCTTTTTTTCTTAATCATTGTGTTCGTGTCATCAAAGAGCTACAAATGCAGTGTGTGTACAGCGAGACAGGTTATTTTGTGGTACATTAGTAAAGTTTGTTATGAAAGAACACCCTAAAAAGATGCATATTAAACTATATTTTAATAGTCTTAAATATATTAATCCACCTAATTCACAGCGATAACTTAAGTACCAATGTTAAAATTGATAAACGATATATATAGATATTAAAACGTATACGGATAGTCTACATTGGCTTATGAGCGCTTCTTCTTCCCCTTGAAACAATTCGGTCGTCTTCCTATTTTTCGTAAAGCAGTAGTTTCCGTACATTTGAGTGGAATATGGAAATACCCTGTCAGACTTGCAACTTGCATGGGAAGGATAATCCTTCACAGCGAGCATATGCCGCCTCTGATTTACTGTTGCGTGCTACAGCTTTTGAGAGCACAGACTGTTTTTAATCTCCTGTGGTGATTGTGGGGAAGTTCAGACAAATACTTGAGAGCTGCATTTACAGGCCATGTTGTCGTAAAATCAAACCTGGGAGGATGAGTAAGAAAATGTGATTCTGATGGCTCGGATTGGGATTTCAACTGATCCTCCAGCCGCAACTGTGGGGGGAAATAAAAGCATTGTGATGTTTACTATGGTGGACGATTTGCCACATGTTTACTGGATGAATATGATCGACAGATGATTGTGAATTTGCGAAAACCTATAAACACATTTGGTTCTCTTGCCTCATGTAAACCCAGTCTAGGCCCTGATGGTGAAACAGAAAGTGGCTTGTGGCCTCACTGCAAGATGAAACGTCCAATGTGAGACAAACATGCATGCATGCAAGCTGCAGCTGATGCAAAGAATCCCCTAAGAGGAAACTGATCATATTACTTCTCAAGGATTTTCTCATTTCCTCTTCTGACATGGCTGCAGTCACGGGAACCTCACTATCTTTTCTCTCCCAGTACCACTTCAGCACTACACCAGTGTTTCCGTCCTCTTCCAAACCATCTCATCTAGTGCCTGTTCCAGCTTCTCAGTGATGTAATGCAGGGTTTTGCCTTGCTGCTTCAGTAAGTGGTGGGTATCAGGCCTGTTGCTCTACACTGTTTTGAAATATTAAGAAGATTTAAGGGTTTAAGGGCAGAGATGAGAAGATTATCATCAGTGTGTGAATTAGTGACCCATTTCTGTCCATCAGTGTCCTAATCACAGCCATCGCATTTTACAGTTCAGCCTAAACAAACACGATGCATTGACCTGTTTCGTTATCATAAATATAGACGAATATAACAGGTTCCTGGTGAGATCATGTTGTTGAGTGGCTCTGTATACCATACATATGACTGAGACAGACTCCTGCCCTTAGGAAAGCTGTGTGGTTTCTAATTTTAAGGTTTCTTTAACGTCGTGAGAAAGTGTGACTCCTCTATCCCCAATACTTCAGTCTAAGTCCATACAAGCCGCCCTGGTGAGACCTGAAACCTATGATCTTTCTCCAATACTTATTTCTCATACATTACCGCCACCTACTGGCTGATCACAGCAGTTTCTAGAAATATTTGTTGCGTCGTGGAATTTTCTGTTATGACGAACACTGTGACGTACACAATTTACTTTGTATTATGGAAAGTGTAACTGAAATATCACCCTCTGAAGGTTCTGACAACATAGAGAGATGCATTTAACTAACTACAGATTCTGATGAATGTATCAGGCCCTGTGAGGCGGTGTTTCTGTGTCACTTAACTGGGGCTATCTGGTCGTTAATGTTTTATGTTGAAATTCCTTTTTAAAGATAATATCGGGTTAGTAGCGTTGAAAAGTCGTAGTGTCTAACTAATATGAAATTAAAAAAATGTAAAAGACGCTGTCGGCAGGAATCGAACCGACGCGGGGATTCTTCTTCTGTTGTTCATCCTGGATAAACTACGTACCTATAGGAACAGCGACACCTGTTGAGTGGACAATTAGTAACACTGTGACTTTTCAACGCAAAACCAATTCTATGTACATACAACAAAAGAGACAATACGTCGTAAATCATTATATTTATTACTATGACTGTCGCTAGTTCAGTAAAATATTATTGCCAAGCATTAAAGCCTTTACTGATCTGAACAATTTAGCAACACGTCTGCTAACAAAACCTATTTTATAAACCTATTGTAATAACTGCTTGATGTATTTTAATTATACACACACTTATTGAGATGATTATCGTCTATAATTCTGCGCTTCACTACTTCCTCCCACTGCTGATGACCATTATTGCAGCTGCATAAGATTTACATGCAAAATATCTAATTATCTAAGACTGCTTCCTTGTTGTAGGTCATTACCAACTGCGTCATTAGTGTAGTCAAGGGCCAAACGAATTATGTGTTTACTTTACACTAATTGTGTAAGTGTTGTGTAAATACCTATATGTCATAATTGTACATGTATATATGTGTGTACTATTTTTTAGGACACACCCACGTACCATATCTGTGATGCATTTTATTCAACAATCCTACAGGTTTTATTTTGGAACTTATACCGGCACAACTGAAGGTCATTTATTTTGCATCACCTCAGTGCGTTTCATCTTTTAGTTTTGTGTACCATTGTTATGTTATCTACAATACGCCTTGTTTGCGCCAAACTAAATGGACCGACATCGCTTTTCTGCTCCGTGCTGCGACGACACGGTTTCCAGATTTAAAGTTTTTTCACGCATAGTGTGATTTTACAAGAAAACGTGTGAAAGAAGTGACTTTGAGGCCAAACTAATTGAGTGTACACGGCGGTCATTGTTGGCATTAAGCTGAAGCACGGAGACCACGTGACACCACAGTGAGGGCCTGCTGTTTGTTCAGAGGCAGAGAAGAAAAATGGCGGCTCTAGGCGAACCTAAACGGGACGCCGGGCTAATATTTTGAGTTCTCATACACGGAGCAACACAGTGGCTTCGCGGGGTTACGACACTGTCTGGAACCCCCGGCGCTTCTGCTTTGTGGGGATACCGCTTTCTCTGGCGCAAAAATTGATTTATTAATATCATATATTCGCTATCATGAGAGGGAGAAGAGGCAGGCCGCCCAAACCGCTATCAACCGAGGAGCCATCCCTCGAACCTACCCGGGGCTTACGACCCAGGAGGAACCTCAAACCCAGGGCCAGGGACAGCGGGGACGAAGACGCCGAGAGCCCCAAAAGAGGAACCGCGAAATCGACCAGGGGGAAGAGGAAAGGGGGGACCGTCGTGTCAACACGGGGCAGGGGAAGAGGCAGAGGCGGCAGAGGAGGCAGAGGGGGTCGAGGAGGTGGAAGGCGAGCGGCTGTGTGCAAAACGGTGGTGTATGACGACCATGAGAGCGAGGAGGACGACGACGCTGTCAGTTTGAGGTCTGAGGACGAGTTCGTTGAGGAGGAACCTCCGTCCGAGGAGGACGAGGCCCTCAAAGACGATTCTGACTGCCTGCCTGATGATGTGCTGGACGAGGAGGAGGAGGAGGTGGTGGTGGAGGAGGAGGAGGAGGATGGTGGTAGCCACTGTACGGAGAGTAGCTTTCGGAGTCAGAGCACACACGCCAGCACTCCGGGTAAATACATGCCGGGGGTCGCGATGCTTATGGTGTCCCTGAACGTTGCACAACTCTGGGAAATGCACCCAGAATGCTGCGGCTGTGTGTGAACAGTGCAGGAAGCTGAAACCTTATTGTTCAAAATGGAGAATGCACAGTGTATTAACACACACACAGGCCGCAGTCCGCTCATTCAATGCTTCTGCAGGTGGCCTCTAAATTAACCTGCTGTCATCCGCACCGTTGATCAGTCATTCTCACTCCACCTATAGGGATTTTAGTTTGCACATTACAGGCTCCTCCGTCTTCATGACATTCCAGTCAATATCCTAGCTGTTGTGTTGCTAACGCTAGCAAGTAACATTAGCCCTTGTTGTCTTCTGTCATCCTGAAAACAGACACGGGCAGCGTTACATCACTAAACACTTTGAGTAACAACGCAAGGTTGTTACTACCCTTTTCCTTAAATGTTCTTTTGTATTATCTTAAGCTGGCTGTAAATATGTGTAATTACACTCAGTGAGGGAGAAAAGTGTTGGCTAACTAATTGGCTAGGTTAGCGTGCTTTTCGTCGCTGACAGGTCCGCGCGTTGAATCTGCATTCCGCACTAATTGAAATTTATGACAACTAATGCTTCTCACGGTGTAACACGAAACAAAGACAGCTGATGAGATGAGGCCTCCCCGGTAACGCCGTTTATGTCATTGTCCACCCGATCTCTTTCCTAAGTGCTGGAGGCTCGAGCAGCAGCTAAAGACACCATGCGGACTGGAAAAGTTTAAAAAGTTTCCTGTTAGATTGAATCTGAACTCGGCGAGTCATTTTTGGGGGGGCGTTTAGTTTGTGTCCATGAACGATGCTGATAACCTAACTGCAACTTCACGTTTGACAGTGAAGAGCTTTTATATTATTATTCAGAAATTCTAAATTGTAATTAAGAAATTATAAACATTTTCCCTCATCTTTATTGTTGATGGTAGGAATAAGAAGTTACTGTCTATTAGTCTATTAGTTGTAACACATAGATGACAACGATCCACTCATTGTTCCTTTAACTTGCTCTGTATCCCACAGGGAGAAGAAAACCATGGGCTCCCCGACCTCGCACACCTATTCTGGAGGATAAGGAGATTCCTCCTCTGACGGTTCCTGACACCTCTGAGGACCTCCTGGTGCCCAATGACGAACTTCTCAACGTCGCCTCCATCTATGAGGTGTTACGAAACTTCAGTACAGTGCTGCGACTATCACCGTTCCGGTTTGAGGACTTCTGTGCAGCGCTGGTAGGCCAGGAACAGTGCACTTTGATAGCAGAGACTCATATTGCCCTGCTGAAGGTCATCCTGCGCGAGGAGGACTCATCCAACACCACTTTCGGACCCGCTGACCTCAAGGACAGTGTCCACTCCACACTGTACTTCATAGATGGCATGGCGTGGCCTGAGGTGGTGCGAGCGTACTGTGAGAGCGACCGGGAGTACCACCATGTCCTGCCGTATCAGGAGATGGAAGAGTACCCTTACGGTCCAGTGGAGAGTAAGATCAAGGTGCTTCAGTTCTTGGTTGATCAGTTTCTAACCACCAACATTGCCCGTGAGGAGCTCATGTCGGACGGGGTCATGCAGTACGACGACCACTGTCGCGTTTGCCACCGACTGGGCGACCTGCTGTGCTGCGAGACCTGCTCGGCGGTTTATCACCTGGAGTGTGTGAAACCGCCACTGGAGACGGTCCCGGAGGACGAGTGGCAGTGTGAGATTTGCGTGACACACAAAGTGCCCGGCGTCACAGACTGTGTGACAGAGTCGCAGAAAAACAGACCCTACATCCGCCAGGAGCCCATCGGATACGACCGACACCAGAGGAAATACTGGTTCTTAAACCGAAGGATTATTGTGTAAGTCAGGACCCTTACATCGCTCTTTGTGTCAACACTTTGCCTCTAGGAACAGATGCTATCAAACATTTGGTGACTGGCAATGTAATAAATAATGTAGTCTGTGCCAAGTCCTTTTGCAAGACTTGTGATGGGATCTAGCAAATAGTATAGACTCGACTCGTATTTTGATAGGATACAAGCTGTGGAAGCATTCACCTATAGTAGGTCACCACAGTGGAGAAGCATTTTAGCCACATCTGGTACATTATTCACCACAAATATGACATTCATAGGCTTGGAATAACACCCGGAATTTGGTAGCCAAAGTAGCCAAACGCCTGAAAATACAACTTCAGTCATTATGATACATTAGCACTGTTTAAGTTTATAATGTGAAATGGCTGGGGAGTGAAAGTGAAAGTCAACAACGGTATAACACGTTCCATGCTGACATCTCAGAAGTCAAATGTGCCTCAGGCCTCGATGCGTTTTGACAATGTTGCTTCTCCTTCGTGAAACTTTTTCTGCCTTCAGCTCGTGCCAGGATGGAACCCCTGCTCTCCTGGGAGTCTGTGGTGCAGCTGCTTTTCATTCCTTTCATGATGCCCGTTTCTATTTGCTGGACTTAAAGTCAAAGCTGATTCAGTGATTTGATGTTTCCAGATGGGAACTGTGTTCTGTCCAAAATGCTCTAAACTTTTCAGTATCTTTAATTGGAACATTTTAATCTGCTCCACAATTCTACCCACAAAATGATTTCGTAATTTCAGTGGACATGATTCTGATCTGCTTTAGTGTTACCTCAGTCATTATTTGTGGAGTTTGTTAACATCAGTACGTAGTTTTAATAGTCTGTAGCTACGTTTCTGCAATATGTGTATACAATCATGGCTTTAATAGGATACTGTCATATGCTGAACAGATGGGGAAGACCTGTTGATGCTTAGAAAGTGAATGCTGTTGGGGTGTGTATGTGCACGAGTGAATCCCCCTTACTAGTCGCGACAAAACAAGCTGATTCATAAGTTAACAATCTGTCCTTTTCCTTGGTCACCAGTGAAGAAGACGGGGAGCACAAAACGAAGAAGATCTGGTACTACAGCACCAAGATCCAGCTGGGGGAGCTCCTGGAGTGCCTGGATAAGGAGCACTGGGAGATGGACCTTCACGCCACACTGGAGGAGATGAAGGAGGAGGTGCAAACACACATGGACATAACGGAGGACCTTACCAACAAAGCCCGTGGAACCAATAAAGCTTACCTCACCGCCGTCAATGGTAAATGTTGTTTACCAATTACCCATAATGCCCCACGGCACCTAAATTAACCTCGGGGAAGAGGTCAGGTGGTTGCGAGCGTAATTCAAAACACATCATCACCTAAGCCACAGCACGTCCTCCTGTCTTATTTTTAATTACAATGATTTATATAAGGTATTAGTTGGGATTGGGAATTTCTAGTTTTAATTTCTCATTCTTGTTGCTCTTCCAGTAAGAAACAGGCTCTGACAGACATTCTGTTTGTACTGTAGAATATATACATGCAAAACAATCAGTACATGTATGGATTTTCTAAATGATTGATGGTGATGGCCCTAGTTGAAAGCGGATGTGTGTAATTGTGTCATCATTGATCTTGGAGTTAGTGCCACATGTGTGTGTGCACGTGTGTATTGCAGGGCCCCTTTGTGGTTCCATGACCGTCCCTTTGAGTAGCGTGTGCATGTGGTGAAGCATGACAGAACAGTCAGACGTTGCCTCTTTATCTTGTTTGACGACATGCAGCCATACTCCCCCCCCCCCCTTACCTTCCTCTTAAGAGTCAGAGTAGCCAGAGGACTGTAATTTGTTTTTCTTTTCATAGGCTTGTACGTCGGTTGCATTTGGTACGGTTTCTCTGTGTTTGTACTTGTCTTTGTTCACAAAGGCGGCAGTGTAGCGTGTCTGCAGATGCCTCTCCAATAGGTTTTCTGTGGAAGAGCAGCTTCTTTGTAAAGCCAGTGCAGTGGTTTTTATCTTTTCTGCCTTTTATACATCTAAATTGATTAATGGCTCTTCTGGTATGTCTTCATCTGTTAAAAGCCCAATTGTGCTGCAGCTCAGTGCGGTTTCAGTTCAGGCCTCAGCTGTTTCTCTGTGGAAACTGTAGTTATCAGACTGGACAAAATCCAATCTTAATTGTTTGGGATCTCTATAAATTGGGATGATTTTATTTTAGGCTCTTATTTTGTTGCATGCCTTCAAAGAAAGCAGTGTTGTCTTGAATTGTAACAATGTATAACACAGGATGTCAAGGATATAAAATAGCAGAATACAGTAATGCAGATTTTGCAGAGTTGTTGTGTACCACCTCAAATGAAAACATCCATCAGAATGAAGAATAGTTGAGATGATCCTCAGTTGATATATCCGTGATGTCCTGCCAAGCCTTGATCTCGTCCGTGGTTACGTTACTGTTGCCTTTTTGTTTTTGAAACCTTTTTTAAATGGATCTTTTTGTGTTCGTAGAAGAAATCATGGAGCACACGAAGGTCAGACAGGAAGCAAAGACGCCAGCAGACGAGCCGAAGCAGGACACAGAAAGTGGAACTGCTCAGATGGAGGAGGACCCTGCCCAGGTCGAGTCCCAGCTCGACAGCGGAGAACAGAAAGAGACGGAGACCAAGGAAGACACAACTCCACAAGGTAAACATCCTGTGTATCTCTCTTGCTCTGATTCTTGTCAACAAGCAGCCGACTCTTAAGCAGAAGCCCTGGTGGTATTATCTCACCTTTTCCTGACTCTCTGCACCCTGTGTGATCGTACATCATACCACCATAGCCACCACAGCGCCCCCTGTCGGAGAAGAGGGAAGTATCGTCGATGCTAAACCCTGTTCGGCCACCCAGGACTCAACTCTGTCTAAAACAGACGCCCCTGAGCCTCATGAAGGAATGCAGCCTGCCCCGTCTGGGAGCTCGGAGAGTGGGGAGACCCCCATGGCGGCACAGCAGGAGAGGACAGGTACACAGAAGAGTCCTAACCAGACTATGTCCTGTGTCCAGCTGTCAGCCGCATCCCTTCCCACCCTGCCCGTCTTCCTCGTCTGTTGGGCTGCACGCGTGCATCCGTCTTCATTTGTCTGCTTGTCACTGCTGGTTTCCTCCAGTTCCCCTCAAGGCCAGAAGCACTTGCTTACCTTGCTGTGTGTACTCTACATGTATGTACGTTTGTGGCTGTTTGTCATTTGTCTGGATAGAGTTCAGCCACAGTGAAGTTGAAGGGAAAATCTTTGTCATCATTTCATGTTGATTTGAATTCAGGAGCTATTTCCAGGTTTATTTTGGGGGAGATGGTTTGCCATTCACGCTTTTGACAGCAATATGCCGTTGAGGGTTTGTGGATGTGTGTGTCAGACATCCTGTGGCTGAGTCACTGCTCCCTTCAATGTTGTTCTTCCTTTTTGTTTAATGGCTTCAAGAACGCCAGTGTGTGTATCTGACCCTTTGATCATCTCATTTCTGTAACTGTATAGGGATTAATATATAGCAATATAGCGATTGATGCCAATACTAATTGCAATGATGTGCGTCTGTATAAAGACACTAAAGGTCTCACACAGCCAAAGAAAGACCATATTTATCTTACATTTACTCTTCACCCATTCCTTCTGTATCTTCAGTACAAATCTGTTCACAGTACATTTTCCCATTGAAAGCTTGAGGCATCACAGGTTATATTCTGCCATTGTCTTTTCTTCAATAGAAGTCCCCTGATAGCTAAATATTTCATTTATATTTGCGTCAGTTATTGTCTGGTCTGGTCTGGTGCTTTAAACGCTTGCCTTTGGCTGAACGGTGGACGGGATCCCTGGCAGTAACTACCATGCTTCATCTAACACAGCCAGCTCCTTATTCTGATTCCATTTTATGGGCATTTGGACTGCGTTGCTATTGCCCAGACAAAAGACTGTCTGCCTCAAAAGGCCCACCTGCTACCTCGAATACAAAGCATATGCAGAAAACTCTCCCCTAACAACAGAGGCAGAACTTGACGTGATTTTCTTTTTGCCAAGGAACCAATGATTGAATCCGGCCAGATTATTTTTGAGAATAGAATGACTTTGTCTTTTACCTTCAGCTTTAAAATGTCTGTCTCTTCCTATTTTTAATTCTCCACACAGCCTTGGTCTTTGTCCAGATACCAGTTTTGCTGATGTCAATGTCATACTTTCACTTTACTGAGTTTGTCCCACCATCTTCCTTTTTAGACAAGGATGTCAAAGCAGAGTCCAGCAGTGAGGAGACTGAGCCTGATCAGACGCAGACAGAAAGCCAGCTGCTGCAGCATTCTCCCCGGCCCGAAGTAAGCAATGACAATAGTCAGCTGACACCAACCGCGAGCCTCGGAAAAGCTGAGCAACCCGACCTGGCCGATCGCTCCTCCCGCTCCTCTTTCACCAGCCAGGATGGAACAGGTAAACAAACAACAAGTTCAGCGCTGTAGAGTGGTCTCACAGGATCGGTTCATTGTTGGGTTTGTTAATGCTGTGAGAGCGATGTGTTCTGTGCCCTGCAGACGAGTATAACGTCAGGTTCAAGGGTGATAAAGCGGCAGCACCGGGACGAGAGTTCAACAGCCAGCAAACACCCAGAGGCAGCAAAGCGGTGAGGGGTGTACGAGAACTGTGTCTCAGAAGCACAGTGTTTACAGTCTGTTTAAAGTAGGACTGGGCAGCAAACCTCAGTTGTGTGTGTGTGTGTGTCTGTGTGTCTGTGTGTCTGTGTGTCTGTGTGTCTGTATCCCTAGTTAAAAGTCATGACAGCTCACGAAAGAGATTATATTTAGCAAAAACAAAAAATACAATATTGTAATTCTCTTTTCTGACAGCTACCTCTTCTTGTATGTTTCAGCCCTCTCCAGCACAGTCTGACAGTGAAGGTTCCCGTCCCAGCTTCTTGAAAAAGGACCTTTCGACGAGGAACAGTTTGAATAACCTGTTCAAACTGGGCCAGGAGGGTAAATACAGGGTCTACCACAACCAGTACAGCACCAACATCCTGGCCCTCAACAAGCACCAGCACCGCGAGGACCACGACAAGAGGCGCCACCTCTCCCACAAGTTCAGCCTGACCCCTGCCTCCGAGTTCAAATGGAACGGCTCCATCTACGGCTCGCGGGCCCTCACCGTCTCCACCCTGCGTCTCACCATCATGCAGCTGGAGAACAGCGTCCCCGGACCTTTCATGCACCCCAACTGGGCTTCACACAGGTGAGAGTCACCGCAGACTCCACAGAAATGATGCACCAATGTAGAGCTGTGTAGTCGTTTGTTTGCCTTTTTGATTTATACGGAATGTCCCCCAGGTCCAATTGGAACAAAGCGGTGCAGATGTGCAGCAAAGCCCGGGAGTTTGCTTTGGCTCTGGCCATCCTGGAGTGTGCCATTAAACCTGTGGTCATGCTGCCCGTATGGAAGGATTCCCTCGGACACACAAGGTAAGGGGGAAGCCAGAGGCAGAAAAGCAAATGGCAGTGAATCAGGTTTTATGCTACACACACAATTTAGCACATAAACAAATAGTTACATTTTCTGGAGAGAGCTCAGTTATTTTTTGCCCCAGCAGTACAGGAGAGTTCTCTACACACCATATTCAACAGTGACTTTGTTGTTTTGTTTGATACTTTGCCAGTTGGATCCTGATATTTTTCCCTCCCATGCTTCAGGCTTTATCGTATGACCTCCATGGAGCGGGAAGACAAAGAAAAGGTGAAAAAGCGAGAGAAGAAATTGGAGGATGAGGAGACGCTGCTGCAGGCCACCTGGGTGAAGTACACCATCCCCATCAAACACCAGGTAAGTCATCCTGGAACCTCTAACTTATTGTGGTTTAGGAATAAAACACTGATAACTACACAATCATGATATGAGCCTAAATCTCAACAGGTGTCATTATAGTTCCTGGTCTTAGGTGATGTGCTTACTATTCTGCTTCCGTTTCTTGTGTGTATGCGGAAGTTAATGTGTTTTTGTGTTTGCACTGAGGAAGTGATTTGTTTGACTTTGTGCTTTTATCTGAAAGCTCCCATCGTTTCCGTCCCACTTATGTGTTTGACAATCTGTGTAGGTGTGGAAACAGAAAGGGGAGGAGTACAGAGTGACAGGGTACGGTGGCTGGAGCTGGGTCAGCAAAACCCGAGTGCCACGTTTTGTACCAAAGCTGCCAGGCAACACAAACGTAAACTATCGCAAAGAACTGGAGGGTAAGGACTGAGCCGGCCTGATTTCCCACACGTATCAGATTTGTTCTGCGATTATATTCCCCAGCTGCTGGCTCTTTTGGCTCATGCTATGGTTGATGCTTCCCTTTCCGCAGCTAAAATGATCAAGGAAAATGCAGGGGCTTGCACAAAGAAGCATAAAGAGTCGGTGGAAACTGAAGAGAGGACCCATGATGATACAGTGGATAAAGAGGAGGAGCAAGGACCCGGGGCTGCGTCATCTCAGAGCGCAGCAGAGCAGGAAAACCAGTCAAAAGAGGAGGAAAAGCCACTGGTGGAGGAAGATCCAAAACATTCGGAGGAGAACTCGGATGAAAAAATGGAGGTTGATCCCTGTCTTGACAGTTCCCCATCCGGTGAGGAGAGAGGTGAATTATATTGTTTCCTTCTTCTATTTCATTTAATTCCTCTTAGAAGAAAGTAATTTCTTTCCATCATTCATCACTGACTGACTCTGATTTTCTTCTCTTTTTTTGAAGTTGGTGAGACAGAACATTCCTTGCCTGCGTGCCCGTCTGTGAGTGAACCCATGCACACAGGCGGAGACGCTAAGAAGGAGGAGACCAAAATCTTCTATGATGTTGTGAATGTCAGTGAGGGCTTCCAACTGCGGACGGCTTACAAGAAGAAGGTGAAGCCCTCTAAACTGGATGGACTGTTGGAGCGCAGAGTGAAACAGTTTACCTTGGAGGAGAAGCTGAGGCTGGAGCGGATGAAACACACCGCCTTGCACTCCAAAATGTCTGCCGCAAAGCCGAGTACTGGGATCAAGACTGAGGGCTCCGCTTCAGTCAAGCAGGAGCCTGCGATGACCCCGTGTGTTAAAGTAGAAGACAAGGAGACCAGCCTGCAAGAGAAAGACCAGGTGGTAAAACAGCTGGACTTTGACCAAGAGGTTAAGACTCAGACGGACAACTTAGATGCTGAATCAGACTCCACAGCGTCCAACCACAGCAGTGGGACAGCGTTGAATGCTGTGCAGGGGAAAGATGGGGAGAGTTTGTCCCAAAAAGAGGTGAACGGAGAGCTTCAGACCGGCACTGACATCAACAATATCAATAATTGTATCTCAGAGACGATGGACAGCAAAGAAAAACCTCAAAGACCAGATGTGACTCGAACTGAAGAGAATACCAAGAAACGAGGCTATGACGACATTGAACAAGGCGGCGGCGTGAAAGATGCAGATGTAGACCAAAGTAAAGCCAGTGAATTGAAAGTGAATGGGAAAGCTGCTTTTGAAGACTCCAACAGCAATTCGGACCTCGCAAGTTCAGCCCAAGTCAGTGATGAGCCTCAGAAAGAGCATGTCAAGGCTCTGATGAATGGGAGCCTCACTGAGAACGACATGTCCACTGTAGACCATCCACCCCCCTCAAAGATCCCTAGATTGGAGAACCACGCGGTAGAAAAGGACGACTCCACCGCTCTGGCAACCAGTAAGAATCAGGAAGCGTCCACGGACAGTCCTGCTAAGCTTCCAGCCTGTAACAATAACGACAACTGCAGCAATATTGGCGGTCTGAAGCCCACCACGCAGTCTCAGACGGTCCCCACAGCTGATGTGAGCAGCAGCAAGCCCGCTGTAGTAACTGGTGGCGTCGTCTCCACCGCTACCATCCAGCCCAGCGCCCTCACACCTGCTGCAGCAGCCTCCCAGAAGTACAGAACGGTTGCGGCAGAAATCCCGGACACTAAAACCGGCATCTCTGGCGGGACTTCTTCCATGACCATCAGTAAAGAGTATTCCACCAGAGATAGAGTGACCCTGCTTAGGTTCTCCAAATCCAAGAAGGCACGCTCAGGCACAGCGCTGCCATCCTACCGCAAGTTTGTGACCAAAAGTAGCAAGAAGAGCATCTTCGTCTTGCCCAATGATGACCTGAAGAAGCTGGCAAGGAGAGCAGCTATCAGAGAGGTGCCCATCTTCAACTACAACGCCAAGCCAGCCCTGGATATCTGGCCCTACCCCTCACCAAGGCCCACCTTTGGGATCACATGGAGGTTTGTAACAAATGTATTCTTGCTCCTGCAGTATTTGAGATGCTTGAAACATTCATCCAAAGTGTGTCATCAGCTTAACACTTGTCAGTATTTAAAATGTGTATTTGCAACTCAGTGATTTCCTGCTGTCCCTTTCAGATACCGTCTCCAGACAGGGAGGTCTTTGGCAGGAGTGAGCCTAATGCTGAGGCTGTTGTGGGCCTGCCTGAGGTGGGATGACATGGCTGTTAAACCTTCTGCTGCTGTAGGAACAACTCGAAAAGGTAAGACGATGCTGTGTTCTTCTTCCAATCGATCTTTAGGATACCTCCTGACATTTGTTTCAATTTGCATTACAAAGGAATTAAATCGAATGTTTCTATCAATGTAACGGTCGATTCTCCCCACAGAAACTACAGACACAGACATAATCACCACAGAAATAATCAAACGAAGAGACGTGGGGCCTTACGGAATACGATCCGAATACTGTATCAGGAAGATCATCTGTCCCCTGGGAACCAGAGACACCCCCAAAGGTAAGAGATCACATTTAGTGTAGAATCTATGCAAATTAAAATAATTCACTAAGGGCCTGTCGCAGTTTTTTTTATGGACGATGAACGAGTCATTTTTATCTGATTCTCCTCTTAGCAGAAACTCCGACTCCCCAGAGGAAAGGCCTGCGCTCGAGTGCCTTAAGGCCGAAGAAGCAGGAACCAGCCAAGCTTACTGGACCTATAGCCGTGGAGACGTGGGTGACTGAAGAGGAACTTGAGCTGTGGGAGATCAGGGCCTTTGCAGAAAGGTGAGAACACACAACATGCTTGCTCCAGGTTTGGCCCCACAACTGTATCATTTTGTGGAGCCCTGAATCCCGATTGTTAGATCACTGAGGCACCCCTTCCTTGGTTTTCCAGGTTGGAGAGGGAGAAGGCACAGGGCATTGATCCCTCTAAGAGTGGCAGTAGTCTGAAGACGACCGAAGATGTCAAAGCCCACTTGGAGAGTCAGCTGAAACAGGCCAGACTGGCAGCCCAGCAGGTAAGAACACTACTTCTTCCACTACTAATGTATTCTTGTACGCG
Source organism: Genypterus blacodes (assembly GCF_046128005.1). Lineage (NCBI taxonomy): Eukaryota > Metazoa > Chordata > Actinopteri > Ophidiiformes > Ophidiidae > Genypterus > Genypterus blacodes. The sequence goes on from NW_027466835.1 coordinate 25,785, forward strand.
CACCCCGTCTTCTTTTCAACTGATGTTGTCACCAAAATCAGGCTGATGGTCACCCTTGGATACGTCTATCTAAAGCTTTGTTGTAACATTTTGTTGCAGAAGCGCCTCGAGCAGCAGAAACTAGGTGCAACTGCAACCACTTCTTTGACAACCAACACTACCCCAACCAGCAGCCCCACCACCTCAATGTCCACGGGGCAGAAGACGGCACAGGTCACACCCGGAACCAAGATGGTCCTGGCGTCCAAACTGGCCTCTCCAGTTTCCTTCCAGCAAGACAAGAACTTCCACCAGTCCTTTGCTTCCTGGGTCAAGCAGGGTCAGACCAACAACAGCTCAGGTGAGCCGGTGGACGAGAAGAATTTGAAACTCATTTTAAGCCCACCTGAAAATCTGAAATCCTGCAGGAGAGTCCCTGCTAGATTTGTGCATTTTCATCATCACATTCACCAGGAACAAGCAGAAAACACACTGAAGTGTGTGGCCAGAGACATTTTTGGTTTTACATTTTTTCTGTTAGAATCATTTTGTGGAAGCTTTGTTGTTAGAGATCAGTCACCTGCATGACTTTTCAAACAACTTTTCTTTTCTTTTTTGTTAAGTTTTGTTTTTTCAGTTGCCCACATTAGTAAATGTGACCAGCCTGCAGAAACGACTTTGTGGCTTGTGGTGTCCACTTCCATGTACCCCAATGCTTGAGGGCTACATGAGTGCTCGTGTCTCCCGTGAAACCTTCAATCTCATAACAAATCAACAGTCGCAAAATTTCAACAATATCGGTGCTGATTGGCTAGAGTATCCAGTGGACACCACAGCTGTAAACTGGGTTTTGTGGTGGCCCTTTTGGTCAATGCGTGACTGCAGTTGGCGTGGTGTGTCTTGCAGCCTCCGCTGGCTCTGTGGTTACTATGACCAGCAGCATCACCACGTCAGGGCAAACGTTCCAGATCGCTGGCGGCCCGGTGACCGTGGCTGGCCAGGTTTTCACAGCAAAACTACCCCTGCCCGCTAACAGCAAGATTGTCACACTCAACGTGCCCACCACGCAAGGAGGTAGGGTGCACGAGTGTCGCCCGTATTCGTTTGGTTCTCACTTAATTACACTAGCAGGAATTTGAGGACGTGCTGTGACTTAACTGAGATGCCAAATTCTGCCTTGTGATATAAAGTGGCACTGAGCATGGATGATGCCCGTGATGGTTTTGTTGTTGGACTTTTTCCTTTTGTTTTCCACTTTATTTTGATAAACGTGTAAGAAGAGCTCCTACGCTCCAAAATTGGATCACTTCTTGTATTCATTTTTGTACTACTTTTGGTTTCTGTGTTGTTTCAATGTCTATTATCCTTTGAGTTGAGTGAGAAAGCTTTGTAAAATGCTTTACAGAAGCCTTTGACGGTGCAAAGAACCTCCCTTACACGCAAAGTACATGCCTTGCTCCCTTGTGTCCTTGATCTGTGTTACTGCCGCTGTACCCGCTGTGTATTTTCTGTCCTCCTACTTAATCGGTCTCTTCAATCAACAGGTGTGGTCCAGCAGAAGGTCCTGGGCATATTCCCCTCTGGGCCGCCCGCCAACCTTCGGACATACAGCACACTACATCCTACCACTGGCAACATTAACCTCCGAGCCACCTCCTCTGCTGCAGCTACTCAGCAGGTAGACACTCCTTTGCTGTTTAAATCACGTGTTTCTACTTTAGCCCTCTCAAAAATCATGAAGCAAGTGGATAATTAGTTGTATGTAAATGTATATAACTTTGACCTGTTCTTGTGCTTTGTTTCAGGGCACAGCTGGAGGTCAGACTCAGTCAGGCATGGCTGTAAATCAGTCACCTGCCCTGGCTACCTCAATGGGCACAGCAGTGGTGAGAAGACCGCTGTTGGCTCAACAAGGTATGCTGGCATTCGATTTCTACTCTCATTTGCGTATCATCATCATCATCATCATCATCATCGTCTGTCTTATTCATTCTATGAGTCATTGTTCAATGTATTTCTGCCGTTCTGCCTCACCTCCAGGTCAACCTCAGCAGGCCTTGAACCAGTTGGGCCACCCTGGATCTACAGCTGTGTCTGGCTCTACTCCTGTGCAGACCACCGCGGGTCAGAGAGCCGTGGGCGCTGCACCGTCACCTCGTGCCGCCACCCCGGCCCCTGGGCAGTCCCCCGCTGCCCCTGTGCCATCCTCCCAGACCAACCGACCGCAGCAGGGTCAAGTCAAGCTCACTATGGCCCAGCTCACACAGCTTACACAGGGTGCTCAGGTGAGTGCATTTATCACTGCTGTTTCTCTGGCCTTCCCTTTCTGCTGTGTATATGATCAAATTTGTTTTTCCTCACAATACAACAAGGTTTGGTCGGTGAAAGTCTAATTATAATCATTTGCCACTCTGCAGGGGGGGAACCCAGGTTTGACTGTGGTGATCCAGGGCCAGGGTCAGACCCAAGGGCAGCTGCAAATCATCCCACAAGGAGTAACGGTCATCCCCGGCCCCGGTCAGCAGCTTATGCAGGCAGCTATGCCCAATGGCCAGGTCCAGCGCTTCCTGTTCACCCCGATGCCCCCAGCATCCTCAGCATCCACCACCGCTGCCACCACACATCCTGCCGCAGTACAGAACTCTCAGACCCCCATGCCAATACAAGCCGCAGTCAGAGCCCCTGCACAAGTCCAGACGACTCCCTCAGCTTTAGCCCAGACCCAGGTGGCAGCACCTTTGCCAGTCCCAGCTCAAGTTGCACCCCAAGCCTTGACTCATACACAAGTCTCTACTCCGGCCCCAGGCTCGGTTCTCACACAAACCCAAATTGCAGCTCCGGTGCAAGTTGCCACCCCGACTTTAACACAGCCACAGATTACAGGCCTTGCTCTACCCTCAGTGCCTGCACAAGCCCAAATACCGGCTCCTGTGCCCTCCCTAGCGCACATTGCAGGCAAGGGCGCGACTCAGACCCAGGTGTCTCTCTCTGCGCCGGCCTCAATCCCTGCGCAAACCCAAATTGCATCTGTGCCTGTCCCAGTTCAACACGCAGCGCTGCCTTTGGCTCACACACAAATCCTCACCCCAGCCTCAACCCTCGCGCAGAACCAACCTGAAGTCCCATCCACAGTCCAAACTCATTTTTCCACCCATACTGGAGCTGCAGTTCCTGTCCAAACCCAAGCTGCAGCACCGCTACACATCCCAGGACAAATTGTGTCTCAAACCCAGGTCCAAACACACGCTTTCATGTCGGCTCCGGTCTTAACCTCGGCTCCTGTCCACGACCCAGCTGCCACTTTAGCCCAGGCCCCAATCAAGGTCGCTGCTGCTATTGTTAACTCAGCCCAAATTCCTATTTTGGCCTCTCTTCAAACTCCAGTCCCGGTTCCAACACCCGCCGTTGCTCCCGTCTCAGCTCCTGTAGCTGCTGTGTCCACACAAATCGCTGTCCTGTCTCCAGCTAAAGCTCCGGCCCAAATCCAATCCCCAGCCCCTGTTCCCCTCCACGCTGCAATGGCCAATGCTGTTGTCACGCCTGTAACGGCCACCTATACAACGCCTTCCTTCCCAGGTAAAGCATCACAATCGGCACCACCCTGTTGCAGTAACTTGTCTGATGCTGTTGTCTTATTTTTTAATACATTACTCCTTTTTCTTCTTCTCTTATAGCTCTGACGGAGCAGAGAGTTGCTCAGCCTCAGGTTTGGACTCCAGCCTCGTCCCAAGCCCATGTTCCAGTTCAGCCATCTCTGCAGGCCACAGCTCCTGTACAAACCTCTTCTCCTACTCCTGGATTAGTCTCCATAGCCCCTCTGACTCAAGCACCCCTTCCTGCTCAGTCTCAAGTACAGATCCAGCACCCTTCTGTTGTGCAGCAGGTTTCCCAAATGCCAGTTTCACCAGTGCAGGTTCACATGAAGGCTTTACCCGTCTCTTCCATTGTTACCACAGTAACGCCCACCCAGTCTCAACTCCATCCCCAGACCCATGCTCAGCTGCAACCCCAGCCTCAAGCCCAACTCCATGCACAGATACAGGTCCAGCCCCACGCTCACATCCAACCGATGCCTCACATTCACACCCAAGCCCATCTCCAAGGCCAAGCACAAACCCAAATCCACCCCCAGATCCGAGTTCAGTTTCAGCCACTAGCACAAACTCAGCAACTACCACAATCTCCAATTCAACCTCAGGTGCAGCTTCAGCCCCAAACCCAAACTCCAAACCAAACGTTTCCCCAGCCACAGGTCCAGGCTCAACTCCAGTCAAGAGTTCAGCCGCAGTTCCACTCCCAGGTACAAGTTCAGTTTCAATCCCAGGCGCAAACCCAGGCTCAGCAACAGCCTCAGGTTTCCACACCGCCTCAGGTTCAGTCTCAGGCCCAAACTCAGCTCCAGCCCCAGCCACAGATTCAAACTCAGTTTCACCCACAAGTTCAAGTCCAATTCCAGCAACAGAGCCAAATTCATTCGCAACCTCTCGCCCCGCAGCCAGCCCATGTTCACACTCAGGCGCAGGTTCAGGCTCAAGTACAAACCCAACCACAGTTTCAAGTTCAGTCACAGCAACAGACACAAGTCCAACAGGTTCAGGTCCAAACCCAACCACAAGTTCAAGCCAAACTCCAAGTCCAGTTCCAGCCTCAGAACCAAACGCCGCTACAAGCCCAGCCTCAGCTTCAGGTCCAGTCTCCAATCAGGCACCAGCTCATCACTGTTCCTGGTCTTCAACAACCAGTCCAGCTACTCTCAGCACTTCCACCCCATGTTGCAGCCCAGATCCAAGCCCAGATCCAAGCACAGGCACAGCAGCAGGGTGGCACAGTTCCCCAGCAGATCAAACTGCAGCTCCCCATTCAGATCCAACAGTCAGGGGGGCAAATTCAGGCCCATCAGATCCAAAACATGGTGGCCATACAGGCTCCAGCAAGCGTCCAGGAACAACTGCAGAGGATGCAACAACAACAACAACAACAACAACAACAACAACAACAACAACAGCAGCAGCAGCAGCAGCAACAGCAGCAGCAGCAACAACAACAACAGCAGCAGCAGCAGCAACAGCAACCAAAGAAGAAGAAACATCATCAGGAGGGCAAAAGGGAACAGAAAGAGCAACATTTGCAGGCTGTTACCCTTGGGGATGGCATTGTTAAACAGGTGGGAATCAAAAACAACAATTCTTTGATGTCCTTTTAATAATGGGTGTGAAACAAACTAAGATAATAAACGTAAGGTGTTTTCTTTTACCAGGTGGGGGTCAAGCAGAGTACAACAGCAGAACAGCTGAAACAGAGGAAAACCTTGGCTGCAGCTGAGCGAGAGGAGAACCAGAGGTTTGAATTTTATACCACATACGTATTGTAGAAGACAGGAGTGTCTCTTTTAAATGAATGCGTATACAATTGTATCATCTTTCTGTAACCACTTCTAACCCAATTGTTCATGCATCCTGGAAGCAATATTTCATTAACGGCCACTTCATACCTACACCACCGACTGAACTAAATCTGTTACCTATCTAACGTGATGCTGCTTCTCTGCCAGGATGATTGTGTGCAACCAGGTGATCAAGTACATCCTGGACAAGATCGAGAAGGATGAGAAGCAGGCGGCGAAAAAGCGGAAGAAGGAGGAGGTGGTGGAGCAGAAACGGTCCAAACAAAATGCCACCAAGCTGACTGCACTGCTGTACAAGCACAAGGAGCAGCTCAAGGCTGAGATCCTGAAGAAGCGGGCCCTGCTGGACAAGGAGCTGCAGCTGCAAGTGCAGGTCAGCAAACAAATCTGTGCATATGTCCTAATATCCTTATGAATCTATGTTTTTCATCTACTGGCAAGAGAATATCAATCATTGTACTTCATGGTATAGAGCTGCATTTATCTGTATTGTATAACTGTATTATGTTGTTTCTCTGTGTTGTTCAGGAGGAGCTGAAGCGGGACATAGCCAGGCTTCAGAAGGAAAAGGAGAAGGCCCGAGCTGCTATCGCCCAGGCTGCAGCAGCAGCAGCCAAGGCAGCGTCCCATTCATCCCACTCGTCCCTCTCCACCCTTTCGTCTCACTCCACACATTCCTCCCACTCCACCCACACAGTGACCTCGCCTTCCTCATCCCATAAACGTAAGAGGGAAGAGGAGCGGGACAAAGATAGAAACCGGGATAGAGACAGGCACCATGAAAAGGACAAAAAACGGGACCGGGACAAGGACAGGGACAGATGTAGAGACAGAGATAAAGACAGAGAGCGAGACAGAGACAGAGACAGAGACCGAGAGCGAGAGCGGGACAGACATCGGGACAAGGACAGGGAGAAGGACAGAGAGAAAGATGCGGAGAAGGATGGAGACTCCAGCTCGTCAAAACACAAGAAGAAGAAGAAGCTCTCTTCTACCTCAAAGGATCACAAGAAGGACAACAAGCTGTACTGTGTGTGTAAAACAGCATACGATGAGTCAAAGTGAGCCACCGCAGCACACACAACTATGTTTCAGTTTACATTCATAATGCCTCATGATAAACTCACATTGCTTCTTTGGTCTCTAGGTTCTACATAGGTTGCGACCTGTGCTCCAACTGGTTCCACGGAGCGTGTGTGGGTATCACAGAGAAGGAGGCCAAGAAGCTGGAGGACTTTGTTTGTAATGCCTGTAAACACGGCCAGGACGAGGCACCTAACGAGGAACTATACTGCATCTGCCGGACACCATACGATGAATCACAGTACGGCCCGTCATATGTCGCAGAGCCTGAGCTGATATCTTTGATAATTCCTGTCCGCTTTCATTCGTTCAGTCGTTTGGTGCCCTCATGGTTATGTGTCTTAATTTCCGCCTCCAGGTTTTACATAGGCTGTGACCGCTGCCAGAATTGGTACCACGGACGCTGTGTGGGCATCCTGCAGAGTGAAGCCAATCAAATCGACGTGTACGTGTGCCCGCAGTGCCAGTCCACAGAAGACGCCATGACGGTCCTCACGCCTCTCACTGACAAAGACTACGAGGGCCTGAAAAGAATATTACGCTCCTTACAGGTATAGAACATCTCATCTTTAACGAGTCTTTTAACTTTGATCATCTCACTCAGGGGTCTGGTCGTCGTATCAGTGACTCTTTATCAGTTCCCCGCCCAATGGGAACGGATTTCTCACTCTTTTCTTGTCGTTTCAACAGACCCACAAAATGGCATGGCCTTTCCTTGAACCAGTGGATCCCAACGACGCTCCTGATTACTATCGGGTGATCAAGGAACCAATGGGTAAGAAGAGATGCATTCATTTTTTTTATGAAGCCTGGAACATGTCAAGTGTATCCGTCTCCCATGGAGTCGCACTGAAAAAAGGCGGTGGTCTTCCATATTTGTAAATCATAGATGCTGTGTGTTCACTTCTCATATTTCTCACATTCATTTCTCTCTCTCTCCCTTGTAGACTTTTCAACAATGGAAAGCCGTTTGCAAAAGCGACATTACCACAAGCTCACAGAGTTTGTGGCCGACGTGACCAAAATCTTTGACAACTGCCGTTATTACAACCCCAATGACACGCCTTTCTTTCAGTGCGCAGAGGTGCTTGAAGGGTTCTTTGTACAGAAGCTTAAAGGTTTCAAAGCGAGCAGGTAAGGTCAGGTGCCCCCGTATTGGCCCGCTGTCAAGGATCCAACATTTCTCTCTTCATTTCCACGCTTTCCTCAATGCTGTCAGTTTCATTCCTTTTCTGCATTTGTGAATTTTTCTTAAGCTTTTTGTTCATAGCATTGGCATGTGGTAGCTGTGGTAGTTTGCTTTACACCGTCTTGTAGTTGAAAACAAGGCTCATCATTTTCAATTTTTACTAATGTCAGGGGAAAATACCCACATTCCTCAAAGGTAATTTGCTCCCGGATGCTAATTAGGCTGGAAAACAGAGTTTTTTTGTCAGATTTTCTATCTAGAGTTTTGAAATCAGGGTCCCACCTGCATTGTAATGTTCCAACTAAATTCCCTGATTAACCTGATTATTGTTTTAAAACTGAAAATAAGGAGCCATAGCCGCAGACCGCCGTTGTCTCTGTCAGGTGGTTTTACGTGTCGCTTGGCCTTACTAAACTCAACACGGCTGACGCAGGTGAAGGCATCGGACTCGCTGTTGTAACTGAATTCTTCCAAGCCATGCCTTACATCTGCATCATCTTGCATTTGTATCTGTTCACCTTTGCTGCATGCCTTTGATTTATGCCATCCCATTTTCTCTGTCTTTCAGATTGTCAGATACTTAAGTGGCCAGTCTAGCTGGAGTCTGGACTGGATGCTGGGGTCTCTAGTGATAGAATACATGGAATGTTTCTGCTTGAAAAGCAGTAAAAAGAAAACAAAAATCTCTGAATATGAGTCAATAACACATTAACACCCACACACCAAATGTGCATGCATAGAACCATACATATACATGCAGTCAACCTAAAGCAATTCTGACTTGAGGGATAATCACAAACTTGCAGCCATGTTGATACTGTTCATACAGTACAGAAGCCGAGAGAAGACGTACATCATATTATTGTTTTCCTGAGATAACAATGCTTTTCTGGAGAAAACGAAACATTCTCGACATTGCAAACCATGCAGCCTAATCATTACCGGATAAGATCATTCTGTAATCAATGTATCACAATCCTGTTCCATCAAGGCCTGACGCCGGACGAAATGGCTTTATGCTGTGATGTGCGTCATTGAAGAAGACTCGAGGAAATGTCCTAGTTATCTCACTGAAAACAGTTTGACTAATTGCATGTCCTCTCTCGGCTTCTGTAGTGAAGTAATCGAGGGACACGCTTTGTATTATTTCACTAAATCATGACAAACCAATAATCCATCACAGTAACTAAACTGTTTCAGTGAAAATTTTATACATTTTAGTTCTCAATTTGTATTTATTTTCTACTTGGTTCCAAGTTAGATCGGTTGGCCTTGACATTTATATATACATATACATTATATGTATATATAAATACAGACACACACACACACACTTCATATTTTATTCTGAGATATTTATCTGATGTTTTGTATGTTACATCCCCTTGAAGTCTGTCTTGAATGGATATAATTTTAATGATGTACAGTCATTGTAAGATATATCTCTGTCATTTCTTTTTGATGTTTTAAATCATTGTGAAAGAAACTCACTTTTACACAGTGTTATTTTATTGTGAAGAGTTAAAATCTTATACCTGCTAAAAACCACAAGGAGTTTCCAATGGACCTAAAACTTCACAAACTGAAGAGTTATTCTGTAATAAAGGCATTCCCGCTAAATTACACCAACATGGCTGCAGTAACTGCTGACCCCTCTGCATCCACTCTTTGTCTGTTTGCTCGTTGTTGAGACGTCACCAGAATAAACAAAGGGCTCTCAATTCTTGCTTCTCTCCACATTCTGTAGGTCTCATAACAACAAGCTACAGTCTTCTTCAGCCTCTTAGAAAGCGCTGCACGTTGCTCAAACAAAATGCACTTGCCAAGAATATGGCTTTTTCTGAACTGTAACTCTGACGGACTCTGCCTCATCCTGTGTTTGGGAACTGCTCATCTGACTGTCATTGCAACCAGCAGTGCTGCTTACACAAAGCTGTTAAGGCAGAGCCACATTCTGCCCACTTCGACCCTAAGGGACCTTTTTTTTTTAGCCTTTGCCTCATCAGTGGAAGTGTAATGAGGAGCGTGGATAACTTAAGGCATTTCTGAAGAAAGTTTACCTCGGAGAAAAGACTCTTAAGGAGCTCTCGTATTTCCATGTACTTTATTTTTTGATGTCAAGCATTTTGTTTTTTCCCTGTTAAAATTCCCTCAGGCCATCATGTCCAATGCTAAATAGGAATTTGAATACTTTTACTGAGCATAATGTATCAGACTTGTGTCTAAATTCACATATCACAGTGGAACACTTTTTCCTCCCATTTTGATTCATTGTTTTGTCTCAAGTGGCATGAAAGACAATTGTAATACATGTCTGGACAACAGTAGTCTGCTTGGTTAAACGTCTATAACCTACTGAAAGTAATAAGCTATTATAAGTGGATTGCCCTGCAGTAGTGACTGACTGAAAAGGATAAACGTGTTTTTGACGATTCCATGCCCTGTTTGTAAAAAATTGTCAGATTTTGACTTGATTTACTTTTTTGTATTACAGCTGAAGAAATATTGATGTATATGGAACTTAATAAAACTGAAAATAATTATATCTTACTGTTGTATTTATCTCAGGCGGTGACGCAATGAGTAACTTTGCCGGAATTGCTTGTCTTTTTATGTGTTTTGTACATGTACATGTTTATATAACACAATGAAAATGCAGCTTGTTCATGTGAAACGTGCGTGGTCTCCCTCAAATCATTTACCAGCCTCGTTCAAATGTTTGCATGCACTGATTTGGGATCAGTTGATTCGTCCATATCGTCCGCTGACAGCCAATAGCAAGCCGAAGAGAAGACCTAAGGTCAGGGACCGTTGAGCTGAAATCTCGCGATAGTTCCCCGTCACTGACATCCTGTCCTGCGCGCTCTGCAGATTTTTTTTTTTTTTTTTTTTTTTTTTTAAATGGGCCAATGAGCGCTGTCGGTTGGATGCTCGCGCTTGAACGGGCCAATCAGGCGGCTTTGTTCCAGAAATTTAAAGGTCTGAGCAGCACTTTCGGGAAATTACTACCTCTGTGTCTGAGCGAGGTGAGGACGAGCCACATTGTCTACCTCTTTTAGTTAAAGGTTTAATCAATGTTCTTAGTTGTTCAATATCATATTCATATGTAATCGGGGTTGTCATATGTTGACGTTTTTCTAGCTAGAAACGGTTTTAACGAACTTATTGACCAAGTTTGACAGCGGGTCTTCAGTGGGTTTCCTGGATTCACGCGGTCGACTAACCTTTTAACTTTCTGCGCAGGAACACGCGAACTCTACAAATCTTCAATTTTACATCCGTTGGAAATTCCCAATCAGCTGAAAATGTCTGAGAACGCCGGGTCAGAATCACGTCTGAACAAGTTCAAGAACAAGGGCAAAGATGCTAATGTGAGTACAAACTTGCGGTTTTAACATCATGGCTGTTTGACGGACCAACGTCCATTATGGAAACGTCAATGAGTCATACTTAAAAAACTAATCACCCTGTTTCTTTGGAAATAAACATAGGAGCTGCGCCGCAGGAGAGTGGAGGTGAATGTCGAACTTCGTAAAGCGAAAAAGGATGATCAGATCTTCAAAAGGAGAAATGTGGCTGCTCTCCCCGAGGACGCGACTTCCCCACTTCAAGAGAAGAACCCTAACTGTCAGGTAGTATTCAGAATTTAAGGTTAATGTTGGATCAAAGAAATGCTCAAAGAAATGTGTGATACTAACATGTCAGCTTCCAAACTTGACCAAGTTTAATTGTTGTAGCGCCACCATCAGGTTGATCGATTTATTTTTTTGTGTTGGTATAGAAGTCTGAAAGAGATGCAGCACTTTTTGTAAAATGAACCACACACACACACACAACACATAGGCAGAAAACTGTAGCAAAATTCTAAGGAGTAGCAGAGATAAAACCTTTGTCTGGCTCGGTTCAGACATTGTACAGGTTAGATTTTGTGTTAACTGGACCAACATGGTGAGAGGAAATGTAAAAAAAAAAAAATGAAACAATAATAAATGAAACTGGCCTGGTGAAAAATCCACATGGTGAAAGTTTTGGTGAGGGACTAACGGGCGCGGCCTTGTATAGATTAGGATTTACGGCTCAATATTTATATTTTCCAATGCATAAAAGCAATACAGTAATGAGATGCGGTTGCGATTACACTCGTATAGAATGCGTGGCTATCTGAAAATGTAGCATTGCTTGCAGGTGTAGGTCACATGATGCAGTTGCCAGTGTCCCCATCCTTATCAACATCACTAGTTTGAATTCTGATTGTGTGATGGGATCATTTACAGGCGGCCCGGCAGTGGACGGTTGAAGAGATTCTTGCAGGAGTGAACAGCTGTGACTTTGAGTCCCAGCTGCAGGCTACCCAGGCTGCACGGTAATGACGCTGGAAAACATGTAGAGCCCCATATTGGGTCTTACTGCACAATCAGAAGTGTCTGCTGGTATGGATCACTCATTTTTGTTATGCTTCTGTATGTAGGAAGCTGTTGTCCCGTGAGAGACACCCACCCATTGACCAGATCATCAGTGCTGGCCTCATCCCCAAGTTTGTTTCCTTCCTGGGGGTGACGGGCTGCCCTCCCATCCAGTTTGAGGCTTCCTGGGCTCTGACCAACATTGCCTCTGGGACATCTGAGCAGACCGTTGCCGTTGTGGAGGGGGGAGCCGTTCCCGCCTTCATCAGCCTGATCACTTCCCCCCACCAGCACATCAGCGAGCAGGCTGTCTGGGCCCTGGGAAACATTGCAGGTAATTGGGAGACTACATGGATTTCTTATTATGTTCATCACTGCTTGATTCAGACGTGAAGTTCAAATACTAATGACTTGTGTTCTTCTCCTTCTCCTCAGGCGATGGCTCCGGCCTTAGAGACAAAGTCATCAAGTATGGAGCAGTGGCCCCTTTGATTAGTCTGTTGGATGTTCCTGACCTGACAACATTGACTGTAAGTGTGTTTGTATGTATTTATACTGTATTTTACATGGAAACTGAGGCAACTCACACTGGTTTGTTCTAAATTGTCCAATTCACTCTTTCTGTTAAGTCTCATTTTTGGCCACAAGGGGCCGCCCTGACTTAAGTTAATGCCCACTCATGTCAAATTAATGCCTGCATTCTTCACTTGGTTTCCTTGCAGCCTGGCTACCTGAGAAATGTCACCTGGACGCTGTCAAACCTCTGTCGCAACAAGAACCCCTCTCCTCCGATCGCAGCGATCCAACAGATCATGCCCTCCCTCATCCGCCTCCTGCACCACGAGGACAAGGAGGTGCTGGCAGACGCCTGCTGGGCTGTTTCCTACCTGACCGACGGCTCCAACGACCGCATCGAGGTGGTGGTCCAGGCCGGCTTGGTCTCTCGCCTGGTGCAGATGCTCGGCTCTGGGGAGCTCTCTGTGGTGGTATGTATGGAAACTCGCTGCTGTCTTATTTGTGTCACCAGCACGTAGTCCCAAGATTGTCATTCCCTGATATTTCTGTCTTTACTTCAGACGCCCTCGCTGCGAGCAATTGGCAACATTGTAACGGGTACAGATGAACAGACTCAGGCTGTGCTGGACGCCGCAGCACTCTCCATGTTCCCCGCACTGCTGCGCCACCAAAGAGCCAACATTCAGAAGGAGGCAGCGTGGACACTGTCTAACATCACCGCAGGGAAGGACACGCAAATCCAGGAGGTCATCAACGCCGGCCTGGTGCCACACATGGTTGAAGTGCTGGCAAGGGTATGTTTTATTTTTGGTTTGAACACTGCTGCAGCATATCTCTGGCAGAAGCTCTGACCCTCAGAAACTGGGTCGTCCTATTAATTTTACATTCTTTGTTTTTCTGCAGTCTGACTACAAAACTCAGAAAGAGGCTGTATGGGCGATTACTAACTTTACCAGCGGGGGCACTGTTGAACAAGTGGTGTATCTTGTTCAAGCCAATGTGCTCGAGCCTCTTCTGAACCTGCTCTCCTCCAAGGACAGCAAGATCATCCTTGTCATCTTAGACGCCATTACCAACGTCTTTTTGGTGAGTTTCAACCCGATTTCAAAATGATACTCGCACCTTTCCAGATTTGAAAAGCCTGATTTTAAATCTTTATCTCTGAGGTGGCGAGATGTTTATGAAATACTGTTTCAAGAGTTGATCGATCTCTTTTATTCCTCCCATCAGGCGGGAGATAAGATTGGCGAGTCGGACAAGTTGTCTCTAATGATTGAAGAATGTGGCGGACTGGACAAGATCGAGGCTCTGCAGTCCCATGAGAATGAGATGGTGTACAGAGCAGCCCTCAACATCATCGAGAAGTATTTCTCCGGAGACGTAAGTGGCTTTGTTTTCACTTGACCTTATTTGATATTTAACTCTCATTGTTGTGAATGGATGAGCTCACCCTTTTTTTTTTTCTTTTTTTTTTCTTCTTTTAACATTTCTAAAGGAGGAAGATGTGGAGTCTGTGGCCCCTGAAGTAACCACTGATGGATACGCATTCCAGATCAGCGAAAACCAAAGCGCTTTCAATTTCTAGATACTGTCTAGAAATTGATACTGTTCTACATACTGTGTACGTCTTTCTTATTGTCCCTTTTACATGTCCTTGTCTATCTCTTTTTTTTGTGTATGTTATGTACATACAGTTTTACATAATTGTAAATAAAGGTCTGAAATTGTCTGTGATGTCATTGATCATTAATATGGGACTTGTTTCTTTGTGGCTCACTGTCAAATAACAATGGAAGTTATAATTCTGAAGGCAATGGAGTGGGTGTGTTGTGTCTAGGTTTGTTGCCGTCCCCTCAAGACAATGACTTTGATTTGGCTATGTTGACTCCATGAAGATTGAGTGCAGGTTTACACATTTTTCATGTTTTCACATTTTTCGGTTTTTGTGTGGAGTTCCAGAAATCAGCACTAGAGGGAGAAATGCAAATATGTTTCATAGTTCGTGGTGTTGGTATGTGTAACATGCAAGATCCCAAACACAAGGTCTTTTTTTTTTTTTTGTATTGTATTGTATTTTTCGGTGTAACAGAACAATTATCTTTTTACATGTGCGGAATCCAAACACATACATTTAATGCATATATTGGCTAACATGAGGCAGTGGTGACCCAAATCGTGCATCCCCAGATTGTAGCAGTCATGCCAGACACATGATCAATGACCACCAGAATGGACTAAAATGCAGATTCTGACTCGTCACTAATTCACAGCTAACCTGAAATGCTGCAATCAGTTATTGACCTGACTGACTTTCATTGTCCAGAAATCTGGCAACTATCCACACAAGTCAAAGCCAAAATACATCTCTGCTGCTATTGATTTGACTTGACTCACTACGAGAGTCGTCCAGAAGATTGACAAGTACTTCGTGTTGACTTTTGCTTCCCCCAGCTTTGACCCAGTCGAGATAATGTGCTTGCATGACAGTTTGACAAAAATTTGAGGTTTGCATTTCATTCTTAATGATGAAAGTATCACTGGGCTCCGGGGATGCAAGGCTGTCAAAAACGCTGAATTCAGCTCGATTGAAATGCTGGAAACCTTTCCAAATGGACATTGCTTCAGGACTGCTGAGCTGCACAAAATGAACAGCAGCCAGTTGATTAATGATCCACACCTGTGTCGGTGATGCTCACAGAGCAGTTTGGTATAAAAAAAGGCTCAATTTCAGTCATTTGCTGGCATAGACAACAGGTTCACTCTGATGCTCTTCTCACCGTGCAAACATTACATTCAACACAAATATTGATTCAGGTGTGAGACATTGTGGAGTCCTTAATAAGTATTGTGTTACATTCAGGAAAATATGCTATGAAAATATATGTAGCTGTATCATGAAGGAGGAAACAAACTAGAAATAGAATATAATAATAAAAACCAGATCCAAATCTGTGTTGGCAGATGATTTTTAAATGATTATTAAATGATTTTTAAAGTAAAACACCAGAATTATCCACCCGATCAAAACCGTTTTGGATGCAATTTAGAGAGAAACCGTGATTTATCATGGTACCTTGAACTATACATTGTTCCAGAATACAGCTCTTTGTGTGCAGGAATCGCGTCCAGTTGGTCGTTAATGGATTTGTCAGAGCCACATGTTAGATGAACGCTGTCGTCACCGCTGTGCTCCCCGCAGCCTCCTCAAGTGGATCAACAGTTCAACTCCCGACTAGCGGAGAGGAGGAGGACTCAGCCCGGACAGAGATGTGGAGATAAACCCGCGTTACGGCGCCCTGACTCGACACTTCCCTCACGGTTCCACCCGGGGAATGCGTTTCTAGTAAATGCACTTTTGCAACACTGCTCCACTCGAGATTTTTTTTATTTTTCTATTTTATTTTTCTATTTCTTGAATTTGTGAACGATCGTTATGGCATTTCAGTCCACATCCGGGCCACAATGCCTTGACTCCATTATTGTCTAAAAACTGGTGGAGAGGTTGATAAACCTTGTCATTTTTACAGTTTAAGACATATTTTCAGTGCGTGCAGTGGAACCTGGAACCGGGCGGAGATGTCTAACCAAGGAGTCCGGCGGAATGGACCAGTGAAGCTGCGACTAACAGGTAGCTGTGCTTTAAACCCCACACACTAGCTAAGCAGGCTCGGTGTATTTGCTGGATAGCAACTGTTCCCATGGGCCAAGGAGTTGTGTTACCGCCGGTTCTTCCAGATATGATTTGTACGTTTTGGTGAATAATTTAAAGCCATTCATTCATGAAAAATAGAATTAATCATACGCCGTTATTAACAACAAACTCACCTTTCGACCATGTCAACTAATTGAATTTGGAATATTATTGTTCTTGGAAATAGACCCAACCTGGCGATTGTCGCCAGTAACCAGCAGCTGCAGCTGCTAGCCACCAGCAGTAACACGGCTCCCTGAGTAATGTTGCTGTTTATTGTGTTGTTCCATGGTTGAGTTGGTTGTTGCGTGACGAAACTAACATAGGGACGATATCCATGTTCTATATATTCCAAAGTGTAAAACAAACACAGTGGTGCACAAAGCATTCTGCTGTCTGACAGCCTGGGATAAAGTTGGCTAGCTTGAAGTTAGCCTAGCTCGACAGCCTGCCAGTTAGCTATAATCGAGCCTTTATGACTAAACAGAGTCTGCAGCTGGCTACTGAACGTCTGTCACGGCCTACTGACCCAAAGATGACTCGCTCATTTGTTTGTTGTTGTGATTAAGACAGTTGAGCTCTGAGTTGTATCGCTGCAGCAGCATCCTGTAAAGCTCAGCTGTGCTCATGCCCTCAACATGAGGAGAGGAGAGGAGAGGAGAGGAGCCACACTGCAGAGCCTCAACCTGGGTCTGATATGGACTAAGCTGGAGTAATAAGCTAGTTGCAACACCACACAAAACTGCTTGTCTGTCTTTGATTTGTGCACATATGGATAGGTGAGAGTCCGGTGTTTTGCCTGGGAGAGAAGGAGAAGGAGTGAAAGCCTCCGTGTTTGATTGAACTCCAGGATCAGAGAAGAAGCACATTCCAGAGCCGTCTTCTCTCTGTCAGGAAGGGCCATATTAAATATTGAAGCTGGTGTTGTGTCTGATAGGAAAGAGAGGACGCAGAAGAGGAGGGTCGCTGATAAGAGGTCCGAGAAGGTGGAGATGCAAGATGGCCAAGGACAAGACATTGGAACGTCTTTGTCTTCTCTATCCATGAAAGCAGTTTGAAGATTGAACATTAACCGCTTAATGAATGAGCTACCAAGCTTTTCACCGCCCCCCCAAGTCGCTTCAGTAGCAATAATTTACAGCCAAGCAGTGCTCAGTTCCTGTCTCATGTAGTAGTGTTGCCTAATGACTCTCATGTGAGGACTTCTTCATCACAGCTTCTTCTGTTTTCTCTTTTTTTGCGCCCAAATTTCACATTGAAGTCCAAATCCTTTAAACGCAAATCAGCCCAAACAACATCCTCAGCAAAGTCTGCATTCCTCTTCATCTATAACTCTCTTGTCTTCATAGTTTTCTACATCCTCGTCCCAGACACGCTCAGTCTCCTGGCAGGGCTTCATTCAGAGTTATGTCATATTCTGCCGTGTCATCCATACGGCCTGGCGAGCCGCTCGTCTGCGTCCCGTCCCTCTCTTGTCTCCGGCCCTGGAGAGGAAGCTCTGCACGCCCCAGCCTTCACTTTTACCAGAGGCTTCACTGCACAATGTCATTAGCCGTTTCTTTGTTTAGCTGTGTGTGCTGGGCTGATTGGCTGGCTGTGTCACGGTGACATCATGGCGGCGTGTTGTTACCTGGGCTCGGGATCAGTTTTGTCACGATGGCGCTCATAGCTTCGTTTGCCCCCAGCAGGTTGTGAACGACGCGTCACTGCATTTAAACAATCGTGTAGCTGTTTGTGCTGTAGGCATCTCTTCTCTCTTCTCCCCCCCACCCCCTTGTCCATTTGAACCAGATGTTACAGATGTTTGCCAGCTATTAAACTTGAAAAATATGGCAAGCGATCTGCTTAAAACTAACACTTTGGGGTGAGAATTGCCCCCTGAATACACAAGACGGGTTTCCATTATACTGGGAGGCAGTGGCTCAGTGGGTAGTGCTTCCGCTTGGGAACCGGAGGGGCGCTGGTTCGAGCCCCTGCCGAGGTGCCCCTGAGCAAGGCACAGAACCCTCAATTGCTCCCCCCTCTGCGAAGGGTGGTAATGTAATGTAAGTCGCTTTGGATAAAAGCGTCTGCCAAAGCGTCTGCCAAATGATCGTAATGTAATGTACTGCACAGCTGATCACTCTTGAATTATGTGACACACAAACATGGCTAATGGCATAACAGGCATGATCCACTGAGTCCTGAATGACATCAGTCAGCCACGGCTCATTGCTGCGTCTGATCATTCTTCAATTCTGTCACGCAGAAGTCACTCATGACATCATTTTGCGTAACTTTCCACACAACCAGTCGATGGCACACAGATGAAAGCCAAGTTACAGACTTTACAGCAAACACAATGCTGCAACCCAACACAACTCGGAAGAATACACACACACACACACACACACACACACACCGATCTTTGCTTTAGTTCCCGATTCTCTCCGCTTGACTTTTCTGCCATTGTTTTTTGTCTTCTCTCAGAGTTTACATGTGACTTGTAAAGCATATGGTTTGCTCATCTGAATTCTTTGGCCCGGCTCAGACGAGCGCAGAGAGCTATCTCAGTGGGATTCCCTTAAATTTCCACTTGCATTCCCACCTCTTCCTCTCTGAGTCACTCCTGTTCTTTCCGACTGTAAGCTTCTTCCCCCCTCAGACCAACTCCAGAGCATATTTCACTCCCACCCTTCTTAACTCCGCTGCCTTTACGTTCTCTGGCTCTCTCTCTCTCTCTCTCTCTCTCCCTCTCTCCCTCTCTCTCTCTCTCTCCCTGATGCACACCTCATCAGTAGCTCCGCGTCGTCTCTCCCCTCATCAGCTTGTCATTGCAAACGCACAGGATTTGGACAAGGCTGCAAAAGGCTCCATATATAAATAGACGTGTCCATTTGAGTTTTGATGAAATCGTCGGTAAATTTCCCTCCTTTCGTCTTGGTGTGGAGGGTTTACATTTTGAATGGACGCAGATGCCGTCTGAAAGCGAAACAGACTTGTTTTAAAGAAGTGACAAAGCCCTGGAGGGCTTCACACTGGACCACTGTGTGGCCTGCAGTGAAAGGCTTAGATCTCCTCTTCTTCTTAGCACAAGTCCTTGTTTTTCATCGCAGCTCGGCCCTGCCTGTAGTCTGCAGATGTTCGTGTGTGTGTGTGTGTGTGTGTGTGTGTGTGTGTGTGTGTGTGTGTGTGTGTGTGTGTGTGTGTGTGTGTGTGTGTGTGTGTGTGTGTGTGTGTGTGTGTGTGTGTGTGTGTGTCCATGTCTTTGGATGTCGGATAATGGAAGAAGAAACCTCCACAGCTGGGCACAGATGGGGCTGTGGAGGCAGGACCTGATGATCAAGAGGGTTTTAATGTGGTCTGAGCTGGCACATGGCTCCTTCATGTGGGCTCAGTCAAGAGCCGTTTTACAGAGTGGCTGCATGGAAGTGATTTGGGTTCATCTGAGTGT
Source organism: Genypterus blacodes (assembly GCF_046128005.1). Classification (NCBI taxonomy): domain Eukaryota; kingdom Metazoa; phylum Chordata; class Actinopteri; order Ophidiiformes; family Ophidiidae; genus Genypterus; species Genypterus blacodes. Next base: position 45,483 of record NW_027466835.1, read on the forward strand.
TCAGACAGGATACATTGTAAATACCCAGTCATTAGCTACATATGGGGAACTATTGACTCCACTGTCCCACCGTGTGCTCATGAGTCTCCAGCCAACGTTTCCACATTCTGTTTAGCAAGAAACACAAAATAATAGGAGTGTAAGGAACAGCGGGGCGGAGACGCAAAAAAGACGGAAACATAACGAGCAATTATTACACATCATCGGTAAACATTTCTCCTTCCCCCTGCCGAGAGCCCTCCCATCATTTTAAATTGTTCCATCCATTAATTGAGTGGCCGGGGGTTTGGCTTTCCTGTTGGTTCAGCTGCTCCCTGACGAGGACAAAGCCTTCTGTAGTCGCTCTGCCCTCCGCCGCTGCCAGCAAACGGCCCGGAGGACACCAGATGTAGCAGGGAGAGAGGGAGAGAGGGAGAAGGAGCGGGCAGCTTTTCAGAGGAAGCGCCCCTCCCCCCCCCCCTCCCTCAGACCCCAACACTTGTCCAAACGTCACCCCTCACAGGTGGGGAGCAGAGCCTTCCAGAACCCCCCCCCCCCCACCCCCCTTTTTTTTGCGATTCCCTTGTTATAATAATAATAAAGTGAAGAATTGGTGTCTCAAAGTTCTGTCCTTAAACTGTATTATAATGCCGTTGCCGTGGGTTTGGTTCGTGGGTGGTGGCATCTGCTGTTTGGGGAGATCGACTCTTCCTGCTGAGTAGAGCAATCAACACATCAGAAGAGATTTTGCAGCTTTGACGAGCTTAATCTGGAAACTGGATGTACAAGGAACAGTTACTGCCTTCTCTCTTTGTATCTCGACGACGCACCACCCTTTGACCCCTGCGTCAGTTTGTATACGCCGCCCTTTGCGTGGCATCGGGGCGTCTAGTGGGGAATGGACACTGACAGCTGCAGTCACCAGAACATCTGCAGCATTCATCTAAAGACTTGGCTATCGGTCGTCCACTTGTTGAGTTGTTTCTGTGTTTCTGTTCTAAGGGGTAAAGGCCTGAATATACTTCAAAAAGGGTTCTGCTTGTGTACTACACTTGGTAGACAAACACAGTCTGCGCTGACAGATGTGATCGCCCGGTGCAGATGACCAAGCTGGCGTCACACACACACGTCCTAGAGGACCCTCGCAGTCAGACGGATGAGTTGTAGTTTGGATTTGTAAGTGTTAATCTCGCGGGGAAGTCGGGGACAAACCTTCAAACGCCCGATCTGCTAACTTGGCTGCGCCGGTTTAACTGCTCAGAATTGGATTAGCGCGAAGAGCGACGGGCCCCAGTGAGAACTCGTCACACACTCTCATCCCCAGGGGTCTTCTTCTCCTTCTCCAGACAGAGACCCTCTTTCCACTTGAAGTTGTGTTTTATCTTCGGTGGTTGTGCAGAAGCTTGTGTGACTTCACTTGCCCTTGGTATTTATTCAGTCTACTCTTAACAAAAGAGGTGAACTCGTCATAGCAAAGATACAGGAAGTGTTTTGACGGTTTCTGCTTCAACGCTCGCCTTCAGATTTGAGAGTTTTTACGACAAAACCCCTGCAGCCATGTTGGGTACATCTCCACTGATCGGTTTGAAATATTACAAGAAACTTCACAACTTCATTTCAGCTTCAATGAAGCACGGCCCGCGTCCTTTCAGATCTCCGAAATGGACTCTGTCTCATTCGTTTCAAAGCACTGCACTGTTGTTGGCCTCTCTTGAAAAACGGATGAAAAACGACCCGCCGCCGTGATAAATCCCCCGGTTTGTAACTATATAAACGTCCCTGCAGTAGTTTTGTGTTTGATTGTGGTTCAGACTTGACTTTGGTATCCTATGGCAACCCAGTCGCACCGGTGTAGTCTGTTGTGTTGATTTACGGCAGTGTTATTGTTCCCCCGAATGTGAGCGAGCTCAATCATCTATCGCAAAAGTGGAATGTGGCCGGAAGGTTCTCTGCCTCTCCGCCAGCTCGGCGGCGGCGTAGCTGCTCTAGGGGAGGAATGAGCGTCGCAGCCCCTCTGCAATGTGGTTACTGTGGAAATTCATCCCGAGATAATGAAAGCCGCGCTCCGGCTGTTCTGCCGTTCGCGTGCTGTCTCGCAGCATCCCCGGCTTCCAGATGAAGAGGCACACCTTCTCCTCTCGGTCACGTTGGTGAAACAGAGCCCCTTTCTCCTGTCTTTGCTCCAGCCGTAACCCCACTCCCCTCAGGAACTACAGCTTTGGAGAGGCAGTCTGTGAAGCGGAGGCCTTTCCTGTCACATTCCACGTTTGATCCGTGAATGAAGCTGCACCATTAAGCTCGTTTCCCCCTTCGTTTGTTTGTAGGGATGTCTGCGATTATTCGTTTTCTCTCTGCAGCGTGCCAAGGTGAGACTTCTCAGCCGGCTCGCACAAAGTCTTATTAGCTGCGATGAATTTCCACTTTCAAGAGTTGTTGGGTTTCTCCTCGGGACAGAGCTGAAGGGTTAGGGTCAGGGTCTCCCTCCCAGGTTTCTCTCCCAGCTGTCCGGACAGGCGGGGTAACCTGAGATTAATTCTTCGATATGCCAGCTCTGCCTTAAACCTGGATGGACACGGGTTGATCCGATTAACTCGCTGTAACCTCAAGCAGAAGGGGGTCTCTCAAGTCTCCAGTGTTACCGGCTGGGTAATGGTGCCGGGTCGGGGGCTTCGCCGCAAAAGCCGCAAGACGCCAGCAGCTGACTGCATGCGTCTTTCCGTGCCTCGGCCTGACGTTTGAGCCCCTTCGGCCCTCCGAGGAGATGGGATCAGAGGAGAGATGTTTATATTCACACCGGATCACGTTTCATGGGCATCTCTGTTGAAGTTGAACATATACGCCACAGGAATCCCTCCGCATACGCACGGAGAAGTTAACGCGTAGCTCCGCTTGTTCCGGGCTAAAGCTCCGGCTCGCAGTGCGGAAGAATCCTAAATATGTCGGCCCTCAAATAGGCGCTAACGTTGCCTTTCGTCGAACACATTACATTAATTTTATCCAAAGCGACTTACATTACATTACACTACCACCCTTCGCAGAGGGGGGAGCAATTGAGGGTTCGGTGCCTTGCTCAGGGGCACCTCGGCAGGGACTCGAACCGGCGACCCTCCGGTTCCCAAGCGGAAGCTCTACCCACTGAGCCACTGCCTCCCGAACACGTCTGGAGATCGGCCCCGATGATGTGCAACTGTCTGGGTGATGAGACGGTTGCACAGAGTTGCGGTTTGCTGAGGAGGAAATTCATTATGAAACTAAAGCCCCACATCCAAGACCGGGGGCGCTGTGCCAAATGAGGAATCGCTGCAATTGCCAGGTGATTCATGTGTTTTGGCTCCGGAGCTGATTCCACAGAACCTCCAGACAGTCATGCTGAGTCTGATCAGAGATGTTCACTAAGTGTTGAAGGACTTTGATGTGGTGGTCTTGAGATGACGGTCAGCATGATTGTAGTTCTCCATCTAATAGCTCCAAATAACGTTCCTCCTATTTAAGTTTAGTTTGCAGACTCCTCAGTCTTCCGATGTGAACACAGAGTTGTGTAAGCGAGCACACTGCTTATTTAAATAGGAGGCTAATGTGGACACTATTAAAGCAGCCCCTGTCATCATCAGTTGCATTCTGCTGACATCACGTCACCTCCGCTCCCGGTTTATACTCACCACCATAATTGGCGACTATTTCAACAACTTATTAGCTCACATTCTTGCTTTTAACGGCGCATTAAGTCCACATTTCCACTTGAAATGTTAAGAAATGACGACACAATGTTATTTGAATATTAATATATGGCTCCATTGACCGTCTAGGCTTTGCGTGATGATTTAGTTTAAGCTTTGCTAAAGTCAGGCCAGACATGACACACGTCTTGTAGTCACATGTCGGCCACTTTAATCACGACGTCCAGCTCACAGTAAAGGCTGTTTTATAACGCGCACCTGCACTCAATGGCATTTGCTCGCGGGGTTTAATCAAGGGAACACTGTTTGAACTCAATGGGCTATAAGTGAGCCATGTGGGCGGCGGCTGAGGATGAAGGCTTCACACGCCGATGTGTCGCTCGCAAACACATGCGCGCCCTCATGTTTACCTGTGGGCACGAATGAAGTGGAGCAATTTGCCCGGTCGGGGGCAAATGTCTCCCTGCAGAGTCCGGAGCAACACGTGCAAGTCTCCTTCACGTTTTTGTTTCATTATTCTCAGAGCACTAATTAACGGTCGGGACTTTCAAGGGGTAGAAATGAAGCGGTAGTTCTAGAAACGAACACTGCAGCACAGCTCCGAGCCGAGGCAGTGGCCCGTGTTCCTCCACTGAAGGAGCCAAGAAGTTTTGAGAGCTGCTGGAGCTCGGCTCTGCTCCGCTGCGCTCCATGTTTTGACTTCTGACTTGGTGGCAGCGGTGGCGGAGTTGCGGACGACTCAACTCGCCTGGACAACTCGGTTTGTCACGTTGTATGGCACAGAGTGGAAAGAGAGAGTGATGTAGTATGCAGGGGCAACAGGAATGCCACTAAAAATTGCCACAGTGGCACAGTTTCCCACTATTTGGTGCCGAAAATAGTGGAGGTGAACTCCCCCCGTTATGCAATGACATTAGACTGCATCATGGAGGGAAAAGGTGACGTGAGATGGATGAAATGTTCTCACACGAAGAATGTCGCCAGCATCTTTCCTTTGGCGTGTGTGTGTGTGTGTTTCTCTGTGTAGTCAAACAGGTTTTTGCAAAGGATGAAAAGCTTTTCAGTCGCCTTATTTGGTTGATCTTTTGCAATTGTGAATCTTTGTATGGGAACCCTTTTGTCCTCGCCGCAAGACCAGATCAGGGAACAATACTGGTTATTAAGTCCTCCAGCACATACTTCACCATCAGCTTTAGAGTTTTTTCATTTTACATTGACAACTTGGTGTCCAGTCACTCGTATTTTCCTACTCCAAGGGTTTTCGTCGTCTATACAACTTGTGTTTCACTCCAGTGTACCCATGCACTGCGTCACAGACTCTCCCAGGCTTTCGGTGTGTAACACCACTCGCACGTCGAAGGTTGGCTTTAATGCCGTATCGTTCTTTACCTATAGCACACACTGCCACCTGGCCAAACAGGTTCTAGTCCGCTGTGAGTTTTGCGCCGAGCTTCAAGAGATCTCTCATCGTCTCGTCTCCACACAGGTGCTGCTGAACGCGATGTGCAGTGATATATGGCTTCTCTTAGTCACGGCTGACATTTGGCCTTTTATCCTCTTATGAAAAGAACGGGGCATGTATTATGTTTCCTGGCTTCTCTGTGGCCCTGACTCCACAGTGTGTTTCTGCTTACGGTCACAGCGATGGCGCACAACAGATGTCCCCAGATGTCCTCTGCCCATGTGTGTAACAGGAGTGCTGGGAAGCTGAATTGTCAGTGTTCTTACTAGTTTCTTAATCACATTTCACCGCTGCTGCTTCTACCCCCATATTCTCTGTTGTTGACGAGGTTATTCTTTCCCCCGGCTCGCACAGGATGTGTGGGAGATGGAGATGGCTCACGTCTATGAATGCCTCCATAGTGTCTGAAACTCGGAAAGAAGGGATGAAGGTCTTTTTTCCCCCACCCAAGTGTTCCTTTCTGTTTTCCTCTCAGTATAAATGATGCACAGGCAGATTTTCTTACACGTCCTTACTTTTCCCCCTCCTTATTTTCTCAATCTTGGAAATTGCAGGTCTGTTTAGAGGTATTAGAAGACTTTCCTGGCGGTTCCCAGTTCCGTGATCGCTCGGCTACCAATGACTCCTAGTATCTGTATTAAGTGACTAAAAGAAGCCTTATCAGATTTACATATTTACATAAGTGGATTTGCTGCGATAAGTAAAGCTGCCAAACTAGGGAGATTTCCCAGTGCTTTGTTCTTAACCACATTTCCACAGTTAGCCTGGACCCCATGAAAAGTTGGAACAGGTTTCTGAAACTCCAGCCTGCTTCCATACGCTGTTCTGCCCGACGACAGCCAGAGTCAAGTGGCCTATCCGGGACTTTTAAACTAGCTTTTGTCATGAACACGTCAAAGATGAATGAACTCGGCAAGCGGGCAAGGAGGATGTCTCTGTGTTTGGTTTTAGTTTTGTTCATTTGTGTGGGCATTTATGTTAACAGTCATGTTACGCAATGTGGATTAGCCCGAGTATTTGTCCTTTGGTGCCATTAAAGGTAAAAATGGCATTATCTTTGTCTGCTACTCTCGGTAACCATACGACGATTCTTCAGTTACATTGAAGTGTAAACACGACGGCTGGAAAAGTTGGTTTACTGCCTCAGTCGCCGCACAATCGGTGTTTTAAAGTGCATGTAAGTGTGCTGACAGATGCTGAGAAAGGCCGGTTTCATGCTGTCAGTGGAGATTGATTATGAGATGGCTGGGAGATTAGCAAAAGGACAGATGAAGAACAGGTTGACCAGCATTGCCATCAGCGCTTGTCAATCTCGCCATTCTCTCTTGTCTCTGCGTTTGTCCCTCCCTGTAGGCTTGAAGTGCCCCAGAGTGTGGGGAGGGGCGGAGAGGGGAAAAGGAAGCTTTTTGTTTATAGAAGAACAATGCCGCACATGAGAGTGCGTGGTGCTGGGCCTGGAGTCAAAACAGAGCCAGACAGGGAGGCAGGCAGGGGAAAGGGAGAGGAGGAGGAGGAGGAGGAGGAGGAGGAGGAGCACTGTTCCCCAGATGATGTGTCAGACTGTCTGGTCAGGTGGGACGGGAGGACTAGGTAGACGAGAGGATGGGTTCAGGAGAGGGTCAGCCTGAAGACATGTGTTTAGGTCCACACACAGTTATGGCCACACACACACACACACACACACACACATACACATACACATACACATACACACATACATACACACACACATACACAAAAACACACAGAGGGGAAAGGGCCTGTTTCTATCCTCCTCATCTTCGTGTAGCACAATATCACATACAACATCTCAAAGGGCTTCACAAACGGTTCCAAAAGCAGCCAAGGACGAGAAAAAAAAAACCCAAAAAACTTTTAATGTTTAAGGAAAAAGGAGAGAGACCACTCAAAGAGAGATCGGCTGTCCGGCTGATTGGCCAGGTGTGCATGAGGACCCGCAGGTGGAAGAGAAATAACAAAGCACCGCCACTCTCACCGATTGTAAAGAGCAGCTGATGTTACGAAATACCCTCCCCCGCAAACTAGTTCTTTTTGTTTTGACTTTGGACAGGGATGGGAATGGTGGGATTTTCCCCGGCAGTTCCCACACCCCCATTTCCTCCATCTCGCAGGCTCCAGTGTGATTTTGAACCGCAGCACAGCAGACTCCAGTCAGTGTGAACCCTCTTCTCTCCCCGCGGCGCTCGCCTCTTTTTCCCAGGCTCCTCTGTGGCGTGGCGACTGTGTACTCGTTCTCGCCGACTTACAGGAAACCGGCACGCAAACCTCCAGCGTCGTCCTTCCACCGCCGTCTCGACCGACAGATCGCTACCATGGTGACGCTCCCCCCCACCCCGCACCCCCCCTCCCTCCCTCCCAGGCGTCACGTGACCTCTCCCTTCCCAGGTGTTTGGCCTGCGTCTGCCGGAGTTCATTGATTCGCCCGCACAGTGGGTCTCTTTGTGCGTCGGCCTGTGAGAATCCCGGCCCATCCTCTCCCCACAGGTGGAACTTTAACTTCTCCCCCCAAGGTCTGCGTCTCTGTGTGCATGGAGGGTGGGGTGGGGGCGGGGGCGGGAGGGGGGCTGATTTTCATTAAGAGAGGAGCTGGCAGAGGAAGGAGCTAAGCAAATCCCCAAGCTGATAATCAGTTGTGTGTGTTTGTTTTAGGTTTTCTCTCGTCCGTGGGGAGTCGGTCCTCTTTGGGCTGTTTTGTGGAAAGCTGTTATGTGACTAATAAGATGCAGCCTCGGAGAGCAGCACAACACACACACACATACACCCACGACTCCCCGGGTTATTCTCCTGCTTAGTCACTGACCGTCCGCCCTGTGTTTCTACCCGCTAGCCGTAAAGAATGAGGCGGTAGTTGGATGTCTCATTTTCTCATGGCTGTCTTGTAAATGAAAGTTGACCCTCCAGCACGTCCTCACAATTTCTTACCCCGTTTTTGTGCGGCTTGTTTAGAATAACAATGCTTCATAGAAGTGTAGTGGGCCTTCCGCCTAAAAGCTTTTGGTCATTTATCAGACGGAGGGAGATGCGTGCCAGGCCGCTCCCTGGTCCAGGAGTGTTGTATGGACGAGCTGTCGACACGGAGACATGGAGACATTCACCACAGCTTCAGGGAGACATAGATGTATGGTGATGGCATCGGTCACACTTGGCTGTGTGCGGTGGATGTGGAGACACTGTGTGGACAGACTGGTACAAGACTGGCATGCAGTGAGACCACCGTGTCCATCCAGCTCTGTGTTTGTGTATACATGGCATTTGAAATGTCTCTCAGCGTTCGTCCTGTCCGTCTCTATCGCCGCTGGTCTCGGCTGCGTCAGTCGGCGCTTCAGTCCCCTGGCTGCGGGAGGCGGCGCGACCGGAATGAGAAACATCGGTGACACAGAGGAACCCTTCTCTCAGCATCGCCTTGAGACTTGCCGTCGCCATAGCGACCGAGAATTTTAGATGGGGCTGAGACGCGCTGGGATATGCAACGCTTTTCGTGTGTGTGTGTGTGTGTGTGTGTGTGTGTGTGTGTGTGTGTGTGTGTGTGTGTGTGTGTGTGTGTGTGTGTGTGTGTGTGTGTGTGTGTGTGTGTGTGTGTGTGTGTGTGTGTGTGTGTGTGTGTGTGTGTGTGTGTGTGTGTGTGTGTGTGTGTGTGTGTGTGTGGGAAATGAGAAAGTATGTAAGTGCCTCTGGGTGTAATGAGAGAGTTGAACACAGTCATAATATATTTCTTGGACGTTTGAGTGAGGATAAACTGTGACAGGAGATTGTGACAGATTGTGGTCTGAAATTCTGATGTCATAATAGAATCTTTCATTCATCACAATTTCTGGTAAGTTGTGGCGCTGGAAGAGGGGAAGGGCTGCGAGGGCGGCGAGCCAGGAAGTCTTTAATAAATAAGATTGTGCTGAAATGATCCCCGGGCCCTCCCCACTGAGATCTACGGTCCCAAGTGACAACACACTTCATCAACCGACTACATCATTCGGTCGCACTAGAAGCTGTAATTCCCTGGAAACGGCGTTACGTCCGGAGCTGACATGGAAAAGAAATGACGAGTCGCAGCTACGTCTCTCCTCCGTCTTCTCCAGTGAACTCTGGCCCTGCCAAGCACATGGAGGATATAACTAACTTCGTATAATGACATCATCCGCTACTCTACGTAGTTTGCACGGCGCTGGATTAAGAATCATTAAGCTCCTCTCTTTGTTTCCCCCCCCCCCCCTCCTGTTTGCCCCCCCCACTCAAACTCAATCCCCCTCTCTGTTTTCTTCCAACACTGCCTGGTTACTTTGGAAGCGTCACGGTCAAAATGAAAGCAGCATCGTTAGCGAGTCCACCGAGGGAGTCCTGTTAGACATCCAGATTCATACACACAGTGTGAAGATGGTTTTACTGACGAGTTCATCCATTTGTGTTCCTCTCAGGCTGCCGTGTGTTCTCTCTCTCTGCTCACACGTGAACATTAGAAGGATCTTGTAGCGTCGGGAGTTTCCACTCGTCATCTGAGCTCCAGTTTCGGCCCGCATATTGTCGATTATCTGTAGGTTGTGTAACAGGAGAATATTTGTAGAATAAGTCAGCCCTCAGCTCCTCACATAGAATCAGACATCTGCAGTATGGAGTTGAACATAAGTATATGTATGTCTCGGTACATTTTGTAATGACTGTGTTTTGCAGCAGGCCTTAATCTCTTTGAGTTGTGTCAGTGTATAATGAGAAGTGTGTTCTGATGGTTGGATTCCGCCGCCTCCTGATTGCCGTCCTCCTCCCTCTTGCTACGTGGCCTCAGACTCTTAATTGGCTTCCACGCCGCCATTGTCTCACTGCGTCTTTCCCATTCCAGCGGTTTTCCTTCCATTTTCTCTCTTCATATGGAGCCTATAGGTATAATTGTAGAGTTGACTTCCTGCCCTGTGGCGAGGACTGTGGACTGTATATGTTGGTCTTTGGGGTTTTTTTTTCTTCTTCAGTCAGTCCACAAGGGTTTACAGAACGCCCACAGGGTTTAGCTCGGCTGGTCATTGTGTCGTCTGTGCACCTCAGACAGACAGTCTGAGGCTGGAGCTTGTCTTATATCATTGCTTCATCTTTCTTCATCCTATTTCTTCTTTCTGGTCTGTGGGAGTAGATTCGGCCACTGCCTCACCTTTCTGCCCGTATGTAGTGAACATTGTCGCCCCTTAAAACTGTAAATAACTTTCACCCACTGGTTGAGGAGTGTGTATGATGACATATTTGATTTCTGTATTTCACATTTTCTGTAGTTCAAAGTGTCCCTACGTGCAAAAAGCCCTCATATGTCTCGGAGACGGCGGCGGCGGCGGGGGGGCGTAAATTCTTCCAAGAAACGAAGCTGATTTCCCACCCCGCTCTCTATAAAGCCATATTTCCCTGTCACACACACACACTATGCTTTGTGTTCGCCTGGTGTGGATTTATTGCACAGTGACTTCCAGGCAGGGGAACCTACTGCTTTATGTTTTCCTCCCTCTGGAAACGCAATCAAATCACCATCAGGCTTTTTGTCACATTTTTTGTTTTACAGTGCGTGGCCGAGCCTGTTGTGTATGAAAGAGGCCACAGCCTTTAGCGTCTAAGCGAAGTCTCTAGCGGGGTGGGCAAAGAGGAAACAGAGGGAACATGAAGAACACAGTCACCTGTTCACATACTCCAACTTTTTCATCTCCATTGAAGTCTCCAAGGACACACACACACACACACACACACACACACACACACACACACACACACACACACACACACACACACACACACAGTCTCTCATTTCTCTGTTCATGTTAATAATTAATTAGATCACTGGAGCTGCAGTGGAGAGCAAGGTGTTGAACAGTCTCCCAGGAGCCTCTTATGTGTGTGTGTGTGTGTGTGCGTGTGTGTGAGTGAGAGCGCGCATGCCTGTGTGTTAAGGATGTGTGCAACTGTGAGAGATGCAGACCAGATGTTTGAGATATTAGGTGGGTTCCACTGAAACATAACACATTCCCGTCGCTGCTTGCAGACAGAAATTCTTCCTCATCTGTCGAGCATGTTCTTCTTCATCCTCCTGAGGGTTCCAATCCCTGCTTTCAACCCATCCTCCATCTTTTTAAAGGGTGTGTTGTCGTTAAACGGTGCCGTGTGTGTGTGTGTGTGTGTGTGTGTGTGTGTGTGTGTGTGTGTGTGTGTGTGTGTGTGTGTGTGTGTGTGTGTGTGTGTGTGTGTGTGTGTGTGTGTGTGTGTGTGTGTGTGTGTGTGTGTGTGTGTGTGTGTGTGTGTGTGTGTGTGTGTGTGTGTGTGTGTGTGTGTGTGTGTGTGTGTGTGTGTGTGTGTGTCCCTGCACGACGAATGTGCGTTTCACTCTGGTAATTTGTGTGTTTAATTTTGTTGACACAGCACTCAGACGATACATCCTCCCCTCCGTTCTCTGGCGGGCGACGTTGTTTCAGCTCAGACCTAATTTGATTCGGAGGCCTGGTGATATTTCACATGGTGTGTGTGTGTGTGTGTCTGAGTATGTGTGGCATGGGATGGAGGGGTGGATGAATAGGCCGTGGCTGCAGATTGAATGGCTTAAGCTGCCTCCTTGTGTGTGTGTGTGTGTGTGTGTGTGCACCTTTGTCTGTTTTTGTTGGCAAACTGAAGCCTGTGTGCACTCACCTGAGGGAACCCGGGCAGATGTTGCTGCTGGAAAGTGTGAAGCGGTCTCATACGGCGGCGTGATGCCCGTCACGCTCCAGCTGGCGTCCTCAGAGCCCGTCACTATGTTTCCCTGCTATCATTTCAGTTACTCTGTTATTCTGGCTTTAAATTCAGTCGGCATACGCGCTTTAACCCGGGAGTGTCGGGAGTGACGACTTCCTGTCAACGTTTCATATCGCTGCCTTGTCGCTTCACCTGGTTGCACATTTGAACACTCTCCTCCTCTCGACCTCCATTGGTGTTTGTGACATTTCAGTGCTTTTGTCTTGGCCAAAGTTTCATTTTGATGTTTGTTGACGTTGGTTCCAGTCGCTCTTGTGTCTTGATAGGTTAGGAGTTGAGTATTTTCTTGGCAACTTTTTTTTAAAAACTGTTAAATTAATTACGGTTAAAAGTTGTGTATATTGACTAATTAAGTAATAGCGTTGGACTTAAGTCTTCTGTGTCAGATTGTGCAGCGAGTGCCCAGTAAATCGTCCTTCTACAGCAGTTATATTAAGCATCATCAGATTAGCACCCATTTGTGCCAGTTTGTAGCAGCAGTAAAGTCGAGGGATCGTCGTTCCCAAACTTCTGAAGCTGTCGCAGTTTATTTCCAGGCTGTCTTTGGTTGGCGGCGTACTGGCGATCTGGCACGGCCATGTTGGATCGGTGACCAAAGATGCCATCACAACTCTATCGTGTTCACAAGAAGAGATTGAGCCCGATTCTGACCAATGAAACGGACTCCAATGAATCCCGTCATCTCAGAAAGCCTGACCGCAGAAAGACGCTAAGCGGACCGACCTCTCATTTCCATTTCCATTTGGCTGAGTCATTGGCTGTAACTGCAACTTCAGACACCCAGGTGGTGACTGAGCTTCCTCATGCGTCCGCACAGACAGACAGGCAGCAGTAGAGGAGGAGGGTGTAAGCCGCTCTGCCTCATCACCTCAGCAACCGCCTCCACGGCTCTCAGAGGTGATCGCCCGGATCAACTGCTCGGCAAGCTGGTCGGTTTTTAAGCGACGGGGAACGATAAATCCCCCTCATTCAGAATTGAAAAGTCTGAACGCGCTAATGGAGAGCGCAGATGGAACGTGTTTTATGTTTCTGTGTTTCTGCTCTCCAGTAATAATTCACTCATTCAAGTGCCGTCCGAGTGTCGCTCAGTGCCAAGTGCTCGCCAAAAGAGCGAGGGAACGGGCAACGGTTCCCTCGCTCTTTCTTAGCTGCCTCTGCTGCTGGCGTTCGAGCGTCTTGGCACACTTACAGGTTATGCCGCGCTATATAAATAGTCTATGGAAAGATTGGGATTGTGTAAACTGTTGCACGGTCGCACTGTGTTCGACTCCGGCCCTAAGTTGTAGTTGGGTTTTCCCCCACTGGCACCCTGGATCACACACACGTCATTCCCAGCTACCTAAACAGGGTCTTACTCCGTCTCCTCCACTAAACATTCTCCCAGCTCACTTTTGCAGAAATGTAAACCATTTAACTTTGATATTTGCATTTTCACTCTGTATTTGAAGCCAATTTTCACTTTTTTCCTCTCTCTCTCTCTCTCTCTCTTTACAGTCCTGTGTGCCAAAAACCTGGTGAAGAAAGACTTCTTCCGTAAGTACACGCAACCAAAGCCGTCCAAAGTTACATTCCTATTGTTTTACATTACATGCCTGTCGTTTCAGTTTTGGATTCGTTACCGTCCTGGACAGATCTAAGAAACGGCGGCCGGTTGCGGTCGAGTGCCCTCTGTAAGCCGCCGCTGGAACCTACTGAGCCACGATAGATGGAGATGGAATTTCTTGGTCATTGTGCTTTTATGCGTGCGCTGTGAGAAAGTGGACGAATATTGTTTTTGTAAAGCACGACGAGCGTGAAACACAAAAAACGTGGACAAAGAGTCAGAATACCAGCATAATGCGTTCCATAATTACGCCAACTTTTAGTTTTGTCCTTTTGAAAACGGTGCCAGTTAAGTATATCGCCATTTGGAAGGCATTCACACAGCCTATTGGGATAAGCTAACAGAGTTCACGCTCGACACCAGAGACTCTGTGTGTTTTGCTGTGTTTGGGTCGGGCTGTCATGGTGAGTGAGCGTGTAAAGGTCTCCTGCTCACTCAGGTGGTTTCTGTGGTGCCCATTCCTGCCATTCCAGCGCTCGGGAGCTGAGCAAACATTCATTTAGGGAGCTGGTGGAGTAGCAGCAGCAGCAAAACACCACAGATAAAGACGTCCAAGTGTGTCCGTGTCTGCGCGCAAAGTCCACATGGCGATCGCGTGTCAGCTCTGTCCGACACATGAGGATTGTTTGTGTGTTAGATTAGCTTCACGCATCCAAAACACAAAGTCCTGCCGACTCCTCCCCTGTTCTTTGAGGTCAATTGAACACAGGCAGAGATCCTAATAAGGAATTGGCATAAAATTATACCTACTACATTTTTACCCAACGAAGCAGCCCTTCATCTGTCCCTCTTCCTAACTAGAGGTGGTTTCTCATGACTTTGGTGTTATATCTTTGTCTCCTTTTCCCCCGCAGGCCTCCCTGATCCCTTCGCCAAGGTGGTTGTGGACGGTTCAGGTCAATGCCACTCCACAGACACTGTGAGGAACACACTTGACCCCAAGTGGAATCAACACTACGACCTGTGAGTCTCTTCATCCGCCGGATCTTCTTCACGCCCGTCACACAATCCTTATCTGTCACCTGTTCAGAGAGTTTCAACTCCCCCGACTGAGGAGTTTAGGTTTTTTGGCACAGGTTGAGGTCTTCTGGGGGCTTTCTTTAGTTAGTGGGCACAATGAGAAAGTGTTCGGCTCTGGCCAGAACTAATGTAATGTGATGGCGTAAACCTTCAGCGTCAGCAAACGATCTATAAATAAAATCAGAGTGATATTTAAAGGAAGGTCAGGTTGAGTAGTATTTTCTTTCTTGGACAGAAACGCATACATGTCTTGTTGCTTTTCCCAGAGACAGTTTGTCCTGTGAAAGTCCCCTCGCCCCCGTCCCTCCCCCCCTCAGAGAAGTAGCGCGTGAGTGAAAATGTGTGAGTGAAAGTTTCCAGTATTTGCCCCGTGTTTATTCAACCGTCACGCTCGGCCAACGGCGAGAGGAAGCATGTGTCTTCGTTTGTTTGGTTGCCGGGGAAACGGGACCCTCTCTGTACACGGCTGGTGGAATTGGCTACCCGTGTCACATTTGGCAAAAAGGGCATAAGCCGCATTCACGTACGCTCGCCTTAAGAGGGCATTCGGGTTGATTGATCTGAGAGCGTAGACCTGCAGTTCCCCTCTACCTGTTTGCCCGTTCGAGTGGAAACTGCAGGAGTGTTTTAACATCCTGGCCGACCACTCGTGCCTCTCAGTATGAACTCCTCTGACCAGTCGCAGAGCTCTCTGGTCTCGTATCGGTGAAGACAGAAGTCTTAATTTACAGACAGTCGCCTCGCTTAGCTGTCTGGTCGGCTCACACTTATTAAAATAGAGCCTGCAACACCGCCTGGCGTGTTCAAGCTGTTGTCTGTGACTCCTCGTATTCCATCCGCCGCGTATGTGCGCATTGGAAACCCGTCCAAGGATCAGTGTGTGTGCTCACGGCCTGGGTTTCACCGGTCAGCTCAAGCCAGCAGACTGGTCCGTGATCTTTGACCATTCAGCATTGTTGCAGGAGGTGGCCGGCGTGCAAAGGAGAGCAGACCCGGTCTGTCTGGCAGCCCGCCGGCCGTCCTGCTCGTTCTGCCTCTGCAACACAGACCAGCTCTCTGAACCACAGGGTACAGTCCAAATTAATTAAATGTTGGCATGAAGCTCCCTCGCTCACTCCCGTCATCAGTTTACCTGAGGACAAGGACATTATTTAGCATTCATAGAGGACAGCTGTGATGCTGTGTACCAGACATGATCTGTTAAACTGTCTGTGTGTTTGATTTCTATTGAACTGGACTGCATCCTAACGGTAAGTGAAACTAGAACTGCAACAAACTGACCTTTACCATCTGGACCTCTCACATACTTTATAATGTACGGCGTATTGGCAATGTTTAAAAAAACGGGGTGACTGCAGCGAGAACGACGGCCCGTGTTGATGCCTGGGTTATGTTTTTTTGTTATTTTTAACCTTTTGTTCACCGATTGTATAATGAACGATGTTGTCCCCCTCTCATTCTAGACAGCTTGCAAGCCTGTAAATGGTGGTCAGGATTTCTTTCACAGGAATATGGTTAAAGGGTGAATTTGGAAAGCATGTCTGCGCCTCTGTGTGTGTGTGTGTGTGTGTGTGTGTGTGTGTGTGTGTGTGTGTGTGTGTGTGTGTGTGTGTGTGTGTGTGTGTGTGTGTGTGTGTGTGTGTCTGTGTCTGTGTCTGTGTCTGTGTCTGTGTCTGCATCTGTGTGTATGTCTGTGTGTGTGAGATATTGCCTTTGCCTGCTATTAAAGCTCCAAACCCAGACTAATGAATTTTATTACACGGTGAGTGATCCAGATGACTGCGCTCTGGTTATAACACACACATCCCTCCCGTCACGTCTGTCTGACATCGCCGCTCTCTCAGCTCGCACACACACCAGACAGGCACTTGGCACAGGCTCAAAATGTCCAGACGTCTTACTCACAGCCGTATTGTTTCACATCCCCTTACGGTAAGCGGCGCGATAATTACAGCGGGATGCAGTTGTTTGCGAATCGCACAGACGGATCGGGAGGGAGGGAGGCCGGCGGAGCAAATGTGCCACAGCTTCAGGATGGCATGGCGTGAGTTAAACGCACCCCGGCCTCGTCTGACAGGCGAGGCAGCAGAACGTAGTAGTTTTTCATGTAAGTTTGTTTTTCTTCCACCTTTCCATGTCGCTCCGTTCCCACTCCGTCTTAACATGTTGGCAGCGCAGCGTGAATATTCAAAGTGATTCACAGGAGAACAGTCTGGCCGCTGTCTCATACTCAGATGTTCGGGGTCACACACACACGCACCCGTTTCACCTACACTTGCTGGAAAAAACCCCCGCAGCCGTCCCACCTTCCTCTTCCTCTCCAGTCTCCTCGTCACTGCTGCGTCCTTGAGGGGTTTTGGTGGTAGCGTGTTTCCCCCTGCAGTGCGGGGAGACATCCTGACTGAGTCTCATTATAACATCTGTAAACACATTTGCGGTTGACGTTGCTGTCATTACCCATACTTCATACTTTCTTACCCTACTACTGCTTTTCTGATCCCCCTGTGTTTTTTTTTTGTGGTTAACCCTATCATGACGGATAACGTCTTCTCCTCTCTCCTCTCTTTGTCAGATACATCGGCAAATCAGATTCCATCACTATCAGCGTGTGGAACCACAAGAAGATCCACAAGAAGCAAGGGGCCGGGTTCCTGGGCTGCGTCCGCCTTTTGTCCAATGCCATCAACCGTCTCAAAGACACCGGCTGTAAGTGTCCTTTCCTGTGTGCTTCTGTGTGTGCGGTGGCCTCTCAGGAGCAATTGTTTTGCTCTCCAAACAGCATGGACCCTGATGCTTGGAGCTGCGATCACTCTTGGTTGCACTTTATACTTCACAACTTAATATACGTCCTTCCCACCGGCCACTTGGGTATTGATTATGCTTCATGTCTAAGTGGGGGAAAGGATGAATTAAATGATTACACTTGAAAGGCTGTGGGACCATGGGACATGTGACTTAGATTAGTTTCATTCTTTCTTTTTTTTTCATGAAAAATGTGCTTGTACTGCAGTTACGTCTTTAAAAATCAATTTGATCAATTTCCCAAAACGGTAAGAAACCAAATTAATTCTGGGTGATATTTTAATCTGCCTATATTGCTCTTACATACTTCTTATTTTATACTATAGATCATATCACACATTCCCTGAGGTTTACCCACATTTGTAGGTGCTTTGCTTGTTCATGCACTCTTCCTGATGTGCATAACAGTCATATTTTGAAATTATAGTAGTTTGGTTTTGTTGTATAACATTTTGAACTTGTTGGCTGAGCTATTATTAATGATTAGAAGTATTTGCACGGTCATTACCAGGTTGCCTGATGACACAGCCGGTTGTGAGGCCTTTGTAATCGAGGGCCCTTATACCTGCAGTGTGATAAGAGCCAGAAGCTAATAACACCGCTGTCAGAGCCAAGTGACGGAGCATGGAGCTGCACTGTCTCCTTCGCTCGGCCCCGACACAGCCCAGACCAGGGTGTGAGAGGGGTCAGCGCTTCTGCCCCTGCCAGAACAGGAAGAGCCAATCAACGTCACCCCGCAATTATAGCAGAAAAAATGTCTCCATGTCAGAAGCTAACAGGACGAACGAGACAGGGGCCTTAGCGAATGGCTTTAAGTGAAGGCAGCCTGTGCGCAGTGACGGTACCTGCACCGGGAGACGACGGGTTTGTGGACAGAGAGGGGCGAGAGAGTCCTGCTGCTTTTCCTAGAAGCCCCCGACACTGATGTTTTCCCGAAATGACACAGGAAACCTGAACCCCATGCCACAGCTGCGAGTGCTTTGCCTCCGCATTTCCTTTCTCTCCTGGCCTCATCCTCACCCCTTCCCGTAGCCTCAGTCTCCTGCACAGGCTGGCAACACACACAGATACACACAGTTAGAGTCACATGAATGCCACTGTGACTAACCTCCCTTCCCTCTCTGTCCGTCTGCTGATCTAGACAACCGGTCATTTCAGGCAGACACGCATAATTGTACAGCTATTTAAGTGGAAGCGTAGATTTCTCCTATTCCTCTTTTGTGGGTTCCCTCCCTCTGCGTGTATTTATTATTCTTTTGTTTGTTGCACATTTTGGTTGTCAAGCCTCAGGGAGGACATTGGGTTGAGTGTTCACATTATTGCAGAGGGTACAGGCTCGTGTGTGTCTGTGTGTTGTGTTGTTTCTTGTCTGTGTGCATAT
This sequence comes from Genypterus blacodes, assembly GCF_046128005.1. Lineage (NCBI taxonomy): Eukaryota > Metazoa > Chordata > Actinopteri > Ophidiiformes > Ophidiidae > Genypterus > Genypterus blacodes. The sequence goes on from NW_027466835.1 coordinate 64,175, forward strand.
TGCTGAACACATTTAAATGTCTGGGTCTCTGCATTGTAGAAGTACAATAGGCTCTGCACTTTATTCTGCTCATGTTCCCGTGTGTTTTCTGTTTTCTCTGCGGCCGCTGACCTCTGGCAGCGTCTTGACCGTTGCCTGTTTTGGTCCCTGTTTAGTCTAGACACACATCCTGAGCAGATCTGCATGACACCCAGACAACAGAGAGCAGATAGTGGCATTTCTCATGTCTGCAGGCAAACTTGGACATTTTTTTTTCTCCTCTTTCCGCATGATCTCCTCCGTCTCCCTCACTCTCAAATTCCCCAGACTTTGTTGAGAACTTCAGACAAAGAGTTTCCAGACTTTGGCAGAAGTTCACGTCCATGCTAAGACGGAGCGGAATAGTGCAGGCTTTGTACCAAGATTTGTCAAATGCTTGACCCCTGCATTTGAACTGCAGTCTGCTCTGCACTGATGCACAGTGCGATTTTTACAGCCCTGTGGCTCCTCCACAGACCGGACCATCTGTTCCAGGGCACAGCCAAGTTGTGGTCTACAGACAGAAGAATGAGAGACAGATAATGAGAAAGAGAGGAATGGACTGTCAGTGATGTAAACGATACAGAGCGTTGGGACTCGTGCGCCCCGACACATGCTAGTTTACATGTGTTTCTCTCTAACAGCAGTAAATCCTTCTTTCTCTTTGTCCCACTCCACCACTACACCTCTCCTTTCTCATTCCCCCTGTTTGTTCTCTCTCTGCCCCTCGTCCCGTCGCTCTCTTTGCCCCCGGTGCCATCTTCACTTTGCTCTCTGCTCTCTCCATCCAGACCAGAGGCTTGACCTGAACAAGCTGAGTCCTAATGACAGCGACACAGTCCGAGGGCAGATCGTAGGTGAGTACAGATGTGCATCTGACCCGATCACGTTACTGTAGCTGTAGCATTCAGTCACTGTTACTAAACATACCAGGGAACATGACTTACTCGTCTGATTGGTCAAAAACATGTACCAGTCATGCCACTTAACCATTAAACCAGCAGGCCATCAGTGAGTGGTTGGTCTGGCAGTTGTTATGGTTGCGGGGAAGCTCTTTAATGACTGCTCTTGTTGTGATCTGCGTCGTATATTCCTGCATCTCAAGTGATTTATAAAAGTCCAAAGCCCTCAAGGATGTGATTAAATGTCATTATTAGTACAATACAGTCAAGGATGTGGTGAGTACTGGATACTGACCTTTCATGTGACCTGACCTGAGTGTAGCTCTGATACATGAGCCCTATTCCTGTAACTCATAAAGATATATAGCTCTATTTTGTGCTTTGCTACAATATCTGAGCCTGACTTGTAATCTACTGGCTCGTAACCTGTGTGTGTGTGTGTGTCTGTGCGTCTGTCCATCTGTCCACCATGTGTTGTTGCAGTGAGCCTGCAGTCTAGGGACCGGATAGGCACAGGCGGCCCTGTGGTGGACTGCAGTCGGCTGTTCGACAACGATCTCCCAGATGGGTGAGTCCCATCTCCTATCGCTGCACAAGGAGCTTTTCAGAGGAGGTGGCGAAGTCCTCAACATTGAGTGCCTCCTCCGAGCGCCGTGGCGAGGACGTGCAGAATACAATATTTGCATGTGGTGAGACGGAGCAGCGAGACAGAGCGCTGCTCGACGGTGCTGCGGCTGCCTAACCATGTCCGCTCACTGCTGCGTCTGTGTGTGTGTTTCCCCTGCCAGCTGGGAGGAGAGGAGGACCGCGTCTGGCCGAATCCAGTACTTGAACCACATCACACGCACCACGCAGTGGGAGAGGCCGACCAGGTGAGGACACACTGCCCGCCCGCCCGCAGAGAGTCGAACCCAGACCTCTCCAATCAAACAGCAGCAGACATGTGGAAGACGACCTCCTTTCTGACCTCATTGCCTCCACACACTGGGGGACTCTGTTCAATGTTAAAACTGAGCACCGGGTATCAGGGCCTCCAGACAACGCTGTTAAATGACGTGCAAGAGCCGTCGAAGCCACAGGGCTAATAAGGGAAGCGATAGAGGCTCTTCTTCTCTCTCTCCACCGTGCATTCAAGTTCCTTTCCTTGCTTTGTTTATCATCTTTCTTCATATGACTCAGTTCTCACCGCGTCTGACCTCAGTGACCTCGTAATTTGTCTCTGAAATACTTTTCCGGCTCCTTGGCGATTGATTCTACCCACTTCCAATTTATAGCTGTTATGCCCGTTGGTTTGCTGCCGTTTGTTTATGTATAGAATTGTAGAAAGTCCTCGTTTCCTCTTCCCTCACTCCATCTTTCCTCTCCTTCTGTTTCCACGGATTTCTCCCCCTTCAGACCGGCGTCGGAGTACTCCAGCCCAGGCCGGCCCCTCAGCTGCATCGTGGACGAGAACACGCCCGTCACCACGAACGGTGCCACGCCCACAACAGCAGTGACGCCTATCGACGGCGAACACCGGGCCCAGGAGAGACGGGTCCGCTCCCAGAGGCACCGCAACTACATGAGCAGGACTCACCTGCACACGCCCCCCGACCTCCCCGAGGGATACGGTTAGTAGGAGAACCAGAGTAGACACGAACAAGAGGAGGAGGCGGTGTTACCTTTACAGGTTGCCTCGGTAGGAAGCATAGATCAGCTGATTACACCTGGATATGATGTGTTTATAAAAAGCTGTCTCCCCGTTTCACTGTGAGACGTCTCCCTGTAACACGGCTTATCCATGTTCCAGCCCAGCACTGACGATGTTGCATCCTCGCATACGGAGCCTGAAATACCGCCACCGCCCTTTCAGACAATCCAATTGAATCGATCCAGCAGTTAGAGGCCGGCGGCGGCAAATCACCCACCCGCTGTTCCTCTCTCTCTCTCTGCACGCAGTTAAACAATCAGGAGCATTCATTTAAAAGCATACACACACACACACACACGCTCGCTTCAATCCCCCCCCCACACAGCTCTTGTTTATCCTTTCAGTCAAATCTTCTGGAGAATTTGGAACCAGATCCACAGAAGGGTATCACAGCGATGCCCTTAGTCACCCAACCCCCCTTCTGTCTCACCCTCACATTCTATCTTTACTTTGTTCGTTTTTGGGCGGTTCCTGTCAGGGGGCACTGATCTCTCCGACGTGAGCGCAGACTCGCCCGAGGGATGTCACCCCATGCGGCCGAATGCATAGCCTGCACTCCTCTGCCGGCTGCGTGGTGGGAAGGGGAGGTTATGTATACATTCATGTTAAAGCAGGGGCGCTCGGTCCAAAAGGGAAGCCAGAGCAGAGATCTCTGGCGGGCAGCGCTGTGGAAAGATCTCTGTCAGGGCCGTGATGAATGAGCTCACCGACTCACAAGTCAGACAGGCCCATCTCTCTTCTTTCCTCTCCAACGTTCGCCTCCCTGTCTCTCACCCCTCCTCCTCCTCCTGCCTCCGCCTCTTCCTGGCTGCCATTGGGATCTCTTCTGGCTCAGGCACTCCTTTTATCTCCATCTGTGTGATCTCTCTCCTACCCAGACAGATAAAAAAAACAATCTGTCTGCATGTGTCACATGAATTACACTCAGTTTCGTTGTCGACATATTTTGAAACCCATTGTTTTGTGTATTCCACGCACACGACGCCAGGGTTGATTAAAAATGACTCGCATGACTTTATCTTCCCTACAGAGCAGCGGACCACGCAGCAAGGCCAAGTCTACTTCCTCCACACCCAGACAGGTGTCAGCACATGGCACGACCCCAGAGTACCAAGGTAGGCCGCCTGTGACCTCCAGACATCTCACTCTGTTTTTACAGTCAACCAAAGAGACGCGTCTTTCCACATACAATATGTGGTATTCAAAAAAGTAAAGATCAGTAAGCAATTGTGTGAGTTATGTCGGCAACAAGAGGGGAAACAAAGAACACACAATAGAACATTCAACATTCAGAGGCCAGGCTAATCTGACACAAATAGTCATTGAGTCATTGAGAGACCTTCTGACAAACTCAAAATTAACCAACCAGTGCTTTATGTACCTGACATTACCCATTAACTTTGTGACACGGCAGCTTCTCCCGCCTGGTCTCCTCCTAGTTTGCCATAAACCTGCAGCTGATTACGAGGCTTTACATGCTGTGAGGAGACCCATGTCACAGGGCTCAGAGCGATCCGGCCCTCTGGCACGTAAAAGGGGGACACATGGCCAACAGCACACACAACACTCAGCCATGTGTGTCCTATTGCTTACCACACTCACAAAGGAATGCACACACGCATGCATAAACACTCCAGACAGAATCGATAAAACATGACTGATATCTGGTAATACCTGGCTGCAGCTTCTTTGCTTTCTCGTGGCGTAGCGGAGTGATGGATGATCTTTTTATCGCTCCTGATACGCGGCTGTAGTCACGCCACACCTCGCTGAACGCTCTTCAGACGGCTCCGGTGTTTAGCAGATGGACAAACCGCCGAGATCTCAAGCTTCGCGAGGCTCCGGGTCCCTTCGGCTTTGACCCTGCAAACCGGGAGAGTCGGCCCGAGCGAAGTGAGCCCGTCGTAACTCCTCGACCGTTTGTCTCCGCGGAGTCCAGCTGAAAGGGGTCGCAGTAAATAACTTGGATGGGAAGGAGAAATATGACATCAAAGTGATTTGTCAGACATCTCTGAATCTTTACTGTCCGTCTCAGTCCAGTTTGTCAGGGCTTTGGTATGTTTGATACCAAGAATGTAATGTCTGTGTGCTTTGTCTCTCTCTTCACCTGTCCCACCCAACTGCCTGTTTGTCTCACATTCTTCTGTACCACTGCTTACGTTGTACTATATCCTTTTTGTTGTGCTTGTCAGAGATCTGAGTAATGTGAACTGTGAGGAGCTGGGCCCACTGCCTCCTGGGTGGGAGATACGGAACACCGCTACAGGGAGGGTTTACTTTGTCGACCACAACAACCGAACCACGCAGTTTACAGATCCACGCCTCTCCGCCAACCTGCATCTAGTCCTTAAGTGAGTCCCACCTCGCTCCTGAGACATAAGTGAGACAGTAAAACACATTTTTGTCATGGTAACTGATTTATTTCTCTGTCTGTGTGTCATTGTTTTGTCCATGCAGTCCAAGCCCCAATGGTTCTCGAGGAGGCATCGAAAGCCAGAATGTCAGGTAAGCTCTGGGCTTCAAGCCAGAAGCTCTCATTGCAGACAGACAGGAACACACACACACACACACATCTGAACACTCTCACAGACATTAACAAGAGTGTTCTTTTCACCTTCACCTCCAGTTATTGTTTTACACAGAGGGATCCCGGGCCAAGGTGTGTTCACCACCTGTAGAGATTCAGCACTCAGTCGCCCTTCTGCTAAGCAGACCTTTGCAGACACACACACACACACACACACACACACACACAAGTACGCACACACTCCCCCACATTCTCCTCTCCACACAAAAATTCAAATTCCACAGCCCCGCAGAGGTTTTGATCATAAAGGCATTTTTGCACACAATCCGTCACAAAGCTGCCTTTGGCCAGACATCAGATAGCCGAGTGGAAACCAAGGCTGCTGTGTCTGAGCCTGAGGAGCGTCTTACCTCCAGGAAACTGAGCATAAATTTGATGCCCAAGTCAATGAATGAACTCAGTGTCTGTGCGTGTGCGGCGGGTGCGCGTCTGTCCATCTGTGCGAGTTCATGTGAGTCGGTTCGCTCTCCTGTGTTCGGTGCATGCCTGCATGCATGGACGCACGTGTTCAGAATGTCTTCCCCTGTGCAGCTGTTCAAACACACTCTGTGTTGCGTCGACCATAGAATTACCCATAGGCCCTTGCTCCGTGAAGGTGGAGCGTAGTACGGGTGCCTCGGCGGGCCTCCTCTGCCTGACCTCATACCTCCTCTGTGCAGAGACACGGAATGCATCCACGGCCGGATCGGGTTTCTTTTTTTTCCTGTTCTAACGGATCAAAGAACGTGTTTGGGGTTTTGTATTCGTTTCTTTTCTCTTTTTTCATCCGTGGCCCTGTGAGAAGGCTTATAAAAACCCAGCCTGGCACGCCACCTCCGTTTTTAACGTAGGAACTTTGTCGTAAGCATGATTATGCCCAGATGTGTGAAAATCTTCCGTCTGAAATTTCCGCACTATAAATCTGCCGTAATCTAATTACTTCATCAAAGCGAGGAAGTGGATGGGTTTTTAAGGAGCATCGCAGGAATAATCATCTTACACAGAGGAAAGAGTGCAGTCGCGTCGGTCAGACTCACATAAAACACTATTGTGTTCCTGTCATGGGGTTTCCTTAGTGGGGACCTGGAGGGTTCACCTGCCTCAGAGTTAAATGTGTGTTATTCTTAACACATATTTAGATCTGAGGACGTAGAGTTGCACAGTAGTGCTTTGTGCAATTTCCAGCCATGAAGCCGCTCTGTCATTGAAGAACAGACTCTGGTGACTCTGTGACAAAACTCTGGAAAGATATCAGTCATGTACTTCCATCAAGACATCTGCCTTTTATCAAGTCAGGGGTTTGAGAGATTGCCCCTCCCCCCTCCCATATGCCGTCATGTCACAGAATCGCCTGATGATTTGCTGTATATGTCCATCAAAGTTCAGAGTAACAGTGCCTGAGCTGCAAACACAAATAGTTTGTTAGATATCCTCTAAGGTGTTGCAACCTTCTGTTTAATCCATATCCCGTTTGGACAAAGTCACTGTTCAAAAGGAAACTGGACCCTTCTGCACGTTTGCACGAGAAGCCATCGTGTCATTCCCCAGTAATAATGTCGTTAGTCTCCGCAGCGAGTGTCTGCAGGTAAACATGCACCAGAGGTCTACCCATCAGGAGGGAGTTGGAAAGAGAAGAGAGAACCGCAGGGGCACGTCTGCTCTGAGAGAAAGAGCAAGAGAGACGGAGCAGGAATGTTTGATTTATGGGTGAAAGTGCAGGAAAGAGATGCTGCGTGCCTCCCGCTCCCCTTTCTTCCCTCGATCCCTCCCAGTTGTCTACGGTGTTTGGGTGCTGTGGGGAGACGGCCCTTCCTGCCCCCCCCCCCCTCCCCCCCTCCCTCTCGCCTTCCCTCCCTCCGAGTCTAGTCTGCAGGAAATAAAGGGATTCAACAGGAGGTCGGGTGTCCTGTGGGGCCCTGTGGCTTTCTGGGATAGCAGGAAGTGATTGAAAAACCGAGCAAAGATTCTGCTGGACAGCGAGCAGAAACCATACGCAGTCCCTTTGTCAGGGAGAAGTTGTCATTGTGGTCCAGGAGAATGCGAGCCGTTGGGCGGAGACTGAAGAGTGCCAGTCTTCAGCTAAAATTATCTCTGACAACTGTGTTCTCTCAGGGAGTGAAGTCATTGGTTGCTCGTAAAAGTTCAACATTGATTTCCTCCATTGAAGCGAAACAAAGTGGCTTCATTAAATCGATACCTGCTCATATTTAAGTCAAAGGAAAGGGAGGAAAACGGACCGGCCTAAACAATTTCAACCATTATTTCAGTGTAACACACAACCATGTATCTTGCGTATGTGTGCACTATACACACACACACACACTGATCTGTCTAAGCTTCCACCACCCTCTGTGGTTGGCCTCAGAGTCTGGTGTTTATGACCCTGCTCAGGGCTGAGCATGCCTGCTACCCCCCACTGAAGTGCAAAAGGCCAATGTGCAAATAATCCTTTAGTGCCGGCCCCATAAAGGCTCTTTTGATTCTGTGTGTGTGTGTGTGTGTGTTGTGTGCCTCCTCCCTACCGTGCCAGCCTCCGAGGGCCGTCTCCCCCAAACCCAGTGTTTGGTTTAAAGGTCGTGTTCCCCGTCCTGCGGTCTGGGCCGACATGAAACACAGATGATGTCGCGAGCCGTAGTTTTGATACATCGGTTTGCTGCTCGTTTGTTATCGCATTTAAGAGGTTTGATCAAAAGAGGAATTAGCTCGAACATGACGCTCTCCGTTTCCGTCTCTGTGTCTAGACCGGCCTTTGGTGTGCTGGTCAGCATGGACCCGTATCGCACAGAGAGGCGTCCTCAGTGACCCTTAAGCCGACACGATGAGTCAAAAACAACACGGCGATTTATTTGCAGAACTTTCTCTCCTTGGCTGCGTTCAGCTGCTCCCCTGTAGGCCTTATTTTAGTTGAGCCATCTTTCTGTGTGAGACCACCACGGTGCTTCTGCCAGGTGGAGAGGGGGGGGATAGTGAAAGGTGTGTGTTTGTGAGAGAAGAAGAGACAAGTTGTGTGTGAGTGGGGGAACTTTCTGTCTTACCTCCACTAATCCCACCTCCACCTACGGTATGTCTGTCTGAGGGGCTGAGCCAGCTGTTTGTCTTGATGCGCTTCCCAGATGACCTCAGTGTTTACCTCCCCTTCTCTGCAGTCGGCAAAGAACAGACAGAACCCTTCTCAAAGACGTGTTTGACATTTGTTGGTTCTCCTTGTTGTTTTTCTTGCACAAGTGTTGTTTACATTCTGACTTAAGCTTGTTTGTCTGTTATTGGTACACCTAAGACTCATCCATCCCCTTATTCAACCTCACCTCTCTCTCTTTCCACTTTCTTCTGTCTCCCCCCCACCCTCAGTCGTCAGAACCAGTTGAAGGAGCAGGTCCAGCAGGCTCTGGTGTCCCCCAGTCAGCTCCCGGAAGAGGCAGAGTGCCTCACAGTGCCCAAATACAAGAGGGACCTTGTTCAGAAGCTGAAGATCCTCCGGCAGGAACTGTCCCAGCAGCAGCCGCAGGCGGGCCACTGTCGCATCGAAGTGTCCCGAGAGGAGATCTTTGAGGTGAGGATGGAGCGACGCCGGCTGAGACGGGCGTGCTCAGTCGTGTCATAGTGTAATCTGTGTAATCTTCATAAACGCTCGTAAAATGTACTAGATAGCAGATGGCTAATAAATACAGTGCATAGTTGAACTCAGACGGAGTTACCCCACCGCCCACACACACACACACACACACACACACACACACACACACACACACACACACACACACACACACACACACACACACACTACACAGCTATCCCCTTCTCGGCTGCGTTCCACAATCACCACACAGTAATCACTATAAACTCTTTATTTACTCTCTCACGGTTTTAGAACCCACAGAGCTCCTTCCTTATTCCACTTATATAGATATATAAACAAGTTATGTTGCGCTGCGGTGATGTTTTGTCTGCTTCCTCTAAAGGCCGCTGCCCATCACAGTTTGGCTGCGAGTTAGATTCCTCCCTCACACAGGCGAGGTTATCTACGACGTGCGAGGCTGCGTTCAAAATCTAAAGCAGACCTCTTGTTTGAAACGAAGAGTTTCTCAAGTGCTTTTTCTCGGCGGGGGAGTTCAGAGCATCCAGGAGGAGCCGGGGCCTTCGCCGGAGCAACAACACCTGCAGCCCCGACTGCCTGACCCTCGTAAAACATGCGGCGGAATGTGCTGGAACAGCCGCGTCTGTTAATCTGGACCAAGACATTTTTGTTGGCTGATCTCAGCGTGAGAGAGTGGGGCGGGCGAGCGGGCGGGTGGGGGGGGGGGAGCAGAGGACATCTTGAGGTTGAGCGAGACATACCTGCATAGCTTCTCCAGACCAGCTGAAGCATTAAATTATGTCTGAATAGGCAAGTGTTAGCTGGTGAGCTGTCAGAGCTGTGCTGATGTTTCTTTGGGAGGAGATGAGACATTCCCATCTCTCCCACAGCACCTCTTAGCTGTCTCCCATATCTGAGGCTATTGTGTGTTATTGCAGTGTTGCGGCTGCTTTTATTATCACTGCCCCTTAATCCTTTTTAAATGAACCTCCCTCCCTCCCTCCCCGTCTGCGTGTGGCCTGAGCACTGATTGAAGTGGAGAGACCCGAGCTTCACAACAGGGAACCCACTGGATATTACATGTGACTGGAGCCCTACACTGTGGCCCAGACCATCTACTCACACTGGTGCGCGTGTTCATGTCACCGTTGTAGGAATCCTACCGGCAAGTGATGAAGATGAGGCCGAAGGACCTGTGGAAAAGACTCATGGTGAAGTTTAGAGGAGAAGAGGGTCTTGACTACGGAGGAGTGGCCAGGTAAGAGACCACAGCAAACACGAACATTGTCACACGTCCAATCTTAACTGATAACACACAACAGTTGTTTGCTATATTGTCCGTCCCCCCTGGAATGGTTTCTCAGTCGGCTAAAGTTTCAGCTGTGGTCCTTATGTTTCTCTTTGCGCAGGGAGTGGCTCTACCTCCTCTCGCACGAGATGCTGAACCCATACTACGGCCTGTTTCAGTACTCCCGCGATGACATCTACACACTACAGATCAACCCCGACTCCGCTGTCAACCCTGTGAGTTACTGAGCCCTCCGCCCACAGACAAGGGTTCACTCATACAGCCTCATAATTACATGGCAGACTCTGAGGAAGAATAGGCCCAAAAAAAACAAAACATGTTGTGATGAAATGGCGTGTGTCGCAGTCATGCAGAGAGACGGCCCACTAGGCGGGCGGAGGCGTCACACAGACAGTCTAGGTCAGCGCTTCATGTCTTACACACTTTCATCCTTCGCTCTGTTTGTTTGGCTCTGGCACCAGTCCAGTGGATTCTTGTACTCCAGTCAGCAGGGATGCGCTCCTCCATAGACCTCCACATGGCTGAGGCAGCACTTTGATTGTTGTGTTGAGATGCTGCTTTCTGCTTATTGACTGATCAGTATTTAACTCTACGTTTGTCTCTGCAGTGCCTAAGTATCCATAACAAAGTGTCTCTGCCTCCCCTTCAGGAGCACCTGTCATACTTCCACTTTGTGGGCCGTATTATGGGCATGGCCGTGTTCCATGGCCACTACATCGACGGAGGCTTTACTCTGCCCTTCTACAAACAGCTGCTGGGTAAACCCATCACGCTGGACGACATGGAGTCTGTGGATCCTGACCTGCACAACAGCCTCGTGTGGATCTTGTACGTTGGAAAGATATTGCTGTGCATTTCTCCTTATTTTGATCTTTTTAAAACTGAAAATGTGCATGTCTCACAATTTACAACCTGATGAATTGCTTTTCTCTCTTTAAAACCTCTGCTTCCTTAGTAGGGAGACGTTCATGTATTGTAAAGTTATTGTGACAGCGCCCTCTAGAGGCTTTGAATAATTCATACATCAGCGGTCCTCAGTCATGGCTGCATTTGGTTCCACATGAACAGTTTTCCCTCGATGTCATCAAAAAAAGCCCCAACTCATGTTATTTGTGACGCACAAAGATGTCAGCCCTGATTCTGATTCTTCCGGGAATAAGGGGAAGTGATCAGCTGGAGTTGAGTTTCAACAGCCCCTACAAACAAGGGAACTTTCATACATGTGCAACTTTATTTTAATTCATTTTAACTTTAATTGCAACAGAATTTCACTATGTTTAGCCAGATTGATCACAGAAGATGAATTTGTCTTTTATTGGAATGAGGATCCACCTACATGTAGCACCCCATGTTAAATCTTGGGTATAATACTTGTGTTATATTCCAGTAGTGACATTTTTGATTGAATTTCCTTTTCTATTGAATTCCTTTTTAATCTACCAAATCTCCTCAGGGACAATGACATCACAGGTGTGCTGGACCACACCTTCTGTGTGGAACACAATGCGTACGGTGAGATCATCCAGCACGAGCTCAAGCCCAACGGCAAGAGCATCAGCGTCACCCAGGACACCAAGAAAGAATACGTCCGCCTCTACGTCAACTGGCGTTTCCTGCGGGGCATCGAGGCTCAATTCCTGGCTCTGCAGAAAGGCTTCAACGAGGTCATCCCCCAACACCTGCTCAAGGCCTTCGATGAGAAGGAACTAGAGGTGCTTCAACTGATTCTGTCACACGTGCTACAGATGTTTGCGGATTTGATTGAAGTAATCTCAAGATACACTTCTAAATCTCCCTCCTTCTCTCCTTCTCTCCTCTTCTCCTACTTCTAGCTGATTGTCTGTGGCCTTGGCAAAATCGACATCCACGATTGGAAGTCCAACACGCGACTGAAGCACTGCACCCCAGACAGCAGCAGTGTGAAGTGGTTCTGGAAGGCTGTGGAGTCCTTCGATGAGGAACGTCGGGCCCGGCTCTTGCAGTTTGTCACAGGCTCCTCCAGGGTCCCTCTGCAAGGCTTCAAGGCCCTCCAAGGTAAAAACACCGAGATCTTATATATGTAGACATTGAATCGGTCATGCTAGAAATGCATAGAGTCTGGTTGCAATGGCAATACGTGTGCTATGGTTGTAATCCATTTCCTGTTAAGGTGAGCTGTGTCAGATGCATAGAAAGTAAAGGGAGGGTCATTGTTGCTGTCCCAGCCCTTGCCTGAAGGGGGAGCACTCCGATTGGACGGCTCTGTCAATAGAAGGAACTGCAGTTACAGGATTGGTTTATTTATTTGCTTCTTGTGTGTCATTGCGCCTGTGGGTCTCTCTGGCCTGAGATGAACCCCGAGTGTGTGTGCACTGTGTGTAGTTTGGCGGCTCCATGCTGGCAGACGGTGTTACCCAGAGTGCACCATGATCCGCTGCTCTGTCACACCTTATGTAACGTGGCCACCCCGAAACCAAAAACACCACACACAACAGCCGAGGTTGGAAGTGGCAGGGAGAGAACAACAAATGAGGAAACGCTGTAGCGACGCCTCTCTCCATATCATGCAAAGCACCATCTCCCTTCTAATAACTGTTTTTCATAAAGGCGCTGCCGGCCCACGACTCTTTACCATCCACCAGATAGACGCCAGCACCAACAACCTCCCCAAAGCCCACACATGGTGAGAAAACGGTCCATCTATAAAAGACGTCTGTCCTTAAGAGCGCATGTCTTTGAATCAGAAGGAAGTTCACCCACAGAGTAAATGAATTCAGGAAATAACTTTGAAATACCTGATCGGTCTCTCTCTCTCTCTCTCTCTCTCTCTCTCTCTCTCTCTCTCTCTCTCTCTCTCTCTCTCTTCAGTTTCAACCGGATCGACATTCCTCCCTACGAGCACTACGACAAACTGTACGACAAGCTGCTCACTGCCATCGAGGAGACCTGCGGCTTCGCTGTAGAGTGAGACGCTCGTACGGCGTGCGGGCGGCGCAGCGACAAGCGAGAGGCAACATGGACGGTGGTCATGATCAGCCGCCACCTCCCTCCCTCCCCGACACTCCACAACATCAGTCCTCTCAGCCGGGGACAGGGGGGGGGGGGGTCATCTACTGTTGCTTCACCCAGGCATGCCCACACTTCCCTGAGACATGTGGCCAGGCAATGCGGGCGGGCAGAGAAGACCTGAAACTGTTTCTTGACCCTTCACCCCCCCTTAATGTGTTTTTTTTTTTAGCATTGAAAAGGATCTCTTCAGCTGCTAATAACTATTTACTAACTTGTGGAACCTGCAAAAATTTGCCGACTCTTCCTTTTACCTTTTTTTTTTAAAACTAATTTTTGCATTTAAAAAAAAAAAAAAAAGAACAGTATTCTATGTAGCAACGCACCATTTTACCAAACAGAACGCAGGGTCAGTCCAATCTGTTGCCACATTAACCAAGACTGGTTTGCTAGAGCACAGGGTTATATTTGGTCACCACGGGCACTCAGAAACACCAAATGTGGACGTACGGGGGCTGATCGGTGCCTCGCAGTGATCACACCGGTGCTCTTAGTGAAGTCCAGGCTGGAAAAATTGGGATTACGTGAAAATCCGAAGACAAGGCTTAAGACTATCTAGATTTTGGTAGCGCCCTCCTGTTTACAACCCACTCCAAAGACAGCAGCCCGGTCTCTGCTCCTCAGCTGCTGCCCAGCAACTGGCGCTGCATTCCCAGAAAGCTATTTCACACGTTTGACATCTAGTTTTGTTTGAAAATGAATAAATGAATGAATAGCTTGAAATGTGTTATTTTTATATAATGGGGAAAGTCGAAAAAGAACCAATAAAATTCTATATAATATATATAATTTATTGCTGTTATATTTCAGAAACCCTTTTTCCATCATTTCAGAAAATAATAAAACGTTTAAATGTTACATGTTACTGTTTAAATTATAAAGACAATTTGTGAAAACAGATTTAAGCTTGACTGAATTTCACTTAAGGATGCTGTGGTGGGATTTTTTTAAACACAACCTCTCACACTGTATAAGCAGAGGTACAACTTAAAGGCAAAAAATCTGAAACACACAATGTCCTCCGAGTGCCAACGTCATTTTGAATGATTAAATCTTTGCAAATATTGAGCTTACCCTTTAAATTCTACTGATTTCATGTGTTTGAGTTTCTGTTCTATGACCCTTTTTGTATATTGTGCTACAGTATTGCCACAAGCATGAAAAGTACCGTCACTTCCATATGGTACTCGACATCCAAGAGTGCAACGTCCAGAGTGAAAACAGTCCAGTTCGTGCTGCCTCCATATATAGATGTCAAACAGAAAAAACATCTACTACCTTGTAGCCACGTGGTGCTAAACAGCATTAACCTTTATCTTATCTTGACATCATCACACATTGACGTACTACTGCTTCAAGTGCACAACACACTTCCCCCCCTATACCCTTTGGACACCACACACAATTAAAAACAACCCCACAAGAGAGCTCTTGCTAGCTACATTCTCAGGAGACACCATATTTAGTTTATAATGTCATTTGATTTGAGTAACTGAGAAGCAAATGTTCGACCTTTTGTCTGAATTTCCTGAGTGTTCCTCTGTTTGGGGGGGGGGGGGCTTAACAGTTTCATCATCTGCATTGCTTTGCCCACAGCAGACAATACATGTAATGGTTGCATGTCTTCATATGTGATTTTGGTTAAAAGTGAACTGAGTGAGATGAACTCTGTCAGCCACGTTTTTTTTAAAGAATGGGGATTGTTTTCTACAATTTAAAAATGAATTTCTTGAATGTTTTCAAAAAAGATGCTGCCTGTCTAGCAATCTCTATGACCACAGACTGTTCTTAATGTTTGCATACGCTTAAAAAAAATGAACTTTTTTTATTTTGGTTCTTTTATGTAGTCAAATGTATGCAAAGCTGAAAGTGTCCTCAGATGGTGCTTTGTACAGTAATAAGATATTGTTCATATATGTGGATCAAACAACCTGTAATTTATCTTTAACTTAAGTAGAAAAAGATTTTCTTGAAATGAAAGAAGAAAAAAAAGGAATTGCACATGAACAGAACTGGGTTGCCAACTTGCCACATGTATTCTATGGTGACTTCTCCACCAGATATTCATTCACCCTCGCATCCGGTGCACAAGCTGACGGCCCCGCTGTCTGTTCCTACACTACATCACCCAGTATCACTGCGTCGCTGCTTCTTGTTGAACAACTGAACTTTTTATTAAACGAGTCACAAGTTGAGATGCAGCTCTTGTTTTAAGCATGATCCACTAGCAGGACTACAGTATATCTCTCATAGCTGACTGATGCAATTTGATGTATGTTAACACTATCATTTTGTAAGAGTATTTTATTTTTGTGTGTAATTAGTTCTAATTAAACTTTGCCTTTGTCTAATGATGTAAGGCCTTGTAAAAAAATCCTGTTGTGTTGTTTTTAATGGTTGGTTGTGACTTTGGAGTTCTACAAGGTTTGATACTTGTGCTTCTCACATTTCATTGATTTTGCTGTTGCATGTCCACATTTGTTCTTACTGTCGTTTGTATGTACATCACACTATAAGAATCTCTCACTATATCAGGGTGACTTAACAGACACTGTCTGCGCATAAGTATGTGACGGGGGGGTGTAATCATTCACAATTTACATCTGAATTGCATTTATCCAGCCACCCACAGTCTATTCACTTGTACCACGCTTGATTGAGGGTGCTTCAAAGCAAAGAGGGCATTTTGGAGAAAAAAGGTGTCCAGATACAAGTGTAAATTTCGTCCTTGTGACATAATGATTGAGCAGAGAGGTTTCAACGAGGCCATCAAAGCTGTCTCCTTACCTAAACAATGCAGACAAAGGGGGACAGATGGAATTACAGAGGCACATTTGTTGTTGCTGCTCGGTGAGGAAAATACATTCTTATCTGGTGTTATTTGATGAGTTTGTGCTGCCTCCATATAGTTAGATATAGCAAGGAGTAAAAATTACTTCCTGTGACTTTTTCCATCCCCGTAGACCAAATGGGAAACTACCAGATTGAACAGTGTGATGGAATATTGAGCCAAGCTCCATTTAGTTGTATAACACATTTCATACACAGAGGTCTCTCAAAAGTACATGGAGATGTAACCGCCCACGAGCAATCTAGCAGCTTGGCCAGTATATCTAAGACTATCTAGGTTCCATGAGAAGCTTGAATGATGTAATGTTAGTTTCACCTTTACCGCACAATTAAAACTCTAAGCCAGGAATAACTCACACAAGACAACTGAACTTGCTGGAGGTTGCGTTTAATTACTTCAGCTCGGCTCATGGGAAAAGACTTGTTCCACGCTTGCTCCATGGGGGTGGAGTAGAGAGAGAAAAAAAACTTTCCAGATAGGAACTTATCTGGTGGACTACAATGTAGCACCCTTGGGGCCCTGTGGATGATTTCCCCTAGTTTCACACCGTCATCACACCCGTACCCTTTGCAAATGCTAAACACCTGGCATGTCTGGAGGCCATTGGAGAAATTACCCTTGTTGCATCTCAATATGTACGCACAAGTAGATGTAGTTCTTATTGTGTAGTAATAGCAGAGTCTGACTAGTAGCCAATGCAAGGATCTGAGAAATGCTCTCATGTGTTCAGTTCTCTTTGTCCTGGTGAAAACACTGTAGCATATCCACTCGGCTGTCTCAGGGTCTTTGTGGGGCGGACAGAAACTAGAACATTAAGAGTGGTTGGGTCTGCAAAAAATCTTTTTCTTTGGGTTTTATAACATGTAACCCCATAGTCTGGTTATTTTCTTAACATGACACAAGTGTGAAACTGAAACTGAAGAACTGAAGAATGTATCACAGAGGCAATCAGACTCTCTGTCGCCACTCTCTACATATGTCTTTTTTCTGCTTTGTTGCCAAAGAGAATGATGTCAGTACTAATAACACACAGTATTATTGACTCGACCTGCTATAGGGCACAAACAGATATGTGGTTTGGTGATAAACGTTCACCAAAGTTAAATTATTTGAAATCATTTACTATCAACAAATATGTTCCAACGCTTGACTGACGTCAGTAATACTGAGACATTTAACCAATCCATTGACGCCAATATCTGGGTTGGTCCTACTGACGTCATATACGGTAATAACGTTGAAGGCGGAAGCAACCGTGTCACCAGTTTCTGTCTGGTGTGTATACATCCGCCACAATGTGTTCTCATCAAATAACGCAGGCGTACTATAATGATTTAAACCACTTGTCATTTCATAAACTATAACATGGCCTATTTGTTACGTTAAAGCGGGAATAAACCCACAGAAAAGGAAAATGAGAGACTATCCGCTTCGGTTTAATTTACAGTCTTTTCTCTGTGCGTTGATTTCAAGTACATTTGTTGGCGAGCCCATTTGTAGCGATCACTCTTAATCATGAATATTTGAGTACATCAGTCAGGTATCGATTGTTTGGGTGCCGGTTCTAGTTGTTTCAATTGTGCCGTGCGAAGAGGATAAAAGCCCCCCTGCGGATGAATACGTCAGAGCCGCCACTTCCTCCTGCATATAAACCGGTTCTCGTTTTTCAGTTGCCGGCATTTTAGTCATTGCTTTCGCGACTCACCGGTAACTCTCAGCTAAGCTCGCTCCGCATCGCTGTATATTTATCTTTTAATTTATACCTTTTGTTTGAAATATGCCTGGATACTCCGACAGAGATCGTGGCAGGGACCGCGACAGAGATAGAGACAGAGGGTGAGTACAGTTTTTTTCCTTCCGTCGTGTGAACGTCGAAGAAGCCTACGAATGCGCAAAACGGTCGAAAATGGGCGTTTTTTGTTAATACAGCTTCGTTTAACGGCTTCCATGTTGTTTAGCAGAACAATATCTCGGTTATTGAGCCGCATGAACATGGCGAATGTTCTCGGTTGTCGATATTTCCAACCGAGGGCCTTGTGTGGCCTCGTGGGCCGGCTCGGAAGCTTTAGCTCCAGGCTAACCGGACCCGCTTTGGACCACATGACCAAATATTTGTCGAAGAAAGATTCCTTAGGTTTTCTATCATTTCCCACTCCGTTTGTTCCTAACTTTATCTTGTAAAGCAAGGTCACACAGTTGTTTGAATCGGAACGCCGGTTAGTCATAAACTCAGCTGGCTAGTCGGCTTTTCGCCATGTGGCAGCGTCGATGCAGATACAAAATGCCGGCCTTCTCCATTGTTCCTCTACAGGCTGGAAAGTATATAGCAGCTTTATGATTTTAAATGGCGCAACAAAGAATGCGTTGCCCTGGGCTTCTTTTTGTCCCATATGATTGATACACTCATGTCGCGCTTCATAGTTATGCTTCCGGTAGTAAATTACTTGCCATTCTCCCATGGGTTATTTTTTAATTCTGAAGTGATCTGTAAATTCTGTGAAAGTTATTGTGACTGTTTGGAAACGGGGCTGGGCTCTAAATCGTCAAATTGTATTACAGCTATGGTGGCGGCGGCGGCCCTCCACGTTTCGGTGGCAACCGCGGTGGTGGCGGAGGAGGCGGTGGCAAGTTTGGCAACCCCGGTGAGAGGCTGAGGAAGAAACACTGGAACATGGATGAACTGCCCAAATTTGAGAAGAACTTCTACCAACAGCATCCAGATGTTGCCCGCAGGCCTGTGGTAAGTAGTTAAAACACACTCGTCACAAACACACACACACCATCCAGTCAGTGTTATGTAATCATCTTGGCCCGTGTTCCCGCCCGCACGTGTCTGAGTTGCACAATCAGCTGAGGCCATATCTGCCTCCACACGTGGTTGATGTCTTTTTTTTTCTTTTTTTACTGCACAACAGCAAGAAGTTGAGCAGTACAGGAGAGCCAAGACGATCACAGTGAAGGGGAGGGAGTGTCCTAATCCCATCATTAAGTTCCATGAAGCAAGTTTCCCCAGTAAGTATAAAGGCACAATGTAAGATGACAGGATCTCGGTACATGTGGCATCTTCATTAACATTTCCTTTACTTCCTTAGCCAATGTGATGGACGTGATCAACAAAATGAACTGGACTGACCCAACACCCATTCAGGCTCAGGGGTGGCCTCTGGCTCTGAGTGGCACGGATATGGTCGGCATTGCGCAGACTGGCTCTGGCAAAACACTCTCTGTAAGTGAATTGTGCTACATGGGGCAACGTTTGTATTGATGGGCGCCATTCATGCGCACTGACTAGGTAAACACCAGTCAGTGTTACTGTTACATTGGCAGTGTTGCACATGTCTGACTTTTTGAAAAACGTTTGTTCCGCAGTATCTGCTGCCAGCCATTGTTCACATCAACCACCAGCCATACCTGGAACGTGGAGACGGACCCATTGTAAGTTTGCAATTCTGTACATCTGTGATGCTCAACACTATCATGCTGCGCTTAGATGTTGCCAGTGCCAACTCTAACATTGATTTTCCTCTCTTAGTGCTTGGTGCTGGCCCCAACTCGTGAGCTGGCTCAGCAGGTGCAACAGGTTGCTGCAGAGTATGGCAGAGCTTCTCGCCTCAAGTCCACCTGCATTTATGGAGGAGCACCCAAGGGACCCCAGATTCGTGACTTGGAAAGGGGTAAAGTTATTTATTAGTTTTTTGTGCACAGGCCCACTGAAGTGTGTCGCCATATATTAAGTGTTACATTCCTGAGTGGGTTTGAACATGTGTACTAAGTGATATTGTCCTTCCTTCACTAGGTGTTGAGATCTGCATCGCAACTCCAGGCAGACTCATCGACTTCCTTGAGGCAGGGAAGACAAACCTTCGCAGGTGCACTTACCTGGTACTGGATGAAGCTGACAGAATGCTGGACATGGGCTTTGAACCCCAGATCAGGAAAATTGTTGACCAAATCAGAGTAAGTATCTCATTATTATGGTTTGGATGGCAGTGTGATACCCTGAGAAATGTCACGGGTCGTCTTTTGTGAAGAAAATTGCAGAAGATGCTCATTGTCTGGAATCTCTCTCCCTTTACAGCCTGACCGTCAGACATTGATGTGGAGCGCCACTTGGCCCAAAGAAGTCCGCCAGCTGGCAGAGGACTTCCTGAAGGACTACGTTCAGATCAATGTTGGAGCACTGCAGCTCAGTGCAAACCACAACATCCTGCAGATTGTTGATGTCTGCAATGATGGAGAGAAGGAAAACAAGTGAGTTATACACCAATCATACTGTACTAGTAATATTATTGTTGGTTGGTTTAAGTTCAATATTTGAAGTGTTGCTTAATGATTTTGTTTCACCCCTCAGACTCATCCGTCTACTTGAAGAAATCATGAGTGAAAAGGAGAACAAGACCATCATCTTTGTGGAGACCAAAAGGCGATGTGATGACCTCACCAGGAGAATGAGACGAGATGGGTGTGTATTGAATCTGTACCACAATGGTGACTGCTGCCGTATATACTGTAATACCGGGACTTAAATTTATACTTGAACTTGACAGCTGGCCAGCTATGGGAATCCATGGAGACAAAAGCCAACAAGAGAGAGACTGGGTTCTCAATGGTAAGTTTGACTCGTCAGTACCTATGCACTGCTGGTTGATGAAGGCTCTTATTAAATGTTAACATGTGTATTTTTTCTTACTCTCTTTTTTAGAGTTCAAATTTGGAAAGGCTCCAATCCTAATTGCTACAGATGTTGCTTCCAGGGGTCTAGGTTAGTGCCCTTCCTCACTTATTGTTTTGTCACCTGTACTTTAAACCAAAAAAAGAGAAGAAAGAAAGTGCATTTGCTTTCTTTAACTGTTCTGCTTCTTTCTGAGTTTCTCCCCTTACCCGAAGGAGCAGTCTGTGTGGCAGGGCCTTGGCATGACAAGCCCAGGTCTCCAGAGGGGGAAGGAGGATTCTTGGAGGTGTCCTGACTGGCGAGGCACGGGTCTCCCAGTTGTGCAGATATACAGAGGTGACAGAGGCCAAGTGCAACCCATAGCGCGCTGGCCTGCCTAAAAGAAGGGTCCAAGTTGAGGGCTGGCCAGTTCCGCCCACGTAGACGCTTGACTTTTTCTCTGGCACTTGTTTGGACTGCTTCACACCCAGGCTCTTTAAGTGTCCCAGCTCAAAGCCCACCTATTGTCTTGCATGTATGTTTGGGCACTGCAAGCCATGCGAGTCATTTGGAAGGTGCGATCCTTTGCAGATAAGCATAAAGCATGGGTGGCCTTTAATATCGCAGTTTCCTAAACTTACGATGGAAGAGCACTTCGATCGATTAGACTTCACCTCTGTAGTTGACATGGCTACTGCCGCTTTTGGTGACAGTGGGACATGGTATCTGGACAGAATCCAAGCTCACACTCCTCCCTCGCCTGCGTTTCAAAGTCATGTCGAGACCTGCCAACGAGAGACATTATGATCAAGTGAACACGGGGCTCTGGAAAGATCTTGCCACGCAGAGCGGGCTGCACTGTTCTGTTGTGGGTCAAGGAGGCACCGGCTCCTTTTTTTTCCCGGGTTGGCTCCCTGCATATTGGTTAACGCTACAATATCTTGGAGAGTGACTGCAGTTTGAGCTTTATTCCATGTGTCATGAGTGCATGGTAAATGGACCTTGGCCTACACTGTAAACTAGTTGAATCACACAAGGAGACGGTCCTGTGCCTATCAGCCCTCTGATGTAGAGGCACCTGAGGGTCACTTGGGTCACAATAAATGGGGAGTGTGCTGCAATGGGAATGGACTAGTGAATGCATACTCCTAAAGGGTAAGACTTCTGATCCATCCTTTCTGTGGGGGGGTGGTGGTGGTTTGGCAGTGGTTCCAGAAGTTGAGGGGCTTTTATTTTTTCTCTACTGGATTGGAAGCTAACGGAGTGTGCATCGTTTCTCTCTTCCCACCGTAGTCTCCCTGTGGACTAATGTTACCGCAGCTTTTGTAGCCACATTAACCAGCTCTACCTGTTCCATGAGATACTAATTTGGCCTTTTTTGTTTGATCTCGTTGTTGTCGTGGCGCTGGTGCACATCTTTGTGTGCTGTCATTGCCTCTCTGCCACACGGCAACACACTCTTACAGATGTGGAAGACGTGAAATTTGTCATCAACTTTGACTACCCCAACAACTCTGAGGACTATATCCACCGCATTGGCAGAACGGCACGTAGCCAAAAGACAGGCACAGCCTACACCTTCTTCACCCCCAACAACATGAAGCAGGCCAGCGACCTCATCTCTGTGCTCCGCGAGGCCAACCAGGCCATCAACCCCAAGCTCCTCCAAATGGCAGAAGACAGAGGAGGTAAATCTAATTGGTGAGATACAGAAACTGTGGTCTGAACTGCAGCCTATTTTTTTCCCCTTTTTTTTCTCTGCTGCTCCTCCTCCTCCTCTTTACACTCAGAAGTGACCGAGTTGCTCTCTTAACTCATGGGTATTAAGTGGCTGAACTTTTGATACTTATCTTAACACGTTTCCTACTGTCTACTCTTTGTGTGAAGTGTTCTGCCTTGCTTAAGTTCTCTCTTTTCCCCCCCTCCCTGCAGGTCGTTCAAGGGGAGGCAGAGGTGGTGACTTTGACCGCCGGGATAGGTATTCTGGAAGGCGGGATTTTGGCAGTTACAGGGATAGGGATAATGGTAGAGGCTTTGATAATGGACCAAATAAAGCTTTTGGCGCAAATTCCCAGAATGGAGGCTATGGGGGCAATAACAACGGTGCCAATGGTTTTGGCGGAGGAGGCGGCTACAACGGTAACGGACAGTCCAATTTTGGGAACACCCAAACGGGAACCTTCGGGGCCCAGAACTATCAGGCCCAGCAATTCGGCCCAGGCAAGGGTGGCGCACAGAACGGTGTGAGCCACCCGCCGTTCCCCTTCCCCCAGACACAGGCGCCACAGCAGCACCCTCCGCCCTTGGTGCCCTACCCCATGCCTCCTCAGTTCTCTCAGTGAATGCACAGTTTAAAGTAATTTATTGCTTTGTTTTTAAGCTGTATACTCAATTTGTTTTGTATTTACACAGCAGGGTTATAAACAACAAACCTCTCCCATCATAACCTTTGAGCAAGGTCTGCAGTACAGCACTAGAGCTGTTGCACCAGTTTCCTAATCTTTAATTTGTTACATTCCTCAGTAATGTTTAGTTGTTTTTTTGTATTAGGTATTTACAATGTATTGGTTTCTATGTATCATTGAAAGTGATAAAGTCCTGACTGGGAAGTGCACTGCATGACCTTCAAAATAAAATGAAAAAAGAAATTTGGTGTTTCTGTTTCTCTTGATTTGAAAAATGCAGGACAAGAGCCTACAAACTATTAAGACATTTTGAATCTTACTGCTTCTACCATGGATTGTACATAGTTGGTAAAAGCATGAAAGACTTCCACTCTGATTGTTCATGACCTGTATCAGGGATCATGTTTCAGTTATGAAGCTGTGCCGCCTGAAGCTCCTATAACAATAGTTTTGCCAAAGAAAATGTTGCCACAACATGCCTTCAATACAAATTGAAACAATCATGACTTCATCCTATAAATCACCTGCCAAGGCGCAGTTACATGGGTGATGAGCCATTGACTAAACGGATGTGACAGCTTACATCTGACATTGTTCCTTAATTGTCCTGCCAGTGAGTTTCATAACGATGCAAATGTTGTTGCCCTGAAGTGAAACAGATAGGTCCTGTATTTGGCAGATGCACAATCACGCAGGCTTGAAGATCCCTGATCATAACAGAAAACTTCACTGTTGGGTCATATTGACTTCTCGTACCCGGATGGAGAAGGAGTAATTGCGCCCCCGTCTGGTAGAGGAGAGACATTTTCCAACATGTAATTTAGTTCCCACTTTGCATGAACTAATACAAAGAAGAATGCTGTCAAGCAAATAGCCAACCAGGTTTGGCAGCATGACAGGTGGTGTAGGGCACCAGGAGTTAAGAAGCTGTTTGATATCTACACTTTGTAGTCTGTAGACTCTAATGTGACACTAGGTGTGCAGCATACAGCTTTGGACCCCTGACCACTTATATCATCACAGACTGAAATGTAGTCACTCCTCCGCCGGTCACTGGAAGGCTCACTGAACACTTCCTGCCCCTCAGAGGTGCGGCTCATCAAATTGCTTCCTACGTATTTACACAGCCGTGGCCTGGAAGTATGTGTGGAATGTTCATAGTGTAAATACATTTAGTGTTCTCAAGATGAGTCAGAGTCAATTGCCTCTTTCATTCTGATATGTGACAGCCTCACCCTTTGTTAACACACACATAAAGAAAGATTTACAGGCACACATGAAGCGTCTCTCCCCGCAAGAGACACCACGCCATAAAACACAGGGACACAACTCCCCACCACGTTGCCACACCGACACTCCCATTCTGAGTGAGATAGTGGTGAAAAGGTCCTGGATCTGTATCTAGATCTAACATTCTGTGGACCAACACATTTAATGAGGGTTTCCCTTGATCGTGTCCAACCTGTCCACCGGGTTCCATGGAACTCTGTTCATAGCTGGTTGAGTAATCCTACAACAAACCAAGCACAGATGAAGCCATCACCTTGTCAGAGTGGTGCACAAAGCGTATGTATGACACAACATGGTGTGTTGGGTTTGAGGGGGGCTAGGACCCAGTAGGCATGTGACTTACTGGTAATACCACCCTTTGGGGTAACGTAAACATCTGTACTATCTAATGAAACGCTGTAGATTTGGTCTTAGTGTGCGTTTATAAACTTTAAAACCTGAGCCTGATTCCCCCCTCAGACTCTGCTCATCTCTCCCCAAATACTTCTTTTTCTTGTTTGGCTTTAGCTTGAACTCGTTTGACTTTCAGATGTTGTCAAATCCGCTGTGCAGAATTTCTCTGGCCTGGCAAGAGAAGGACTTCACACTCCAACCAGTTGGAAAAAGCCAGCTGGATTTGAACTGAGATGGATTTTCAATGCTAGAGTCACAACTTATCAATCAACTCTTGTACGGTGTCATATTGTATTAGATTGCCGTAACAAACGTTCTACGGTGTTTAACCCTGAACCTTCTATGTCTCAATTCCCTCTTTCCTCCTTCCTTTACAGAGTGAATGCAGATTTCAGACTGTAAGTGATTGACACTGACAGAGACGCTGGTGGAGGGACGATCTCTCTTAAGTGCTTTATAGTTTGTTGTTGTTGTTGTTTATGTTGTTGCTCCTCAGTCATCACCTTTGACCTCCTGCTGTCACCTTTTCTCCCCCGGGGGTCGCCTCTGTCCTCCCTCCAATGCGATCTGTGCTTTTCACCTCTTTCCCTCCAGGTATGAGGGCGTTGATCACGAGGAGTAACTGCTCTGGGTGTGAACCAGACACACCCACTGCAAGCATGAGACAGAGCAGCATGCTGAACACATTCTCCTCCCACTGAAGCGTAGAGGCACTTTGTACCAGACGTTCTTCACTCTCCCATCTCACCCCACTTTGAAATGGTCGAGGGGCCTCTTTCTGTCGTGTGGCAACTCAAATGGTGGAGGGCCTCGACTCAAACACACACACACCCGCAACGAACACATGGGCGCTATGCTTCTCTTCTACGTTATCTTTGTTATCAGCGTAGCACCTTTGGAGGCGGGCGAAGTATGCATGTGAGTTAGAATAGACCTTGACTTCCATGTACAGGTAATCTGACAGGGTGTGGGTCTGATAACCTCTGATACTAGGAGGGGAGGGGTTCTGGTTCTCTGAGACGTTTTACTCCTAATACCACCAATTTCTCAACCACATCAACTTCAAAATGTGCATTTCTTGTACGTCACACACTTTAAAGTGATTTGAACCTTCTTACCTTATCATGATTGCTGTTGTTTACCCTTAAGTCTCCCTCAGAACCTTGCAGAGACATCAGACACATTAAAAAGTCAGACGATCTGTGTGTAACATGTTCACCATCAACTAATGATCACCCTCACATCCAGTCATTGACTTTCTGGTTCGTCAACATTCCATCAGAAATACTACATGTGGAAACATTAATGGCCTTTTGTGTGTGTGTGTTGAACAGAGCTGATAAGTTCTGATAATCGGCCGTATTCAGTCGCCTTCCTTCTGAAGTAAGAAAAAAAAGACCCTCTCCTCAATTTCCTTCCTTACTGCCACTAATTGTGTCTTCATTAACGATCCAGCGCCTGTGAAGCAGCCGTGGAATGAAGCAGCCGGTGTGTATAAAACGCCAGAGCTGATTATATGAAGCGGCGGCGGCGGGGGGGAGGAACAGGTCCGCCCGGTCTGCTCCTCCGCTGCTTTTACTGACGACACACCTGCTGGCCTGGGAGGAGCTGAGACAGGTGGACTCTCCTTTAACTCAGAGCCGAGACGCTACTAGAGGAGCGAGGAGTGGGAGAGGAAGGGCAGAGTAGAGAGAGAGAGAGAGGAGCTGGAAGAAGCACCCTGGGGCTCCAGATTATACAGAGACAGGCCTGCACACACTCGTCGAGATGTCGAAGAAAGCGGAACCTAGTCCCGTAAAGATCACCAAGTGAGTGTGGACCGTTTCAGCTGTGTGTGTGCGTGCGTGCGTGTGTGTGTGTGTGTTTGTGTGTGTGTCAGGTTTCCAAGTCTTGTATTACTGTGCCTACTTCTCTACTCTCTTTCCCCGACTGACCTGGAATCTGCTCATAGCTGCGGTAAATGTGTGTGTGTGTGTGCCCCATTTCTGATCCTGTTTACATTTGTCCAGGATGTGGTTTCTTCATGTTGCAGTGTAATAAAAAACACAACCGGGGTGAAACAAATCTAGATTCTGTCTCAGCTGTTGTTAACACTTTCAGTTTCCCCGCTTCATTCATTCTCTGTAGAAACTTTTGCTCTGGACCCTTTGACTACTACAAAAATGAATGGACCCGCTCTGCTTTACTGACTTTTACAGACTCGATCTGTTTGAATTAATTCAGCAAACAATGACTCCCTGTCACCTTAAAAGCACTTTAATGTCTTTCTTTGCCAAAGGGGTGTGACATCGCAGTTTATTGATTCACTAAATCCATACCTGGCTCTATTCAGCATGCCAGCTTACACTCTCATTAAGTTAATAGGTCAACATTGTGCATTGGCTGCTTAATAATATGTAAGGTTTTAATCCAGCAGAGGAAGATTATAATGGAGTGTGTAATTTGTTGTCTTTGCTGTATTAGAAGTAGTGGTTGAGCAAGAACTTCAACTCTCATCTATTATGCTTCATAAAGTTGCATATTACACCGTGTACACCCATGTGAGATTGTGCAACATTCCTTTCGGTGTTGTGTTTATCTACTGGCCACTTGTCACTCAGGAGGGTGTGTAGTAAAGATCACAGAGGCCCCCTCACACACTCACAGATTGTGATTGACAGGGGCACAGGAGAGTTTGAGGGAGTGGCAGGGCAGGGTCCCCTGGAGCCAGGTCTCTGTGTGTGTGCTCTTTTACACAGTGACACAAGTGGCCCAGCACAAGTGTCAGAGGATGTATGGCTTTGTAACGAGCCCCCCCTCCCCTTCTGCGTGATTGATTGTGTATCAGGCGATTGATATGGAATCTGGTGAACAAGGTGACAGAAGGAGTAAACTCTGTTGCTCTCTGTCGTCTTCATTTCTGACTCAAAGTTGAGAGATAAGATGTTGTTTGAGTAGAGGAGTTGTAAACCAGTCGTGCCCTGCAGGGACTAAACGCTCTCCTCCTCCTCCTTCACTCCACGTACTACAGGCCTCTGTCACTGTCACTGTCCCACTGGCAGGTAATGGCTCCATTCATTTAAAAAAAAAAAAAAAGTGACAAATGCTATGACTCAGGACCGGCTGTGTGGCACCAGCAACATTCCTGCCTGGCAGTCAAACAGAGGAGGGGCAGCCCCCCCCGCCCTCACCACACACACACACACACACACACACACACATTCTGTCCCCTGAGTCCTGATCCGGGTGTGTCGGAGGAAATATTTGGCCCTCGTGTGACAACGGAGTAGGAATGACAGTGACACGTTAATGAAAGACGATTAGCTGGGCAGGTGAAGGAGGCGTCTTTGAACGCTCCCTCTGGGGGGTTTGGATCAGTGTGTATTTATGTGCAGCTTCAGTCTCTTGGGCTCGGGTGGGCAGAGGGCGAGACCGACACTTAGAGAGAGAAGTACAAGAAAAAGCACCAAAGTAGCTCCGTTCACAATGAAGTTATTGGCGACACAGGCTCACCTCATCCAGGTAGAATAGACGCTAAGATGTTAACTCACCCTTTATTTAGATCAATTGAGTTACATAGAGTCTCTGTTGTTATAGCGCCACCATCAGGTCCCCTTGAATTTAGTCCAAAGTTGCGACAAACATAATCAGGAATATAATAAAGGTAAGGACAAAGCGTAGATCAGCAATTCTACATGCAAAAGACTGTGACAATTGAGCTTGACTTGGTGTCTCCAGCCCCTCTCTTCATGACAAACTCTCTGTAAGAAGAAGGAGAACGCTCGACTTCTTCTCTTCACTGGACCCTAATGGCACCAGATGACACACACACAGTTTTACAGATTTAACATTCAACAAAACCCAAATGAAATCACTGAACAGAGAGGTTTTGATCACTGTGTGTTTGTTCCTTGTGCAGGACTCAGGCGTCTGACCTGGTGTCGCTGATCTCACGCATGCAGAAGAGCGCAGACCAAGTGGAGAAGAATATTCTGCGAGCGGAGCAGCTGCTCACTATTGTAAGAAAACACACACATCCACACACACACATGATTATGACTCATGACTCGTGAATCATGAAGTCTTGATCGGTTGAATCAGAGCAAGAAAATCAAAACCGATCAGTAGATTAGTTCAAAAATATGTGAGAGTCGAGATAAAGCCTGTTTTCCCGTTGCTCAACATTCCAGGACACAGAGCGTAATGGGAAGAGGCTGACCTTGATCAACCAGAAGGAGTCAGCTGACAACCTGGCGGAGGGCGAAGGCCTGCTGAAGAATCTCTTTCTGGATGTGGATAAGGCCAAGAAGCTGAAGCACCCGCAAGCCACCGACATAGAGAAAGAGTGAGTTGAATCTTGTAGGGGGGGGGGGGAAGTGTGTGTAAGTTACCTCACACACGCTTTCTCACACTTACTCATAATCACGCCAAGACTCAGACACACCTGAAACTCGACACGTCACATACCATCAGGTTCTGCCCGCCACAAACAATCACGTTCCACATTCTCTCCACCCTGTAAACTTGCCACGACCTGGTAAACCTCACACACTTCCTGCTGAGCTGATCTGGATTCTCCTGTTTGCAGTGTGAGAAACCTCCACGATCGCTGGGCCAAGGACTGTGGTACCTACAGGGATCTGTACGACCAGATCCAGGGCGTGGAGCAGAACCACAAGTATGACTGGAGTACTCTGATGGAGGATAAAATGGTCAGTTTTGTGTCACATCTGTCCCTAGACATCATTGAAAAATACCTCCAAATATAACAATCTCACATCCTTTTTGATATTTTGGCCTTTAACAAGTCTCGGCTGTGTAAATATATTCCAGAGGCAGATAAACACGCCGGGATATGGACACAACCTGTCCGATCTGGAGAAGCAGATCGCAGCTCATAACCTTCTACACCAGGAGATCGAGGCCTACAACGGCCAGCTGCAATCCATGGCTTCCTCACCGGTAACAGCATCACACACTCTCACACAGATGCAGGCTGAATCACTTTGGCAATGAAATACATGATCTCCCTTTGTCTTTGTTTCCAGGAGGAATATACGGCTATGAAAGAGAAATACGCAAAACTTTTGGTGAGTTCTTTTTACTTTTGGTGCCGACACATCTGTTCAAACTGCGTCACGCACAGTTGCTGTGTTAGATCCACTTCACAGCACTGTGTGTGTACATGTGGCGTGTACTGTACTTCTTTCACGCATCCTGTGTATTTTGCAGGAAAGCTCCCTGAAGAGGCGCAGCAACCTGACGTCTCTGTATGAATACATGCAGAGCTGCAACAAGGAGCTGGCCTACCTGTCAGGCCAGCAGGAGAGGATCCTGCAGAGGGACTGGAGCGACCAAATGGTCGACCCCCCGGGTGTCCGCATGGAGTACGAGGTCAGTGCTGGGGCTGTCATGACACAGAGGGCGGTGCTGGGTGGAGGGACACTAGAAGGAATAAATACTGAAACTTTGTTTGTCATCGTGCCCTGGAGCTTAATCATCTGGGGCCGGTTGCACCTGCTAGGCACCTGACTGGTGTAACCAGTACAGCACAGCGTCATTGTTTTAGTTGTTAGGAGTGTGTGTTTGTGATGACTTTGGAACACTGTGCCATGTTTCACTGTGTTATCTCTCTGGTTGTGTACAGAAATTCAAAAATAATGGACTTCTTGCCCATGAGAGTGAAATCACCCAGCTGCAGGAGGAAGGAGACCAGCTGGTTGGACTGAACCACCCGGGCAGCGAAACAGTGCAGGTCAGGCATCATGAGCACATATTAGAAACACATGTGGAAGTGTGATAACTGTGAGAAATGAACTGAAATGAGGCAGAATGAGTGAATGAAGTGTGTGATTCCTTCAGACTCACAGAGATGCTGTGCAGGCTGAGTGGCAGACCTTCCTCAACTTGTGTCTGGCACAGGAGACTCACCTGGACAACATTGAGGACTACAAGAAGGTAGGATTCTAATAACACACGCAGCTTTGACTATAATAAGATTTGATCGGCCAAGTCTGAAATTCCGGGTTTGTTTCATGATTGTGTCACGTGTGTGTTTGATCCAACACAGTTCCAGCTGGATGCAGAGACGTTGTCTGATTCCCTGGAAAGACTCAGCTCCACTGTGGACCCAAACTCTCTGACCAATAAGAGCAACCAAGAGGCCCTGCTGGCACTGGAGGTAAAACTGTCATTTTTGTTCTTGAGGTCGGTATGCATTGAAGGTATATATGAGTGTGTATATATATATATATATATATATATATATATATATAACTACATTTAATGTAGTTATCAGACACAAGTGTGGGAAATGCAAGCAAATGTGTTCTGAAGGAGTTAACCAGTGTAAGGAGACTCAGGCTAGATAAACAATGTTTTATTTGCCAACCATGATGAACTGAATAAGTCAATCTATTAGTCAGACTGATGACAGATGTGTTCTGAGAAAAGTCCTTACCTCATCTTCAGTATTTGATCTGTAGTTTACTCCAGTCTTCTACGGGCAACATTCTTATCCATTGTGGCATCAGTTTGCCAAAGTCTTTAAAATTGAAAACAGTGTTAAACTTTGTGTAAAGTTTGTCACATCCGTAGCTCAGGTAGGTTAGTGTTTGAGAGGCTACATTGCCTTCTACCTGAACCTCATGCTTATGTTACTTTTGTCTGTACGCAGGGAGACGAACCTGCAGTGAAGAGAAACGAGCAGCGCCTGGTTGCCCTCAGGCAAGGCATCGACAAGGTTGTGCCGCTGAAGCTGCGTCGAATCAAGTCCTTAAAACCCATGAGTGTGGTGTCCCTGTGTGACTGGACAGATGATGGGGTCAGGCAGGAGTTCTTCAGCTCTTCAGTTAACTATTGAATAGAAACACATGCACTCAGGACTTGCTTACTGATTTTAAAATCTTTTTTGTTGTCTTTTTAAACATTTTCCTCAATTTTAGGCCTCAGTGCAACGCGGTGAGACGTTTCTCCTGAAGAACAACACTAACTGTAAGACCTGGGAGCTTCAGGGCCATGATGGGAAGTTAAAAAGGCTCCCTGGGGTTTGTTTCATGGTCCCACCACCTGATGCTGAAGCCCTGGAGAAAGTCAACAGGTATTGTGAGAAATTCACTGCCAATGTCATTCTTTCCCTGTCTCATGTGATGAAGCCTTTGTTACAACACACACACACACACACACACACACACACACACACACACACACACACACACACACACACACACACACACACACACACACACACTCACTTACCTGTGAGAGTAAAGATGAAACGTCTCATCTGTTTGTTCAGTCTGGAATCAGAGCTGACGGAGCTCAACAGCCGCAGATCTGCACTGCTGACCTCCTTGAAGAAACCTAATGTGGAAACAATTCGCCCGCAGACAGCAAGTGAGAAGAAAACATGTTTTTTTTTGCAGAACATGCATACATTCATTGTTTTGACACCTGAAAAGAGTCTCGCATTTGATATTTGAGTGTAGAATTGTTGCTTTTGCTCCTATGTAGCCAGTGTTGAATCTGCTCCAGAGGATCCTAAAGTCGCAGAACTAGCCAGCAAATTAGACAATATCCAGAAAGCTCTGGATCAGCGTGAGAAAGACATCAAAAGCAGACTGAGGGAGCCACTGGACAGCCGGAACCCCACAGGAGATCTGGAAAAGAGGCTGAAGGAGCACGAGGTGGATACTGACATCACTACGTACATTAATAGTATAATATTACACTTGAGTCAGATTTGTTGTCCCTTACCCTGTGGTATGATTTGCCTTACAGATAGATGCTCTGGCTGTGAAAAAGCTGGAGGCAGAGAAAGCCTCCATCCAGAGAGAGATGGAGCCCATTTTGGCCAAGAAGCCCCTGGGACCTACCGCCTCTACACTGCCTATTAAACTCAGCGCCATCAACAGTCGTTTTGATAACATGAACACACTTCTTGATCTTTACAACAAAAAGTAAGGATAATAAGTAAAGTTTCAACACTGCGTCCTCTACATGGAACACAAACACAACTCTGTTTCTGACTTCCTGTTTCGCTCTCCCCCCCACCAGGGCTACGGCCTCCATGTTCCTGGAGAGGCAAATGCAGAACGTGGAAGGCACCGTCTCAAACTGTGAGAAGCAGCTGGCCAGTGATGGTGTCATTCGTGACCAACCTAACGTCCTTCAGACTCGCAACCAGCAAGTACAGGTACCCTACTGTCATTTTAGGATGACTTGGATTATATAGAGTGTGACACATTTCTTATAGTGGGACACAATTCTCAATTTTGTTTCCCCCCCCATCAAACAGGATATACGTAAGGATATTACCTCCAACAAGGCTGAGTTGACGAAATTAGGCCGGGACCTGGAGCTGACAGAGCAAGCATGCAGCTCCCTGCAGCGAGGGTTCAATGAATACTGTCCTGACATCCGTCGTCAGGAGGAAGAGGTGAAGCGACTGAGGAATCGTTACGCCATTATCAATAACCAACTCCAGGATCGGTGAGAGCTTCTGATATTGCTCAGCTGTACTGTTATCACTGTAATTGTAGAGAACCTTTTTTAATATAAGGGGTTCTAGTTATTTATGTTAGTTTATGAAATGATGACCATGTTGTTGTGCTGCAGGTCGAGTCTCATACAAGACGCAACCAATAAAAATCAAGATTTCCAGAACGCTGCTCAGTCATTGGATTTCTTCTTGGTCAATCTGCCCACCAATCAGATCAAACCCACTGATGATGTGGAACAGATAACAGCCAAGGAGAACTCACAGAAGGTGAGCGGAAGAATTTCCTTACAAATCCAACTCACCTCAATATGAGTCAATAAATGAACCAAAGTGGGTTTGAACTGATTTGTCTCCCCGTGTGTAGAGAGTCATGGAAGACCTGAAGAAGAAGTCGGGCGACCTAACCCGAGTGAAGGATCTCTCCAGTGAACTGCAGAATCTCCTGAATGTGAGTTTGGAGGGATTGATGACAACTTTAATCTTATTTGCAGATTGTACGTTTACCTAAAAGTATTCAATCTCTCAGGCATATGAGACCAAATCAGTGGCTTATCGTGGAACTCTTAATGACGACGACGACGATGATGACGACGACGATGATGATGAGGAAGATGAACCACAAGTCAAGAAACGTTGCACCTCAACAATGGCTAAGGCTGTGCAGAGAAAGGTGTGTTGGAAGGCAGAGAGTCCATAACCATTCTTTTTCCATTTTATCTCTTTGTTTTTTAAACTTGTATTTATTTTGCTCCCATTGCAGGAGAAAGATCTTGCAAACCTTTTCGCTCAGGTGTCTGCAGAGAATGACCAGCTCCTCAGCCAGATGGCAACGGCTAAGAGCATCAAATCCGCAGTATGTTATTACGCAACCACAATAACCGCAGCGTAATACTTGAATTGCTTGCTTGTCAGTTATCCTCTGGAATGACGTTCTCTCTTTTTATGATTTATTTGCTAACAGAATGAAGTGAAATCCAGTCAAATTGTTGTCAGTCAGCAGCTGCAGCTACAGAGCCAACAGAAGAACCTGGTGGAGAGCGATGGCCTGAAGAAAGAGCTAAATGATGAGATTGCCAGGCGCCAGCATGCGCAGAGTGACCTGGAAATATACCAGAAGAGGTTCATGTCTCTGAAAAACAGGAGAGGTGTGGAGAGGTTGGAGGAGAAGGAAATCGTGCAGTACTACCGTGACCCCACACTGGAGGTGGAATTAGAAGCCCTGAAGAATAGGATCCAAGAGGAAATATTTAAAAGGTCAGGGACCACAACACAGTTCGAGATATACAATGAGAGGATCATCAGACTGGAAAAACAGCTGACCACAATTGAACCCAGACTAGTTACCAAGGTACTGACAGAATATGAGCGAGACCCCCAGCTCGATAAGGAAGCAGCCAGGATCAGAGAGGAGATGCGTAAGATGCAGCAGGAGCTCCAAACTAGAGATACTGAGACGGTCCATGTGAAAACTGAGCTCACAGTGCTGTCACAGCAGAAACAAAAAATCAGGGAGAAGGTGGTGAAGAAGGAGGTGGTGAGGCTGGAGAAGGATCCACAGATGCTGAAAGCTGTCCTCACCTTTCAGAATGAAATAGAGGAGGAAGACTACCAATGCAAGACCCTCAACGATCACATTTTTGGCATGAGGAGCGAGATCAACACATTGGAGAGGATCATTCCCTCTATCCAACCCAAAATCGTCACCAAGGTGGTTAAGCAAATACAACAAGACCCAGAACTCTTGGAAGTGTCAAAGAATGTACTGATATCCTTGGAGGAAGAGAAGGATGAGAATGTGATCTTGATGAAGGATGTGACCACCCTTCAGCTGCGTTATGGTGAGGTTGACAATTTCAAGCCTAAAGTGGAGGTCAAGGAGATCATCAATGAAATTTACAGAGTTGACCCTGAGACAGAAGTGGAGCTGGTACGGCTGAGGAAAGAGCGACAGGATTCCGGTCGAAGACGCACAGAACTGGAAAAGGAACTCAGTGTTGTGTCCATAGATCTGAATAAGCTTCGCTCCCAGAAACCAAAAGTGGAGCATAAGGAGGTCACGCAGGAAGTGATCAAAGAGGAAAAAAGCCCAGAGGTGGTGAGGGAATTACAGAGGCTGTCCAACCAAGTTTCCCGTCTGCAAGTCAATTATGATACAACCATTGAATTGCTGAACCATCTACGTAAAGAAAGAGACGAACTGAAGGCAGAGAAATCCAAGGTGGAGACAAAACTAGTGACGAAAGAGCTGATCAAGTATGAGAATGACCCCCTGCTTGAGAAAGAGGCCGACAGAATGAGGAGAAATGTCAGAGAAGAGATTCACCAACGGCGCAATGTCGAGGAATGTCTCTTTGACCTTCAAAACCAATACATAACCCTTGAAAGACAGAAGCCAGAAGAAAAGATCATAACGCAGGAAGTGATACGTCTTCAGAAGGACCCCAAGCAGATCCTGGAGCATGAAAAGCTGAACAAAAGTGTGGACGATGAAGTGAAATCGAGGAGAAAGTTGGAATTGGAGGTAAAACAGCTCAGAGCTCTGGTCCATGAAAAAGAGACAACGCTGGCACAGATTGACGATCGTCAAAAGAAGATTCAAGCCGAGTCAGAACTCAGGCAGATCAAAGTTCGCATTCAAGAACTGGAAAGTGCACCACCTCCCATTGAGGAAAAGATCATAATTGAAGAAGTCCTCAAAGTGGAAAGGGATCCCAAACTGGATAAATTAACTGAAGGTATTCGTGTTGACTTGGACACTGAGGGCGCCAGTATCAGCCGCATAGAAAGAGAAATCCGCAACTTGAGGATCAGGTTGGAGATTCTGCAAAAGGAGAAGTCCCTGGAAAAGGTTGTTTACAGAGAGGTTGTTCGTGTGGAGAAAGACCCAGCAGTGGAAGCTGAGCGGGAACATCTCAGAGAACTCGTCATGCAGGAGAGAAATCTCCGACGGGACCAAGAAGATAACATCCAGAGCATCACCATCAAAATGTCCCATCTGAAGACATCCAAGTCTTTCACTTCTCAGGAGGAGGGGACACTCATTTCCAACCGAGATACCCTGCACAGAGAGAAGGAGGATCTCTACAAACAGCTCAAAGCCTTCGAGTCTGAGAGACAGAACATTAGCATGTCTTTCCAGCAACAGTCTAAACTGATGAGCTCCAGAAACCAAATGGCGAAACAGAGGAGTCTCAAGAGGGACTCCGAAATAAATCGCTACGAGAAAGATATCTTGAACGAAAAAGACAAAATACACCAAAGAGAGACCCTCATTTATGAGCTGGAGAGCAATATTAGGCAGGAGGACCAGGCAGAAACCCACACCAGGGAGACCAATCTCTCCACCAAGATCAGCATCCTGGATCCAGAGAGCGGTAAAGACATGTCTCCCTACGACGCATACTTGCAAGGGCTAATTGATCGCAATCAGTACATCCACCTGCAGGAGTTGGAGTGTGATTGGGAGGAAATTACGTCAACGGGTCCAGACGGGGACACCTCTATTCTGCAGGATCGCAAGAGCGGCAAGCAGTACTCTATCAAAGAAGCTCTGAGGTCTGGCCGCCTGAAGCAATACGACTTGACGCGTTACAGGGAAGGTAAAATGCCCATTTCAGAATTCGCCCTCCTGGTCGCGGGGGAAACTGTGAGGCCTCATGTTCCTCCACTTATGAGCGCAAGAACACCCACCAGATCCCTCCCCTCGTCTCCAATGAACTCCATGCCACCTTCACTGAGGTCTTCCTTCTCTAACCTCAGCACCATCCGCAGTACCAGTACGACCAACCTCAATCTAGCAGTGCTGGATGAGTTCTTCCCTATCTCTGGTATTTACGACACCACCACTGAGAGCCGCATGTCGGTGAGAAGCGCCTTGACCCGGAAACTCATTGACACCGACACGGCTCTGAAGCTGCTGGAGGCGCAGTCGGCCTCAGGTGGAATCGTCGATCTCACCAAAAAGGACAAACTGTCTGTTCACAAGGCAGCTGAGCACGGACTCATTGACACCAGTCACATGTATAAACTCCTGAACGCACAGAAGGCCTTTACGGGAGTGGAGGACCCTATGACCAAGGAGCGTCTTGCAGTGGGCCAGGCGGCAGAGAAAGGTTACCTGTCTCGTGAAAACGCCATGAGGTACCTGGAAGCGCAGTACCTGACCGGGGGACTGGTGGATCCCGCTAAAGCAGGCCGTCTCAGTATTGAAGACGCTCTCGCCAGCAAGATTATCGACGACGC
This sequence comes from Genypterus blacodes, assembly GCF_046128005.1. Classification (NCBI taxonomy): domain Eukaryota; kingdom Metazoa; phylum Chordata; class Actinopteri; order Ophidiiformes; family Ophidiidae; genus Genypterus; species Genypterus blacodes. The sequence goes on from NW_027466835.1 coordinate 101,590, forward strand.
AATGGCCAAACAGCTGCAAGATGAGGCGTCCCACACTAAAGAGCTGACAGATCCCATCTCGAAGGAGAAGATGACATACAAGCAGGCAATGAGTCGCTGCAGGAAGGACATCAGCACGGGGCTCCTGCTGCTTCCTGTAGCCTCCACTGATGCCATAGATGCTCCGTCTTATTCAAACTTTCGGTTCAGTGGTTCTTATGGCAAAATGTAGATAAAGTCAAAGTGACAGCGCATTTATTGTTACAACCACCGGTGCTAGAGGGTGTAATGCTAACATGAAGTGATCAATAAGTCAAGTGAATGGAAATGGAAGTTTGACAGTCATATGCATAAACCAATTAATGATTGTTGGTCAAATCTTACATGTGTATCTCTTATTATTCTTTTTCAGGCTCTGTTGTAAACATCAGATGGTAATGTTTGTATAATATGGTTTTGAATGTTTATTGTTTTTGCATTCTTAAACTAAATCCCAATATAAGTACTTATTAAACTACACCTGTCTCATGTGCAGTTTTTTTAATCTTCAATCCTCAATCCTCAATTATTAGAAGTGTTTGACATTTAATTAATAAAAAGAAAGTCATGTCAACAAATGCATTCTTTACGCACGACACAACACACACAGTTTGACCTCTGCTTTTACATTGATTTTAATTTGGGGAATACACTGTTAATTAATTTTGTAAACGTTTCTGTGAATGAACACCTTCCTACTCACAATACACACCTCACTCCACCACTCAGTACGTTGCACACTCCTCTCTTCTCAGCAGGTCTACTTATACATTGGCCTGAATCAACAAATGTGCAATTATCATCTTAAATCCTCCTGATAGATAAACAGGAGTTCAAGAAATACCTGCTCTGACTGTGATTAGTTGGGGGGGGGGGGTAGTTGGAAGCACCACCAGTGACATTTCTGAGGATGTCAGTAAAGGCTGTGGACATGGGAATCTCTCTCTCTCTCTCTCTCTCTCTCTCTCTCTCTCTCTCTCTCTCTCTCTCTCTCTCTCTCTCTCTCTCTCTCTCTCTCTCTCTCTCTCTCTCTCTCTCTCTCTCTCTCTCTCTCTCTCTGTCTCTCTCTCTGTGTGTCCCTCTTTCTCTGCATGTCTGGCAGATTACCTGCAGTCTAAAAGGACATCGTGGGATTACTGCACGTGAGCCTGTCTGGAGTCTGCTGTTGCCCCCCTCTGTGCCTGGAGCTGAGTGAAGGCTGTTCCCTGCTGGTTGAGTCACTGGACTTAAAGTAGTCATGACACTAATGATGAACCCAACTGCAAAGATATACTGTTGGCTTTAAGCTTGCAATTGGAATAGTTTGACATCTGTATTGCCAAACTTGAGCTATATGTCTTTACAGATAACAATGTTAGATTCTGGGATTTTTCATTTACTGCACTTTCTCTCTGTGTTTTTCTGTATAACTGCCTTCCAATGAAAACCCTGTGAAATATAGTATTTGACGTCACATATAGTACATTGACACACAAATGGCTCGTGCTATAGCAGTAATCTGCATGGACTGGACCATTTCAATTAGTGATGTGCATAATAATAGGCAGCTCCTCTTTGTTCTGCTTGATGATAGACCACAGCACTGATAAGCATGTAGACTAAATGATGATAGTTGACCTCCAATGCAGCCCTGTAATCATGTTAATGCCATGAAAAATGCAATTTCCAGCAAGGCAGGTAGAATCTCACTCAGTAAACACTGTGTTTTACAGATTCCATTAACAATACGTGACAATTCTCGATAACAATGCCCTTGATTGAAGCAGGTATTGGTCAGTGAGAGGCACAACACAGGCAGGATGAAAGCAATTTTAATCAATCTGGTAAGATTGACTAGAAATATATTTGTACCATAAAAAGGAGGGACTTCCTATGGGTAAGGACAGTAACAGTAACCTTCCTATTGCCATGTGTTAGGCAGCATTCGGTAGACAGTCTTTATTATCGTTTCTGTTTATAGTGGTCATTTATCATTTTGATCCATCAAAAAAGTCCCAAAAAAACCCTGATTGATTTCATAGCTGTGTTTGTATCGCATATAGTCCAAATGATCATTTTACTGTATGGAAGTATGCAAAGAAAAGGTTTTCCCTGCTGTCAGCACAGACCTGACCTAAAATATTTAAATTCCTGAAGAATTTCATTTGAATGATTAATGGCAGTGTACTGCCGATGAGCAGCTGAAAAGTTTTTGGCGTCAGATATCAGATCTCTACATTCATTGAACCCAGATCATTATGTGCTGATGCTAATTGGCCTTCTGGGTCATTTTTGACAGGTTTGCCCTTCAGTGGGAGGTGATCACTCTGGCATGTTGGTGGATTAGAGACGGTGACTGTGTCATGGATTAAAGCTCCATTCAAGAACAGGAGGATTTCCAGCGCTGGCCTGTTTATGCAGAGAGTTCCATTCATGCTGGTTTCAGTTCCTACAGGCATAAATGTAGTGACGTTAGACTTCATACTGTGACTTAAAACGTATTCTAGTATTCTGAAATAATTTCTTCATTTGTTGAACACAGTCAGTCGGTGGATGTGTGGGACTAGAATGTTTCTTCATGTTCCTGAAAATGTAAAAATAACTCAAACAAAATAATTTCTCTGAAAAACAGTATAAAACATTTTATTCAAGTTGTGATTCTGTAGGAGACAAATGACCTCAAAGAGAAATAGACATGATTGCAAAACCTTCACAAGACTTAATTAACAACACCACAAAGTAAAACTTCAGTTTTTGTCCCAACTTATCCAAACCTTTATGTGGGTCTAAGTGAGGTCACCAGGTCTGCTGCCTCACTGATGAGTGGATTCTTTTTTAAATCCTCCGACGTTTACAATAGTTAAAGCCCCTAATAGAGCTGGAGGAGCTGTGGTTGAGCGGCTAAAGCCCGGTGATCACTGACGTCAGTCCATAGTTATGGGAAGCTCAGAAAGGTGCTAAGTAGGAGACAGCTTACAGCCATGAATCCAAGTGTGTGTCACAAACACAACACGCCATCAACATAACAATCCACAGGGCAACACAGACGTGTTTTCATTTCAGGGCTGAGTTAAACACAGAGTATCATCTAGTAGAGTCAACTACATAATACATCACTAGCACATTCTTATGCTATCTCAGAATAAGATATTATCCACATAGTTTCACAATGAGACCAAAGCAAAAAAAAAGGCAAATAATCCAAACTAAGATGCCACAGAAAAAACAAAACCCTGAAATTCTCACCAGCTGTTGAACAACCTACAAGACTACAACAATATTGTTTTTGTTTCTTTTAGATTAAAGGGATCCTGTGCAGATTTCTTATCTCTGTCCAAAACTCACCCTGTCATGCATCAACATCTTCATCAGTCTTTGCTAATGGCAAAGGCAAAGGATGGTGAGGGAAGCGGATTGCTTCACTGTTGCGCCTCATGTAAGCATGGCCACTGATGGGGTACCACATCTCTGTGAAGGTCATGTTGCCCACGGTGATGACACAGTGGCCAAGCACCTTGAAGCCCGACTTGCGGTAGAAGGCAATGAGGACGTCCTCGCACATCAGCACGGCTCTACGCACGTTGGGCAGACAGCGGAGATATTGAAGGTAACGCCACATCAAAATAGGACCTTTGCCCTGCTGTCTGAATGTGCGGTGGACAGCCAGGACGTGGATGTGGACGGTGGAACCATGGGGCTTATGAAGAGTCAGTGCTTCCTGTTGGCCACATTTACATAAGCAGCGTTATACACTGAAGTGATGTGTTTATAAGAGCAAAATGATGGACTGGAATGGCATCATATGATGTCTTACTGCAGTGAGTCTGTCCTGGTCCCACAAAGAGCCGATTATAAAAGCAACAAGCCGGCCCTCCTCAAACCAGCCCATGGAGAACTCTGGGCACAGGGTGAGGAAATGACGCACTTCATCCAGGTGGAGGGGACACTCACCTGACACTGAGATGAATGCTGAGAGAGAGAGAGCGAGAGAGATCCGTGCGTAAAGATGTTGGTTCCTGCTTTTAAGCACAGCTGGTGTGGCACATTTGACTAATTGTTTAGAGTGAAATAAAGATGTAACGCGTTTCGTTTGCAATGTTAATGAAGAAAGACAAGAAAATTGATCAATCGACTACATCAATTGGTGACAACTTATCAGCAAACCAAGATCTACCAGTGCGCAAAAACGATTTTACGCAAAGCGAGAGACGGGAAGCTTCTCTTGTTTACTTTACAGATGACGTAACGAACTTTAACTCACCTTCTCTCTCGATTTCAAACACGCTGATGGCATCTTGCGTGTTGAGCGGTCGCACCTCGCTCGCGGGCAGCGTGTGTCTCCTTTGGTTTCCGGGCGACACGGAAGGCGAAGACTGCTTTGGTTTGACGAAAGGCTGCGAGCCCACAACGGACATCATACAGGTTGTGTTGTGTGTTCAAACCCTTCACACCCCTTGCAAGGGATGTTTCCCACCTGTGCAGACCTGCGTGCAGAGTGTGACAATGTCCCCGGGTCGTATTTATAAGGCTGCATGTTCCAGTGTGACTCACCAAACTCCCCCCCGCGTCACTTCTATGGATGATACAGGTCAGAGCTGAGTGCGCCAGATTGTAGTGTAATTATGTGCAATTATCTGCGTCCATCACGACTCTTTGGTGTTTTTGAGAAAGGATCGACATAAATAGATGATTTCCATTGAAGTGCCACCTCCGGCTTACAGGTTGTGTTTATAGCGGGGCTGTGACGCCTGTTGAGCCGCAGGATGACCCTGGATTTGCGGGTATCTATGCGTGACTTTATCCACAAATGGTCCAGATCGGGTTGTGGACGTCACAATGTTACAAAGACACCGTGTTTTTAAATCTGAAGCAGGTAAATGAATGATTAGATGTCTCTGATCGATCATCCAATAAAAAACATGACCTCATCTTGTCACTTACCGAAGCAGTGAGGTGTGTGTGGTTCTCCTCTTGTCTCGGTCCAGATCTCCGTCTTCACCCCCTGGCCACCTGCTGTCCCTCTCCCCGGTCCACGACAGGTGTCTCTCTTCATTACTGAGTGATTATTACTATGAGTCACATGATAAAGGATTACACAAGTTCACTCCAGCTTTTCTCTCAGCGCACGCACAGTGTGTTTGTGTATTCGTGTGTGTGTGTGTGTGTGTGTGTGAGAAAGAAAGAAAGAAAGAAAGAAATCTTAACAAGCTCATCAATTACTCATCGAAAAGATAGATTTCAAGGGGCCCAGCACGAATTATTATTATTATTATTATTATTATTATTATTATTATTATTATTATTATTATTATTATTATTATTATTGAGAAGTTAGCTTGAGGATACCCAAGTGACAACGTCCGTTTTCCAAAATAAACTACAACTTTAGCGCGTGTATATGAAACCCAGCTTTGAAGACATTCCGTTATTATCACTGCTGTCATTTACGGCAATGGAGTTTTCGTTGAAAAAAGTATTACGTCAGCTCGTGCTGCTTTAGGGCATACATAGCCAGTTCTCTCACAGGTGAGCTGGTTCATGTAATGATTTAGAGGCGTGTGTGTGTGTGTGTGTGTGAATGTTTAACCTGTTCAGTGACCACGCTGCCATCAAAGACAACATACTTCTGTCATGTTTTCAGGTGAGCACATGTGTTATTACGTGGGTAGATTCTCTTCTTTATGAATGCGTTTCTATAAGTTTTACACATTATTATGTTGTGGAGTGAAATACTGTAACAAATTGTACACTTTGTATATGTTATATATTTTGTTTTATTTTTATTATTTATAGATTTTGTGTTGGGTGGAATGGGTGTTATATATATTTTATATGCAGTATATAAGAACGAGGTGCAGATAAAATAAAAACGATATGCTGTGACATAGAGGGGTGTGTGTGTGTGTGTGCGCGCGCGCTGTCAAATTCAACCTTCTTATACTTGTTATGTTTCACTGCTAGTCATTCCTGCCACTCTGGCTTTGGATGACTCTTGGAGACTGAAGGGGCCGTAGACATTCCGATGAGAACTTGAGTATTGAGAATCTCACATGTGTAATATATATACATGGAAAACTGTTTTTATGAAATGAAGAACTGAGACAACAATGTATTGTCTCTTTTCTGTGAAATGCTAAAACAGCAGTTTTATTGCATGGGAATTCCATTAAATTGCAGCAAACTAGTGACACCAACAGGCCATAGTTGTGAATTACAGGTAGACCTACTGTCATTTGCACATTTTTTTGACAACCCAATGTTGTTCTATCATGAATTTGCAAGTAATCAGATAAAAGGTATGTAGCATTTGCATTTGGAGTGCATGGAGTCTGTAGTTGATAGTTCAATATGCAGTCATCATTGATCATCAGAGCGTTACTTCTATACATTGCACATTTAATGAATATTTGACTCTAAATTAAGACATACCATGTTGTTGAAAAGGTGCTAAAAAGTGAATGCAGTGTCCACAGAAGGCACAAACCCGTCCAAAATGTTGTATTTATTCAGATTCAAGCATCGCTTACAGTATTTTACTTTTCGATTCTTACAAAATGTAACCCTGGAAAAATATAGATTCATCTCTGTGACACACAGGAATCAATCATTTATAATAAAAAAATGTCATAACAGCAATGACAAATATCAGTATTTATGTATCAAAAAATATTGTTAGTCCACCAAATAAACCAGTGTAGCCCCAACAGTTTAACAGTACCACAGGTTAACAGGAGTGTGACCACTCCTACATCATAACATAGATTATTGATTATTTGCAGCTGTATTCATATGCAAGTATCTAGTATCTATATGATCTATTTCTTTATTAATACATCAAAATTGAATGGGTTTAGAATTTAATGAGGTTTTCTCAGTAGAAAGTGATGTCCGATCAAAAACAGGTAAGGTGAGGTGAGTTAAAACATTCTGCATCGGTGTCGTCAGTGTCCTACTGGGAAAATTAATTAAAGAACAAATAAAAAATGATGATTAAATGTGTCAATAAATTACTTTCATTATTGTGCCTTTAAATAGTGAAGAACATAAATCATTTTAAGTGGATTTCCAGGAGCAACAACTTCAATCTATTGAGTCGTCGCTCTCCCATATGGTGACTTGATATGACCAGCAGAGGGCGCCCTCACTGCAGTCATACATTATTACTGAACAGTGCATGTGGTCAGCTGCCACTCCAAGCTCGGGAGTGCAGCATACACAACATGAGAATGCATTTAAAAGCACCTGCGTCACGTGGCTGAGGATACAGTAGTGACATCATGATCAGGTTAGAGATGTAAAAAAAAAAATAAAGTTAAAGGCAGGAATCGGCACAGCAATGAAAATATGAAAAGTTCAAGTACATTAAAGCTTAATCCATGGATGTGTGCGTGATATGGAGTTAAAGGGCATTTAAGCTCCTCCCACGTGAAGCCTTGAAGAATCCCATAAAACCCAGCACAGAGAGAGAGAGAGAGAGAGCGAGAGAGAGAGATCCGTGCGTAAAGAGTTTTGCCATCGGCTCATCTGATTGATTCTATTGCACTCAGTGTGACAGAAGTGTATTGATCAAAACCTCGATCATCAGCATTTCTTTGAACACCATTAGTGTCTTAACATTCTTCTTTGCACTTACAGCACATCATCACATGACCTTTAGGAGCTGAGTTACTCTTTAACCGCTGCATCAACATTGCTATGGTCCCCTTTGTTCTGCTGACATTTAAGATTACATTATACTGTTTATTATCACTATAAGATTATTAAGGTCAGTCAATCCGCTGGCTGTTTTGTACCTGCAGGTGAAACAGTCATGACCTGAAAGGAACTAGTGATAGGCAGGGTGTGTGTGTGTGTGTGTGTGAGAGAGTGAGAGAGAGAGAGAGAGTGTGGATGGAAAGATGATAATGCTAACATTTGCACTCCTCACTGCTCCAGTGCACTAATGCTCATCACCACGGCGATGACGTGTGAAAAGGCCACATGGCGAAGCGAAGCACTTTGACTCCCTCTGGCTCACACTGGTGACTGGTGCTTGGGTTAAATCTCAATCTGCACCGAGGCACGTGAGCTTCTGAACTCACTTCAAAGCATTTCCACAATTAAAAAACAGAAGCATCTATTTAAAGAGCTTTTGCATTCAGACGTGAAAGTTAATAATAAGGACACATTAGGTGCTGACGGCTCATTAACCTTGGCGGGGCAGCGAGTACAATCTTGAAATGGCGAGAGGAGAGGGGGATCATATGCACAGCAGCATCCTCATCCCCCTCCCCCTCACTAAGTGCTGCAGAGATGCAAAGGAAATGTGTGTGTGTGTGTGTGTGTGCATGCAAGGAGCTGTGCATAAGCAGTGATGGGGGTGGGGGGTGGGGGGGTCGGTGGAGAGAAAGTGAGAGAACTGGTGTGTGTTAGTGAGCAAAGTGTGTGTGTGTGTGTGTGTGAGGATGGTTGAGGATGTTTGTAGATGAAGCAGGGTGGGAGAAAGGGACGGGACAGGAAGTGGATGGGAGGTGTGTAACCTCAGCTTCCCGGGTTTCAGCATGCCGCTTGAGCATTTTGTGCATTTCCAGCTCAGGTTTTTCACACAAGTAAGGTTTTGTGAGGTTTGGTGTTCTCATTTCCCCAGGCTGCTGTAACGTGGCGTGACTAGATCTGATTCGATTTTGAAGTTGGAAGGTTTTGTTTCTAAAGCAGCTCGTCTGTCATCGTCCTCAGCAGAGGAGTGAGAAGCCCAAGAGGACGTCTGATACCCTGGTTTACAGATGGACAAGGGAGGGAGGGGGGAGGGGGGCCGAGCCTCATCCAGGCTGCCTGCTGGAGACTCATGGGACAGGGAGGGACGGGGACGGGGGTGTGTACTTCTCTTTCTGTGTGTCACGGCGATCAGGTCTGACAGCCGAACGCATGGAGCCGCCAACGGCCACGGCAATGCAGCTTTGAACCGCAGCACGGGCATATCAAGGCACACATGCATACACACACATGCACACACACACACATAAGGCCCTGGTATACTTCCAAAGATGAGGGCAGATGAAATGAGGAAAGATCAGAGCGCTGTCACCCTGGAGCTCAGAAAAGGGCTCAGCTGTAACCTCAACGACCCTGAATCATCACTTCTTGCTGTGGCCATTGGGGCTCCATTTCTGGCTCCCAAAGGTGAACTGCAGACACTTCTCTCTAATAATCCAACTATTACATGGCTGGTTGCGTCACGAGTTGCTACATTTACTCCAAGTATCCCTGTTCTGTCACTCTGTACTGTTTTGAAGTAGACTAGGGCGTTAAGCTAGGACCAGCCAGCAGCAAGAACAACCATCCATGGCTTTGACCCTGAATCAGACACGGAGACAAAGAGGACTGGAGGGTCCACAAAAATAGTCGTCTCTGTAGAAAAATAGATGAATTTCCAAAGGCTGATTCAACGTCTTTGGCACTTCTGAAAACACAGCATATAAAAAGAATTCAAAGTATAAAAAACCCAAACTTTTCCTGTTGTTTCAAATCGTATGGCCGGAATTAGGAAGGATGGATCGTGACGCATCAATCAGGTTCATCCACATATGAGTCTAGCCAACCCTGGGTGGATCTGAGCCTGAACCGGTCCGTACTCCACCATCTCCCCGTCCACTGTGATCATGCCCTGTGGGGAGGAGGGCTCCAGACGCAGGGCCTTCACTTTCTTGTATACCAGGTGAGGGCAGCCATATGCCAGGTGGGCTCCCTTCTCCATGGCCAGGAACAGACGCAGGAGGGCCGGGCGGGAGATCCCTGCTGTCACGTAGAGGAGGTGGATCAACCCGTCGTCCGCCAACGCACCGGGGGCCGTCCAGAAGCCCTCGGCCAGGTGGGACTGGTAGATAGCTAGCACCAAGACAAAGTCCTCCTCTTTCACCACCGTCCAACTGTCTGGGACAGGCTGGTCCAGACTGGGAAGCAAGGAGTCCAGTGGTTCTTGGGTGTTGCTGTTGCTCAGGGTCTCAGGCCTCATGGTGGTGATGGCATTATTGGACGTGTTGGTGACGGTGTTGTGGTTTGAGTTCGTGCTGCCGTGATTGTGGTGAGAATTGTGGTTTGGCGAGGTGTTGGGGATGAGCTGGCAGGGGAGGGAGGAGCAGAGGGAGGTATGCTGAGGTGTGGAGGGAGGAGGGTTGGCTTTGACGCTCCCCCGGAGAGATCTGGGCGCCTCCTTTGCCGGCAGGTACGCCAGCCTGCCCTGGTACACCCGGAGGGAGGCCAGGCGGACCAGGGTGCCCAGCAGGAAGCGGATGGCACCAGCGTGGCGGTACTTCTCGCTCTCGATGTCGATGTCTGCCACAAAACCCCAGGCCAGGGAGAGGAAGGAGAAGAGGCGCTGCTTGGACGGCAGGTGGACAGACACCAGGTCCAGGGAGCCGACGAGACCCTTACACAGCATGAAGCCGCAGCTGAGGAGCAGCTCCTCGCTCCGTGCCGGGGCCGACCTGAAACGCAATCACAGTCAGATGTTACAACGAGTACAAGATCATCTGTCCTCTCCGTCTAAGATACAGCATCAAGAGAGTCTTGGCCTGCAGGTGCACAGTGCTTAGGTCCAGCAGAGGGCGCTAAAACTCAACAACAGCCAAGTGGGTCACAGCGGCCACAGCTGCACTCTGAACTACTTTCAGTCATAATGTGCTGAGTCTCTAAAGAGAGAGTTCTCACTATCAGCAGCCTGATCTGACCTCACGCAGCACAGACTCAGACTGTTCCTCCGCCACTCCGAGCTCAACCTTTGGACTAATTGCAGCCTCGGGAAGGAAATCAATCACCTGAGAGATATTTTTTAGGTTGAGGAAGATTTTTCTCCGGTCATCTCTTTCAGTCCATGCATTTAAATGAGTCATTAATGAGCCGACTCACTGTGAGTAGTAGTGGATGGAAGCAGCCAGGGCGTTGCCTGAGCCACCTGGTAGAATACCCAGAGGGGTCTGCATGGCCTCCTGCCAGTCCTCTCTCTCCATTAGACCATTTATCACCTGAATGAAGAAGGACAACCACAAAAACCCACAATCAGTCCCAAGGTCCTAAACAGAAAGCAACTCTTGTGTGTGACCTTTGGTATTTGGTTGCAGCTCACAGAGGTTCATCTGTTGGTTTGTTGTTGTTTGAAAAGTAGGCAAACAGTTTGTCTAATCTTAGTGGAAGGGAAGATTCCACCAAGATATATGTTGGTGTGACTCCAGAGCCGAGGGGGGATCCAGGAATTTAAAATGTGATTTGACTTTAAAACATGTTTTGGTCAATTTCTTCTTCTTAATCCACTAAAATTAGGATCGATTGATGAGCGGGATCGGTATAAAAGTTGTATGTGCTCCAACAAGTGACTTCATAGGAGGAAATCTGCTTCAACAGCAAAGAAGAGAACAAGGCAACAAATCACAGGTGTAAGAGTCTTTAACTTAAAGTCTAATTGCTGCCTCTGAGTACAATCAATATTTAGCTCTTATCCACACACACACACACACACACACACACACACACACACACCTCAAACAGCAGCCCGTCTCCAGACATGGTGACCAAGGCGTCCCACTGAGAGAGGTCGGCCGTCCTCACCAGCTCCCGTGCGTGGTTCCGATGCTCTGCGCACAAAAACAACAACACAACACGTAAGAGGAGACCCACACTTAGGACACACTTTTGGGAAACTATACAAAATTGTTCTTAACTAAAATTGTAAAGGACATTCCGCATATTTGGGCTTAAGAACCTTTATCATGAGGTAATCAGGTGCAGGACAGGGTGAAGGATTTACTTTACCTAGCAGCTGATACAGAAGGTGCCAGAAATTATATTTATGGGACAAAGTGAACAAAAATAAGTGCAAGGGCAAAAAGAGAGCGAGAGAGAGAGAGAGATGTGCGTCCTCCAGGGTGGGATCAGGGAGGAAAGAGATTCAATTTCCCCTTATCGGGCCAGACAGATCACATTAGCCCGTCCACGACTCCACAGCACCAAGGCAGCTTAGCCACTCTGCAAACATCTGCCACTCACTCTGTATTTGCATGTGTGTGTGCGTGTGTGTGTGTGTGTGTGTGTGTGAGCTCCGGTTAATCTGCAGCTTGTTTGTTGAGTATTATTGGCAGCGCCTCTGCAGGGGGTCTCAGTGGGCTCATCCCTCCAGCAGCAAAACTCACAGTCACTGCCAGCTGAGACTCCCCAGTGCCACGGTGTGTGTGTGTGTGTGTGTGTGTGTGTGTGTGTGTGTGTGTGTGTGTGTGTGTGTGTGTGTGTGGAAGTTAGAGCGAGAGACGAGGGAAAGAGACGACCAGACAGCGAGGAATTTAGAATGTATTGATGCGCTGTCATGGTGAAGGTAGTACAGTTACGCTTCGGCTGAAATATTGATCGAGGATAGAACTGAAAGGAAAAGGAGGATAAAACTCATCTCCTTCCTCTGTGCCCACCCTGTCCCACCCCACACACACACACACACACACATACACCCCTCCCCAAGCGCGTGGGGAGGGGTGTATGTGTGTGTGTGTGTGTGGGGTGGGACAGGGTGAGCACAGAGGAAGGAGATGAGTCCCTGGGGTGGCTGAAGGCGGTGATGCAGAGCCGTGCTGACAATCAGAACCAAGAGGACGCAGTGAAACAGCTGACTCGGCACTCTGAGCCTGCTGGTGCTTCCATTTCCTTTACTTCCGACATCTAACATGCAAACCTGGACTGGACTGTCTGCAGGACACTGAGTGGGCTTCATATTCGCCCTTCACATTTAGCTCTCTGAATGAAATGTATGATTGGGTAACGAAGCTCTAACTGAAAACAAAACAACAAAACAACATGCGGAAGGAGCAGCAGCACAACGTCACAGAGTCTCCTCATGTTCTGATTCTCTGTAGAAACCTTTACCTGGCACACCACCAAGTGTCACAGATGGTCCATGCATCACAGTTTGAGAACCCCTGTGCAACATCATTTTACACTCAATCTTATACTGAAGTCAAACTGAAAGCCGCATTTCTAAAAGCGTGTTTTAATGATGTTTACCCAAACTATTCCTGGATTACATTTCACTCTAATGATGTGTCATAACAGCAGGCACTGATGCTGTTACACACTCACCTACAGCACCATTACATCCCTTTAAGCAGACTGACGCATTGAATTGTTCTTATTTATAGTCCGAACACTGATATGCATAAATGAATATGTACACGTCCAGTAAATGCACAAATAGCTCCTCTTATTCCATATTTGCTGTCTTTTTCCACTTTTCAACAGCAAACTGAGCATATGGGGAGCTGTGTGTGTGTGTGTGTGTGTGTGTGTGTGCATCTACTGACCTGTGATGACGAGTGTGTATGGTACATCGGCCTCTGTGAGCATGCCCTGTAGGTGGCCAGTAAAGAGCTGGAGCGCCTGGCAACGCCCACTGTGAGGGTTCACCAGCACCATGACTCTGCAGGGCCGACGCACCTCCGAGTACAACACACCTGAGAGAGAGAGAGGCAGAGGGAGAGGGAGAAGGAGAGAGAGGTTAAACTTCCACATATTTGAGCTGCTGTCAGGCTTTGAGAGCATTCAACATGATGCTTAATAGAGTGCTTTCCTTCTCCTGTGTCTAGAATACAAACTGCCAAAAGCAATGAAACATGGTTCGTCCTGCTCAAAGACACTTCAGCAGCAGGTTGCCACTTGCCAAGCCACCTGGGAGCTTTAATACCAACTGTCTGTCACCATCCTGCTACCGAATCCCTGCCGTGTGTGTGTACTTAGTGTAGGACAGCAGGTGGGCGACCCAGAGTGGAAACCTTTTTGTTTACATTTGGATCACAGATTGTATCTTTAACAAATGGCTCGATTACAATGTAAAGTAACTGAATTAAAACCACAACATGCTACTCTTTGGACTTTAAAACATGACATTCTTATTAATATACAGTATATACATGATAGCGGGTAAGGCAGGTTGGTCTAGTCGTGTGTACTGAATGTTTATTGCATAACATATCAGTTGACCATATAACAATGCTGCTTTAACCACAGATACATGCAGAGATGTAAAGATTTTTCAGCCATTCTGCAGAGTCATTGTTGATTGAATGGGCGTGCTCGGGGGGAAAACATTAACTGAGTCCGACCTCACACGGTCACAAGGAATGACGTCATGTTTTTGTGGATCAATAGCATAACTCAAACCTGGTTATTGTAGAGCACTTTGTGATGATCCCACCAGCTTTGATCAACATTTCACTGCATTATTATTATTATTAATATTGCATACATCATATTCTGCTAAATTGGATAGAAATGGTGTCCTTTGATATCGCTTATATATTTTAAATGCACTTTTTCCAGCACATTTAGCTCATTTTTCCCCACCCATGCTTGCTGGGATGCATTCAGGTGAGAAATCGGGCATAATGTGGCTTAAATCCACCTTCTGGCCCCTTCTCACACACTCATAGCCGTATTCTAGGTTTCCTGTCCTTGACACCACCAAGAGCCTCCATCTCTCACCGTGTAACCTGTGCTGGCACCGCCCCCCCTCTGGCTCGTTCAGCCTGTGTCTGGAACTGGCAGAGGTACCAAAATATCTCAGTGAGAGAGGTGTGAACTTGCCAGGAGAAATGAGCAGTGAGTGTGAAAACACACGGGCACATGGCAAACTCTGTTTCTCTCTATTCACCCGCCCTGGGTTACTATTGTTGTCTGCTTGTATCAGACTACAATGTGGCTTTGCACACACAAAAGGTTCTCTCTGCACTTCCAGAATATCTGCTACAACACTGGAAGCAGGCTTTTGTCTGTGGAAAGAGTTCTGGATACTGGAGATGAAGTCCTGCTTCCCCAAAAACAAACACAGATCGTCCTCTGGAGATGGAATTCAGCAACGCATGAAACACCCAGAAGTACACAAACATTAGCAACATAGCAAAGATACCACAGGTGTGAGGATACATAGGGAAGTCAGTAAGATAAAGAGAATGAAAATGGAATGTCTATGCATTTTATGGAAATGTATTTGGTGTCTTTTGTGTTTTGTTTACGTGATGACCTTGGACTGACCTTACAGGTGCTCATTACAGGTGTTGAATTACTGGGTGTAGCATCACATCGCCATGCAAGGAAGACTACAGAAGTAAGTTGTCTGCCTTCAGGTTGTGTAATATGAGAGCTTATTGTGCGTAGAAAGGACGCAGCTGATAAGTTTCACACATGGTGTCACAATAACCTGAGCGGTTTGTCCTTCAATTATTGCTGATTACAAAATGAAAATAGCGCTGAATAAACAAACTGAAAAACTCTCTCTCAATCACTATTCTGACCATTATGGTGCAGATCAAAATCTAGAAGATAATGACTTTCCTCTCTTATCAGTCCAGAACATCTGAGTGTCAACTTAGATTCACTTTCTCACCTCAGGAGCAAACATGACATGATGAACATAAACACATCCCTATAATCCTCACTGATCATAAAGGTCAACGGACAGATCATTTTTCAAGGCGTCTCTTATAACAACGACCTCGCCCTGGATATTGTGTGTGGGTTGTTGTGTGTGTGTGTGTGTGTGTGTTTCTGTGTGTGTGTGTGTGTGTGTGTTCCAGGTAAGTGATGGAAATGAGGTGTGTTTGAAATCTGTCTGTATTTGCAGATGTTGCTCATCTCACACTGAGAGCCGACTGGCAAGCAAACTCTGAACTCAGTTGAGTGTGTTTCACGGTTTCAAAGTCGGCACACACACACACACACGCATGCACACGCACGCACGTGTAGAGAGGTGACACATAGACTTGAATGTGTGAAGTTGTGAGCTCATCTTTCATTTGCCACCAAGGGAAGTGGCTGTGCAGTTTCCTGTATTACTGAGCTGCAGCACAGGTGGAGATAGAAACCATGACACTACTGAGGAAAACTCATGGAATGAACATATCAGCTGCACGAGTGTAGATATCTGCAGGTGAAAGCTGCCACGTTTAGAACTGACATATCTGCAAACAAGCAGCATTCCACAGGAACGGAACGGAACGGAGCGGAAAGGAGTTGTGTGTTTGGTAGATAAGAGGGAGGGGGGGAGTGTATGACCGCCACTGCCCACTCAGGCATCACCAGGCTGTGAGCGCTGACAAGCCATCACAGCCCTGCGTCACACAGAGCGGAGGGCCAAGGCTCCAGACAGTGACTGAGGGTCAAAGGTTGGCGACTTATCTCCTGTAGCAAGGAAGGTTGAAACACACACGGGGTGCCCCCAAAACTGAACACAGTTTTGTTATCGCTCATATTTATTCTTTAAATATGCGTTCTTTCCTCCCTGGATTCTCTCTCATAAATTCTAGAATTCACCTCCTGTCAATTTACACAATGACCTGAGGAATGAGAGAAGGTTCCAGCCCCTAAGCACGAGCACGGTTCTCACAGGCAGCCACCATGTCGTAACCGTCACAACAAGTTAACATCATCTCAGTCCTTTGCGTGCAATCTTATTGTGTAACTTCTAAGCATGAGGGGAAAGGGCAGAGCCTGAGCATTCACAGGACTGTATCACAATGCATTCACTTCATTATTTACAGCTCATTCATTCCAGCGCTGGGAGGATATAAACCCAGCGAGACTGTTTTAACTACATATTGGAAGGCTCCGACTGAATTAAAGAAGCAGGAGACACTGAGAGGGAGCAGGTTACACACTCAACACTTTGACGTCTTCACACTCAAACCGTCGTACTGCTGATCCTCTCTCAGTCCGAACCTTTCCAACCGCACTGCCAGAAGAGCTGATGTCTAAATGAGTGTGAATATTGAAACACTCCATCTCTCAGTTATACGAAACACATCTTTATAAATCCTGGATCAGCTCCCAAATGTAATTGGTTTGAGTAATCCTGCAAACTGACCAACAAACCAGCGAGAATCCATCATCCTTTCCCGTAGATAATGATGTCGTAGCACCAGGCACAAGTTGAAAAATCTGTGCCGGTGCTGTTTCAGATTTGCTATGGATCGCTGGTTCATCGATTTGTCTGCTGGGACTGTTCAGATCCTCCCAGTCTGGATGGTTTGATGCGTCCAGTAAGAGCATGGTGACTGGGCTACCCGGCTGCCTCTCAGGTTCCCATCTGCCTGCCTGGCATTAGAGCTGAAACACAAACTCCTGCTGGCAGCGGACCAGAGGAAGGATGGGAATTCTTCATCACACACAGAGGGAACTGTTTCCCTCTCTCTCTCTCTCTCCCCCCCTCTCTCTCTCTCCTTCTCTGTCTTTCTCTCTTCTCTCATGTTGGTGTGAGTGGAGTCATCTTGTGTAAATACTAACACAAACTCTCTCCGTCAGCTTCTGGGATCTGAGCCGCCTTGTCTCTTCATCACATATCACCACCACTTCCTCCCATATGAGCGCTGGGATGGTTGATTTGCTGCATAAACACATTTCACACTGTATTTGTGGAAATTCCTGACAAAGCTAATGAGATCGGAAGACAAAGGGAACTTGTGGGCAGCCTGTATTTGATTGAAAGTGAGGACGACACGGCGATGAGACCCTAATTAGACACATCTGCTGCAGAAAGCCTAAACATGAGAGGTTTAGATGTGAATTTCTACCCATCGACAATAAATTCTCAGCGGTGGCTTTACAGAGCAGAGATAATGAGGCCGAGGCAGCAGCTACACACTGAGCTGTCAGAAGATCCACACAACATCTAACTGCTTAAGTGATCACTGTGACCATTGTGTGTGTGTGTGTGTGTGTGTGTGTGTGTGTGTGTGTGTGTGTGTGTGTGTGTGTGTGTGCTGCTCTCCCCCCACAAAGGCTTGTTTGCTCTGATAGGCAGCGCTCACATGAGATACTTGAATGTCCCAGCTGGAACAGGGAGGTGGCTCACCTTTGGCGGCAGGTAGAGCAGGTTTCCACTGGATCCTCTCTGCTGCACCTGAATGCCGGCTTCCTGAGATGCAAGTTAGACTACTTAGGCTACTTCCTTATTCCCTCTCTTTCTCACTCTTCCAACTCTCCCCTTACCAGATTTGTACCGAGTCAAACCAAACTCAAGGGATCAGTGTGTTCTTCCTGCTGTTAGATTGTTATTCCCTGATATATTCCATTCATATTCCCACTCCTGTTAGGACATAAGGCCTGTGGTGTTCCTGTGATGTTTGGTGATTAGATGGTAGAAGTTGTCATCTTTATAAAGTGCTCACCTTCTCGCCTGGGCGCCTGCCGTGCGGACGCGTCTCTGATGGCGTAAGCCCACTTCTCTGCCTCCTGGAGGTTGGTCGCCGGGTCCTGGACCAGCGCGACCCGAAAGCATTGCTCCACTCTCTGGCGGGCGACACCGGCGCTCATCCAGTGCCTCCTCAACGGGTAGAAATACGCCGTAAAGTAGGCTCCGACATCCGCGCCGTCCGCTCCTCTGTACGCCCGGCAGCCGATACAGTCGCTCAAGTTGAAGACCACCTTCGTCCGGCTGGGTGAGGAGGAGATCTTCTGGATGGTCAGGGCGCTCTCCGTCAAACTCACCGAGTACCGGACCGCGTCGTTCAGGGTGTCCGTGAACTCCCCGTACAGCAAGCCGCCCGCGACCCCGTTGAGGAGGCGGGATGGGTCCGCTCCGGAGGCGTCTGTCTCCATCCCGGGCCGGTGTGAGGATGGCGGCGCGCTGCGGACTCTCAACTGCGGCTGTCAACAGTCCGACTAGCGCGGGACGCTGAGTGTGGCAACAGCGGCTTGGTTCTTAGTTCACAGTCTCTCCCTAGTGACCGAAAAGGGGAACGACATGGTGATGAGACACAGACAGACAGGCAGACACAGCACACACTCTGGCAATTAAGAGTTTCCAATTAAGTAATGCATGGACTCTCCACACAGGAAGGCCCGAGTTGGAAGTTGGTAAGCTGGATTTGAACCCACGACCCTCTTGTTGTACTGCAAACCAACTGCATTCCTCCTTCATTTGGAAACGTCTCCTTTGTGAAGAAATGCGGAATGCAGTGTTTTATTTACTGAGATCAGTACAAAAACAAGAGAAAATGTGCAACGTATTGATTTACTTTTAAATATTTGGTTCGGTATTTGTTGAATAATAAGCCGAGAGTCAACATTCGTTTCTGATTATTATTAAGTCCAATAAGAAGCGTGTATATTTGGTGACATTGTTGTGGCCTAATTTAAGACATTCCCTCCAAATGATTCTAGGTACCACGATATTACAATATTTCCTCATCGTATTTCTTACTTTAATCATAATTGTGTCACTTTATAGATGCTTTTTGCTTAAATCTATCTCTCAAAATGAGTAACACTGAAAAAAAACCTTCGCCACACCCACTTTCTAGTCACGCGTGCTGTGACGTTTCCCGCATATTTAAATCTCGCCACGCGAGATTTCCGGTCTTGCTCTCTCCTTCGCCGGGACACATGGCAGCCTTCAAACGAGCTCGTGACTTCAGAAGCCCTGAATCGGAAAATTCCTTCACCTATTTGTGTCAAAATATGGAGGGGACTCAAGACGAACCTCCATGATTGCTACTAATGTGAGTACAATGCGAGAGGTGGAGAATTATGTCATTGACGAGGATTTAAGTGACCAATTAGCTTACTAGCTGCTAGCCACCACCAGGCTTTTCTTAGTCGAACACGTGCAGCAGCAGAACTTGTCGCTTGTCATCCAGCAATGTTCGAATTGTAAGCTGACCAGAAATCACGCCATTGCATGTATTCATTCCTTTACAGACGAGACAATTTAAACGAATTGAGAATGTTGCGTTTTTATTGGTATAACTCAGGAATGTGGCCTGGCTCGCTACTCTGGACAAAATGTAGCTGATCTCAAAGCTTAACACTTAAAATCTCCGTCTTTTGTTTTTGCAGATGACTTATGTCTTTGGTCGATGTGATGTGACACGCTTACCCGCGATCACACGTGGCGCCTTCACGGATATGCAAGGTAAGAGGCACCTTTTTGTGGAAGCGCTAATTGGCTGTGAATGAGACGTTCATTACTCTTGCAGTATGTGATGAGTTTGTTATCCCTGTCTGAATAAGAAGTGTTGAAACCAATTATAACTGACTTGCTGCAGACAGATGTGTGAAGTCACATGTTAAAGATGAACTATCACTAATTATGAAACGTGGTCTTTTGTAGGGTGACTGCCGTCTTCCCCCTCCCTGGCGCTGATGGTGAGGACGGATGCAAAGTGATAAGGTATGTAATCCACCATATATTACTCAGGGTTATCCATGATTCTATGATGATATTGCTGCATAGGAAGTGCCGTCTGATGCGATAACTGACGATGGCTAAAGCTGTTCTGAGATATGCCTTCATACTCTACAGTCTGACTGCTTCACACCCATAACTAATGAGAACTTAAATCTCTCTTCACAGATTTCACAACGCAATGGAGGAGGTATGTGGACTCGTGAGCTGACATAAAGGTAGATACTGTAAGAACACTGTTAACATGATTAAAAGTCAAGCCAGTGATGAAACATGTTATCCCTGTCTGAATATCTGTGTTGAGTTATGGTAACCTGAGGCTTGATGTAATGCTATTAAATATCCGCAGATATTAATCAGGATTGTGTAAAAACCTTAATTGTTTGTACTTATTCCAGATGAATGAAGCAGCCTAAACATGCTTGGATTGATCCAGGAATGCTATCAACTGACCAGTTTCATCTTGAAGTTCAGAATAAATTGAATGCACATGTACCCCATGTTCTGAAATGTATTTAATAAACAATGTTGTACAAAAGTAACTTGTGGCATAATCAAGTGTTGGAACAAAATAACATGAATGTGTGAATATGAACAGAACATGCTAGTGTGGGTGGAAAGCAGGAGAGTAAGATGATTTCTTAAGTGTGGTGAGGAAGAACTGCTCATCTTGGAGGTAGTCGTGGTCCTTGGGGCAGAAAAGGAAATCGAGGCTTTAATCAGACAGATTTGTTTAGTAATCTTGTATGAACTATTTAGAAACATTCAATAAGACTACCTGAGATCTGGTTAATGTTTTTCCTGGCGGATTGCACTTTGAATAATAAACATTTAAGGAAACTCGCACAAAGATTAAGTCAATACATAAGTGCCTCAGATTTACTTAATTTCTGTTCCTGGCATAATCTGCAACACAATTCTCCATTTTACATCCCTGTGTTGGTACACAGTATGTAAAATCTAACTACTCTTAATCCGATATCCAGTATACACGCTGCCTCATCACCCAGGAGTCCTTGTATGCAGATTTCAATCAAACTGATGCTGTAAAATTGCAACTGAAATAATGGTTTGTCTTTCATTCTGTCAATTTATCTACAAGGGAAATAATGACCACAAAGTGGCAGCATTTTAAAATGAACTGAACTTGATTTTAGATAACTTAATTCTACAGTGACTCGATCTAAAGTCTGTACACTCTTTACCTTTTCTGCAGTGTATTTCAGGAGAGCCAGACTCGCCTGCAGCTCTGTGGACCGAGGGCCAAATGAGACAGGAGGGGAAGAATTCAGGATGGATGCCAGGACGTCAGGATTTGGCACAACTGGACCTAGGTCTACTGATAAAACATAACCAACTTAAGTTCATTCACACAAAAGGCCTTGTGATGATAGAAACCCCTGAGTCGTAGGACTTAAGCTCACCTGGTGAAATGGGTGGAATTAATTTAGATAATGGAGTTATGGGAAGTTTCAGTCTGTCTGTTTCCTTTTGTAGATGAGTCTTCCGCATTCGCTCCTGTAACAAAATCATTTCACTATAATCTCACAGTCTGGACAAAAGTGTCCTCAATGTACCAGAATCTGTAAGTCAACAAAATGAGTTGACTTCTTGCAGTACCTGGTGGAGGCGTTGCTCTTGCTGCCTCAGCCTCTCCATTTGGGAGTGGATACTTCTGAGCCTCATCTCATGATCTGTCGCTACATGTCGTGCCTCTTGTAATGCCCCTTCGCCTTCCTCATACTTCTCTGTAGCCAACTTCAAAGAACACAATGTTTTGTAAAAACATGTACATAGTGCACATGATGCTGCTTGACAGCTAAACCAAACATGTTCAGCTCAGCTGAGGTTGAGCAGAGGGCTAGTTCACCTTGCTGAAGGCCTCCACCTCCTGGGCTCGTGTCTTCAGTCTCAGGGCTGTACCACTAAGCCTCTGTTTCTCTTTGTCCAGTTCCTCCTTTTGACTCTCCACAGCTTCTCTCTCCTGAGCCACAGCCATCTCCTTCTGTTTCAGCTCTGCAGCACGAAGCTTCAAGTCAGCTTGTTCCTGCAAAAGAATCAAAGAAGGAAAGGCTTATTTAGTGATATGGATTTCTTAAGGACTTTCCACATATATTGAACAGTACTAATTACTACAGCAATAAGCCCCTCCCCCTCCACTGTGCAGCTCACTAGTGCCAGGCTGATGATGGAGCCCTCTCTGTGAGCATCCCTCTCCAGAGCCCTGCTGGCCTCCCTCTCAGCCCTCTCCAGCCTCTGCTTCTCCTGGGTGTGGAAGTGGGCCACCTCAGTTGCTAACTTTCTTCTCTCCTCTGCACAATGCTGCATCACCGACTGTTGCTCCTCAAGTAACGCAGTCTGTCGAAACAAGAGAACAGGAAGGACAAGGCGGAAGTGAGGTCCTGTGTCTGAAACGATGTGGATATAGGCCCCTGTGCCACCCAAGAGTCTGCTGACATCACCTTAGCTCTTTCCAGCTCCTCTCTCTCCATGTTGATCTGCACGCTGAAGGAACGCCGCTCCTCCTCCAGGCCTCTCTGTGTGGACTCTGCCTTGGCTTGTTCTGCTGTCATCCTCCAGCGCTCCTGAGACATTCAACAAAGAACATAAAAATTGCATCTTTATAGTCTTAGATGCAGGGGAACTATGTCCGTGCAAACAGTATTACTTAAAACTTTTTATTATGATGTCTCTTAAATCTAAGCCATTCATTCAAGGCCTGTCGTGTTTTTGCACTCTGACCTTCTCAAGTTGTCTCTGCTGCTCCGTCAGCTGAGCGTCCATCCTGGCAATGATTTCCTTGAGGTGAGCTCTCTCATCGACCATGCCTCGCTGCTGTTGGGCCAGACGGTCCTGCATCACTGTTACATGCGTTAAAACAATAACCCTAACACGGCCATAATTTAATACATCTAAGCACTTAAGATTGGCAGAGTAAGACTGGCAGTGCAGATTTTCTTCTTGTAAAGTGTGTGAGTATCTGTGGGTGCATGAAGTACTTCGTAGCTGCTCATCTCTGTGTCGGGCCCCCTGCTCCAGGCTGTGGGACGTGTGTTCATGAGTGCTCTCCACCCGAGATGAGAGCTCTCCCAGCCGCGTGGAGAACTGCTCCATCTGCTCAATCGCCACTGTCAGAGACCTGGAGAAACAGAATGGATTGACTGGTGTAGCACTGCACCTAAGCTGCCTCCTCCATGGACCCTCTGCCAGTCCACTGCTAGACTCAGCTAAGAAACAACATGAAGAAGACTCCGTACTTGCTTGTGGGCAGTTTTTTGCGTGTAAAGCCAGTTGACATAGCATGTGATATTAAGCTATACAAATAAATCAGACTGGACTGGGCTCAGCAGTCATCTTGGCTTAACTTGCTTTAACAGCTTATTACAGCCACCGACAATGTTCCTGCTTTTTCCTTGTGCGATGCAAGATGCTCTGTGTCCTTCAATCGCTTTTGAGTTCTTACCTGGTCTGCGATGTTGCGCTCGTAACTGCATCGATCTCCTCCTCTTTCAACCTCTTCAGTCTCTGGATCTGTTCTTCATGGTCCTTTTTCATCTCCAAGATAGACTTTCTAGGGAGCAAAGGGGGAAAACATATCAATGAAACAGCAACATTTACAATATCTATTCTGGACCAAACAAATGCAAGCCATTATAACTAAAATGCACTTTTCAGGACATTCGTCACTAAATTAAACTGCATAATGTAACAAAGCGGCAAAGATTAAGATATGTTTTGTATATTTTAATATAGTACCAAGGCCTGTAGTGTGAGTTTTGTAACACAAAGATATTGTTTACTGTATTGCATTACTATTATAATCTGTATAATGTTATATCTCTCAATAATATGTTGAAGACAGAAACAAAGGCAGTTCCCCTTGGTACCTCTGGAGGTCTCTGAGTCTCTCCACCTCGCGGTCTCTGTCCTGCTGAGCCTGAGCCAGTTTGCGCTGGTACTGAGCCTGCAGCTCGGCGCGCTCCTGCTCTGCCAGTCGTGTTACTGTGGCCAGACGCTCCATTAGGTCTTCACACTCCTGCCGCGCTCGCGTCTCTTTCTGGGCTGTCGATTCCTCGAGCAGTTTCACACAAGCTCTGGTAGTGCACAGAAGTAATTGCGCGTCAGACATATAGGCCCACAGAAGTCCTTTCAAATTCATAAAGCATGCATCATTTGTAGTCATACTGAGTTATTTGATGATGTGTGTGTGTGTGTGGTGTCACATCTGAAGCTCTGGGAATCGACTCATACTTGTGCGCATTCTCGATGAGCTCCATATCCTGTTTATGTCCCTGCTTGACACTCTCCAGCAACACTTGGCTTTGTTCGCGCTCCAGCTGTAGTGTCTTAACCTGCACCACAATAAACAGGAAGTTGTTGAATTGAAGAGAGAGAGTCGGTCAGGGGGCAAACTGTCCTTCAGCAGAAATTATAGGTTGAAATCTTGGTGACTTTAAGTGTAACAAGGAATCTATGTTTGCTCCACCGGTGTCTGGAGGAGCTGTATGACCAAATAGGCACAATGGCACAAACTTTATATATAAACCTGTACACTGTATATTTAAGTTGCATTGTCATGATTAACTAACAGTAACTGCATCCATGGAGACAGAGATTTGGATGTAAGAGTATGAAATGTCCCTTCAGTGGTTATAACAGCTTCCTAGGTAGGGCTTTGCACTGTCCCAATATCACCACAATGGTTTCAGCGTACCTGTCCCTCCAGCTGAATGATGCGAGGATGTACAGCTTGATGATCTCCAGAGTGCTGCGCTTTCTCTTTCAGTCTCTGCAGGGACCCTGCATCCAAAACTCCCCCAAGTAACTGAGACTGCATCATCTTTAAGGGAAAAGAGGCCAAGTCAAAAACAATCCACACCATAACTGTATTCTCCTATTTTCAACAAACATTTTATAACCCTTACCTGCTGTTGGAGCAACAACTGTTGCAAATAGTCTGCTGAAAGTGTGACCTGTTCAAAAGATGTGGAGCTTAAACGCTACATTATGAAGTAAACTACCGAATCATTTCTGTATACAATCAAAATCATCCACACCTGTTGTTGGAGATCAGCTGGTGTACTTTGTATTCGGTGTTGAGCTGCTGCAAAGAAAAAGACATATGTCTATGTGCAACCCGAACGACATCATCTCCTATTTCACATTTCCCTAAGACATATAGAGGCAGTAGACAAAGTGCTGGATGATGGTGACCGTTGCAGCATTTCAATAGCAGCCCGTTTGTGCCACCCTAGATAGTTTAATAGATGGGAATTGGTTGGGTTGGGACTGAGGCTGAAAGTGGGTGTCTAAAGGTGGGGTGGCTGGGTGTATACTCACTACTTATTGAAGGCAATTGAGGCAAAGCGGAGAGAGAAGTGGGAGTGGTATCTAAACAAAAGAAAGAGGAGGTGAGTCAACAGAACGCTGGTTGGTTGCACAACATGAAACTAGGTCCAATAAGGTAGAAGATGTGTGACAAATAGGAAAATATGTGCTTTGATATTCTCTCTAATCTCATGTATAAATTGACTTTTGGCAGGATGTGGAATAGAAAAGAAACCATCTGGAGGTGTAAATACCTGGCTTGATCCTCTCATCTTGAACTGGGTTTGAAGGAGTGGAGCTGCGCTGTCCAAGAGACGTGTCACTGCACAACACAAAACGAGAATGAATGAAGTGGAAGCATCAAAGCTATGGTGTGTCACTTCTTCGCACTGAGCACCCTACCTCGCTTCCTTGATGGATGCAAGAGTGTCCTGTCTGCTCTTGGGAGGTTGCTTACTGAAAGATTAGAGCACATAATAACTCAGTACTTAGAAGAGCCTCTGTCCTGTATAGGATGCTACCTCCACACATACCTACCTAACAAAAGACTCCAGGTTCACTTCTTCTCCGAGACTCAAAGGCTCTGAGGGTGGCAATGTTTGGGCCTTTTTCTTGCTCAGCACTCCAGCTAGCCAGTCGCCCGTATCTTCTTCTGTGCTCTGACTTGCGGGGAACTCTGGCACGGCTGCTTTGGTGAGGCTGCCAGATGGGGCTGAGGCCTCTGCTGTTGTTTTTGCAGCAGGTGTGGCACGACTACCAGTCACAGAGGGCTTTCTTTCAATTACAGGAGAGGAAAGAGTCTTCAGGGACTCTGATGAAGGCTCGGGCTGTTTGGCATCATCCTCTAGATAGGCGAGCGTGTCATTTGTCTTGAGGCCTAACCAGTCAGCTGAGTTCCGCTGCCGAGTGGAAGTGGGGGTGGTGGGTGTGGCAGGTGCGATGGGTTTTGATTTCTTCTCCAGGCTCGTGGCACTGACATCCTCTGTAGAAAATCTGAACAAAAGGAAAATGGTTCAGATCAAAGCTATATTCCATTATGTAGCATAGCATTTTTGCAACAATACACACACCTGACAGACTGCCTGCGTGACTGGTGCCCTTCAGGTGTTGATCCCAATGTAGGCTGATAGGCTCCAAATGTGAGGTCCTCATCTAAAAACAGTTGAGACCAAAAACAAGTCTTCACACGTGTCTGCCTCCCACAGCTATGTACGCTAAGCTGGAGGCCGTGGTGCTTTATTACCTTTGGCACTGGTGGGCTTCTCCTGCGGAAGCTTGTCTACAGACTGAGGCTCATTCTTCTCGCCTGTGGGTGGCCGTTCTAGGAGATGTGGGGAAGTCCCACGCTCCAGAATCTCATCTAGCCGAGTGCGAGCTCTCTGCGGGGCATCGCTGTAAAGGACAAACATAGTATAGAAGTTAGGGATACATCAAGGGTACAGTGTATGTTATGTCGCTGTTGGACTTATCCCATTTCCTGTTTTTCATCACCTTTCCTTGTTGGACCGAAGAACAACTTCTTTCTTCTTGGAACTGTCTTTATTACTGTTAAAGCCCAGCGCATCCATCAGGTCGTCCTTTTCGTCATCGAATGTGATCTCATTCTGCTTCTTTGGCACCTTTGCTGGTGAACAGAGAATACACACATGGTACTGTGACGTCACATTATAGAAGAAATTAAAAATATTTCTCAGAATTATTCATCATTTATGGCTTACCTGTCTCCTTCTTTATAACAGGTGAGAGTGAAGGAGATAGTACCGTTTTTTCAGGTTTAGCCTCTTGCCTTCTAGTTTTTGATTCTGCTTTAGTTTCCTCTGGGAGCAAATCATCAAGCACATCATCAAAGGGGTCATCCAAATCTGTAAAGGAAGTGTTATTCGATTAAAGATAAAAACTAGCCCTTGTCTAGTTGGAGCTCGAACTCCAACTAGACATGGACTGGTGGGAGGAAGTCATACCCAACCTACACACTGTCTCGTCCTGTGCTCGTCTCGCTCTCATCCAGTTTAAGGTCGTACACAGGGTCCATTTTTCCAAATCCAGATTTGGCAAAATGTACACAGACGTAGAGGACAAATGTAATAGATCTTTGAAGCCTCACTGTAACCTAAGGCACAACCACTGGGCAGGTTACTTCAACACACTGTCTACCATATTGGGATCAATCATTTCAGCTAAAAAGTTCAGCTAAAAAGTTGCCAGCAAGCTTTTATTTATTTTGGTTGTACGGCGCTCATGAGCTGGATGGGAAAATGGGGAGTTGGGTCCACACTCACCAGGGAGGGTGGACTTCTTGTATCCATGTGGTATGGACGAAGGTGCAGAATTTGGCTTCCTGCCTCCTCCGCTGAGCTCATCTGTGTGAAGGGGTAGACACAGTTTTCTGATTGCTGCTATAAATGGAAACTTCAAAAGCTTGTGAGAATGTGAAGCTAATGGTGAGAAAATAATTTATGCAGGACCAGACTGTGGAGAATTACCTCGTGTGTCTGCCTTTACATGACTCTCTAATGTGGTAGAGACTTTCTTCGGCTCATTTTTGCCAAACACCTTTGTTTGTGCAGGGGCTGAACTGGGTTTTTTCTTTGATCCAAACAGACCGACATCTGATTCCATACTGTCCAAGTCCTGTGCAAGGATCAACAGATAACGGACACCAGATAAATACGTGGTTAAACAACATAAACAAGCTTAATCTTTGTTTAACCTGCTACACATAAATTACCTTAATGGTCTTCAGGATGTCATCAGGATCTGCGTCTGAGACATCAGAGTCCTTGGACAGACATGAAAAGAATGATAAAATAAAATGGCCACAATATGAAACCATAATAATAGTAATACAAGTATGTATGCATTGTTTTGTGTTCTGTTCACATCACATCACTGACATACCTCGCCATCTCCTTTGACCTCCTCAGCTAACATACTGAAGAAGTTATCACTGACAGATGAGCTGGAGGAGAAAAGAAATGCCCGTCGTCATCAGGTGAGTGAGAATTTAAAAGCTGTACTCTTGTCTTTTATCCATCTAACTTACCGATTCACTGGTCCACTGCGAGATGATCTTCTATTTGCTTGGAATTCTGGTAAGCAAATTATACATTAATACAGATATTAATGTGACTTGAAGCCATTCAATGTTGCAGACCTGCGCTCACTCACTTGATTCATCAAGTAAGCTGTCCAGTATGTCATCATCTTCATGTGAGCCTGGAGGAAATCATGAGATTGGGATTAAGTGAAGGTTGAGTTCAACTGCTGCATGTAGCATTCAAACAATATTGGAGGAACTTACTTTTCAATAGCTTTCCCTTTGGTTTTGAAGCCTGTAAATAAAAGGGAAAAAACTAAATATTTTACATTTGGCACCGATTAGTCTAGCACTTACAGGTGTGTCTGAAGGTTAGATACACACGCACACGCGCACACACACGCGCGCACACACACACGCGAAAATAACGTTTATGTTCTATTGAATGAATTGATAAAGTAATGACAATCAAATACTTTTATCAGTTTAGTTCAGCGAAAGCTCTACGTGTAAGGGTACAACACTATCGGCCATGTGTGTAGCTCTATATGGCACAGCAGTTTGATACATACACACAAAGTGTAGGTAAAGCATCTAAAGAATCACCTTTTCACGCTTCAATCGAGATAAAGTCAACACACATTTTACACTGGCACGTCAGACTTTAACACTCACCATGTTGGATCCGTGCAGCAGCGCTAAATCCGATCAATCTGCTTAGGCGTCCCCGGTCTCTATTGGTTACCACCCTACCGATTTGTGAATGTACATGGACGAGCAATCATAAGGGAGTATCAATTTAGTAACGATAAATATGACGTCACATAACTATGTTCTTTTACGCGCTTACACAGTTTTTTACGGCCTCAACTCCTGTCTGTGCGCTTTTATTTTCGTCAAAGTCTTAGTCGCACTCTCGTATGCAAGAGAGATATCAGACGTCATAGACGATAAGGCTTCACAACACGTTGCTTCAGCTTCAGGAGAACGCATTATGGTGTAGTTAGCGAAGTTCAGCTAGTTTAGCTAGTTATATCAACCAGTTAGCCTCTTGGAGTTAACATTGCAGGAATATTGTATAGTAGAAGTTATTCGTCACCTGAACCAGTCATTCCTGGCCGAGACCGTATGTGTTAAAGTGAGTTAAAAATAATAACATCACGTTTATTTAATGCAAAATACGAGGCAAATAAAAAAACGGATTTTTAACTTAGTGCCATTTGTCGCAGCTAACAACAACCGGCGCGAGCTCCCGCTACACTTCCTGGTTTCCGGGTGCATTGTGGGTAGCGTAGTTCTAAAATAAGAAACGAGAATTGTATGGAGTTTTGACTGAATATTCAGGTCGCCTGTTTTTGGCACCAGAGTACAGGGTAAACAGTGTTGATTACCAGGCCAAAGATATCCAATACTATCAGTTCCGTTGTATTTGTCTTTTGTCATAAAAAACAGTATATAATTCCCCCTTTTAATTCATGTGGAACAACAGGCCAGCCTTTGTGAAAATGTGTGGTCTGAACATGCAGGAATTCTTCGTCTTTGCTGTTGGTGTGCCAACAACTCTTTAACTAGACCATTTTCACCAGACATATCACTTAAGTTATATAGCATAGTTCATGCAAGGTAAGATCATCATGCACAGGTAATTTAATTATATGAAATACAATTTTATGAATGCCTCCAGCTGTCTAGACAGTTGACAGATTGGAAATGATTTGGTAATGTAAACAGCGTGATCATGTTTATTCTGGGATTTACTGGGTAACTATGACGACTGCGGGGCTTTTGTTTATTTATTACTTACATCAATATTCACCAAGGTGGAAATACAATTTTGTACTTGTAATCTTAAGATTAAAATACATAATAATAGGCAGTGCAGTGTATTTGTATGAAAGTTGATGTTATTCTTGCATGCAAAAAGAAACAGCTAACCGCACATCACAGTAACAATAAATAAACAATTGTTCCCTTAATTTCAAGAGTGTGTTGGAAAGGGAACCAAACGATCCAGCTGTGTGATCATAAGAAAACAATTATCTGCATACATGAGTATAAATCACATGAAACACACTTTGTTGGTCCATGGGTCTTTCCTTTCTTCTATTATTTACTCACTGGGGTTTGCCATAGGTCTGCCATACTCTATATATGTTGGTCAACAGATGTCTTCAAAAGGTATTTTATTGAACACAACTTAAGATAATTCAACTACAAGCAATGCATTTAACATGTTCATTACATCTAGCAAAAACCAAGATCAGAGAAAATGACTGCAGCTGCTTTTAATTGAGGCACAGAACATGGGTCATGACCTTCAACCCTGATCAATCAATAATGGAGATCTGGTTTCCACAAATACACAGCTTATGCATCTTTGAAGTTTGGAATGCATCCGGAATGTGTAACTAATGGGAACATCTGCAGAACAGCTAAGGGAGGCCATGATCAAAACATGCGTCACACTGATTTGTTGCTCCTGATTTTACTCCTCGTGGTGATCTCAGAGTGAGCCACCAAGAGCAGATGAAGCAGCATATGATCACTGGAAGGAAGGAAGAAAAGAAGGAAGGATAACAACCTCCTCCGTAGTATCTCTCGAATAGAAATACATTTTCCTTAGGGGGCCACTAGAAAAGAGAAAAAATGAAAGGAAATACATTTTACATGATTTATTAGTAGTCTGTTTTCTATTTGTTTCTATGTAGAATAAACTGTTGATACTCACCAAAATTGTGATCATTGCTCAGGGTGGTTTAAATTCATATCTAGGGGGAGAGGAAAAAGCACTCGTGAAGCATGAGTTGACATGTAAAGCCATGAATCATTTAAACAAATAATCTGCTGTGAAGGAGCAAATTAGCATGATTCAGCTGAACAAGCCTGCCACCCAATGATAGTGATCCAGAAAGCAAGATAACGTGCCAAAAGCCATTGACCCACATCAAACCGACATACAGCCAACTGCTTAATGTGGAACAATGGTGATCTTGTTTATATCAAGGTTCTTCACAGCTCCTTTAAACATGGGAAGTTGGGAGGAGGTAATGTATTTATAATACATAATAACCCTCCACAAAGCTAATGGATTGTTGTTCTGTCTCTGAATCATTTAGTATTAGTAGTGTAGCAGTGAGTACTTAAAAGCTAAATGTGGGGCAGGCATCTTAGGACTGCATCTGCGCCTGTGTA
Source organism: Genypterus blacodes (assembly GCF_046128005.1). Taxonomy (NCBI): domain Eukaryota; kingdom Metazoa; phylum Chordata; class Actinopteri; order Ophidiiformes; family Ophidiidae; genus Genypterus; species Genypterus blacodes. The sequence continues at coordinate 133,335 of NW_027466835.1, forward strand.
ACATGCTCCACTGCTCCACTTTCCGCTCTTGTTTGGAACTCCTTCTGTATACACCCCACCCCATCCCCCATTACTACTACAACTGTCCATGTCTCTTAGTCTGTCTGTCTGACTGTCTTTTTCTACATACAATACACTCTGTGGCTGCTTACAAACCTGCACAATCCAATGTAACTGTGTATATGTTATCATTTTCAGCTGTTTGAACTCCATTGAGCTCATAATATGTTGATTCCCTCATGTTCATTTTAGGGGGGTTGCTGCTGGCTCTCTTTCGCCTGGTGAAGGCTGCGCCGGCCATGCGTGAACACAGGCTGAGGAAGGTAGATGCCAACCCGCTCACTGTCCTGACCCCTGACCTTTCTAAATGGTTGCTACACAAGGTAAGCTCATCATTTCTGTCATGGTGCATGCAGCTTCTTGCCGACAGTGACGGTCATTGGAGGCAATTGTTGGAATGGTGCTTGTTGCAACTCCACACAAACAAATGACAAATGGACACCCTGAAATTTCACCCCCTTCACCCCAGCCCCACCCATCACCCTAAGCCCAGCCTCACGTTTTACATGAAGCAGCGTTAACATTAGATCTTGTTTTTGGCTAGAGATGTGTCAACTGTGACATCATTCATATGACATGTGGGTGCTATGATGTCATTAACAACTGTGACATGCTAGGGTTAGGGTTAGTTATGCATAAGATGCATAGGGTGCATGCATGCATTATGAAATATTTTACTTTTGAATGAAACAACCCCGTTTTATTGTGTTCAGGTGTCAATATCTGGTTTTCGGTTAGTTGTTTCCTATTAGCAGTGGTGCAAAGTCTTGCTTATACGCAGCAATGGCATACGTTCATAACTTTCAGTTTGAGGTGAAATGGGGTGGAAGCTTTCATTTTGCCCTCTTAGTGAACCAAGTGTGTCTCCACCTCTTAATTTGGAGCAGATGTCTAGTTGAACACATCTGCTCCATGTGTGACTTGATTTGTGTTTCAATACCTTTGACGCTGCTTATTGTCATTTTGTTGTTTCTGTTTCTCCACTGCTTACTTCCAGTGTTTCGTTTTGAACATCTTTCTGTCTGTAAAAGATACCAAGCAAACAAAAAATATGGTTAGTCAGTTAAATCAATGGCTTTGAAATTTGCTCCCTGACTGCTCGACTCTGGAAGTACTCTGTATTTCCCAATAAAATACATCCAGCTGTTAATTTACACCAGGATAATGGGCTTCACAGTCCAGGCACCTACCAATTCACCTGAATCATAGCAGACGATGACAAATGTCTTTTGTATTCCCATGGTCAACGATTTGCTGTTTATTAGCTCATGATTGTGCCAGGTAGCGGTTGCCATGCTCCATGGTGCTATAACCACATGATGTTGTTTGCCATTGCTGTGTGAGTGGCTGAGCAGAGCCAGGGGACTGGAAATATTGCACTTTGAGTCAATTAGCAGCCATGGACTCAAGAGCTCTGAAGCTTCTCCCTCCATTCATCCTTCCATTATTAACTGCAATATGCTGTTGTTGTGTACTGAGCCACTTAATCCACAGTGTTGCTTAAGGCAGACCCTAAAATAATCACAGGAGTGATTTAAAATCAATGGTGCAGTTTCTTCTCCCTGCATCTCCCTCTCTCACACTCTCTCCCACACAGATGCACATGAAGCAAACATACACTTCCTCTATTTGTCTGTGTGCTCATTATAGTTCATCAGTTTCTCACAAACCTGAAGCTGACGGTTGGAATCCAGTATTACTGGACTGACAATCCAAGAAGAAACCAGTTTTATCACTAAATGAGCAAAGGTACTTTTTCTCATGACCACTAATCAGTATTACCTGTAAAATTAAAAAAAAATGTAAGTCTGAGTACTTACGGTTTGATTTGATTCGAGAACATTTTTCGCAGGACGAGAGCCACGGTGGTTAGGACCATCATGGTGGTACACATGGTCCTTTCCCAATGACGCCTTGGGACTGCTGATGATTAAAATACAGAGAAATCTCCTCCCATTCGATTGCTTTAATGTAAAAGAAAGAGCTTGTAGTGTAACAATCAGAATATTTCTGTCATTTGTCTTGGCTCTCACTCACGATTTGGAGATTAGCTTAAAGGATTAGGTAGGATCAAGGAAGGGTTAGAGCACTGTGGCAGATAAACAGAGCATGCTGCGTGTTTCTATTCTGAAAGCAGCCGCCCTACCGCCGTGCTGTTAACACAGCACGGAGAAGGAAACATTTTGAAGAGGGTCTGATTAAATGGCTGTCAATGTACAGCACAGAAAGAAATAATTTGCAGCGAAATATGTGCTTTTCTTGAGCAATACTGCACCTCAGATTATAGTAGGCGTGAATGTTTGTCTAGGGTGCTTGCCATATTGAACAGCTTTTATCCATATTAAAGAGCTGCTTCTAGATATGCATGGTGCTCCAACATCCCAGCTGCCCTGACAATACATGACAAAATGTCAGTGCATTGTGAGATAAATGGGATATGAATAGTGCTTTCCAGCAGCTATACTTAGCATTGCTGACTAAAGGAGCAGCAGGCCAACTGGGGAAAATGTTAAAACACACAGGAGAATCTCATTAGGACATGTGGACATTCTGAAAAGATGGCTCTGATGTCACAGGGTTTTCATTTATTCTCTTTAATATCAATCAACACAGATACAAAGGTGAATTATAATTCAAAATTTACAGTTTTCACATCCATTAGAAATATAAAAAAAACATCACTGGTGGATAGAAGAGAACAGAAAAACAGCAATATTTAAAAAGAATGGCATTCACATGGCAGTTTTTAGATATATACACATTCGGTAGAAGGCACAACCAAGTTAAATGTGACCCATCTTTCATTTAGATTGTTTAATCATTTACAAGGCTACAAAAACAAGGAGATGATAGCAACACAGTATACTATGTTAACTGTTTTATCGCATAATATAATCTCCAATTTTCCCATTTCACATAGTGTCCTGGGCACAGGACAGGTTTGTAGTGTATACATGAGAGCCTACGATGCAAAGCCCATGATTATATTAGATTGTACTGTATCATTTATAAAGATTTATTTGCAGATCAGCACTGTGAAGATACACTGATTTCTTTCGATGGTCGAAGGTCGATGCAGTTTAGGCTGATACCTAAAACGGAGAAGTCAGTGGGTGTATCTCCAGGTGCTTGTCCATCAGACCCAGACCCAGACTCATCCGGTTGAGGTGGAGAGTTTCGTCCAACCCACTTCCTTGTAGGTGGCTCTGATGCTGCAGCAGAGTGTAGCCAGCAGTTTGGTCCAAGCTGCGCCCACCTCTGGCGTCACAACCTCCGGGAACTCCTCTCCCAGAACTTCCAGGATCACACCACTTAGGATCTGGCCAAGATATAAAACACAGAAACAATATTTTGTAGACATGAAAGCTCCAATTTTAACAGTTGGTCCTAGCAGTGAGAGAAAGTTCCAAGTGCTACCAATCCCACTGAGAATGAACACCTCAGATTCTGCAGTAATGCCAACTCTCAGCTCATTGTTTTGATTGGTGCTTGTGCATGGTTGAATCCCAATCGCAGCCCAAAATACGGCAATAAGGCAGTGGGCAGCCACTCCCTGCTCACACAAGCTGACTGTACACTACCTGCTCAGTGTAAAAAGGCAGACAGCCAAAATAAACAAGTGCCCAGTGAAGGAAATGCAGCATCTAGGAAGCCAAAGGGGCAGAAACTTAATAGATAATTTAATTTAATTCTGCAAGTTATCTGTAAGCGTTTAACTTTAGGAGGTCGGCAACACCATAATCTATTTTGAGGCAATGAAGGATTAGAGCTCTTGTGTGTGACGATGATAATTGCTGCTTCGGTTGGCAGCGATGGATTGATTGCTCATAGGTCATTGGTCGTCTATGTTGCTTATTTGCAGGCCAAGTAGACAAGTGTTACGTTTCATGTTGCAAAAGACAGAACGGCAAGGAAATTTGATGTGTTTTAGGTCAGACATCCAGATTTATTTCCTCAGATGAATGTGACACAAAATGGATCAGAGCTTATCTGAACCCGCGTGCATCTTTGCACAACTCATATATGATATGTGAGCACCTCTTCCATCATCGTATTCATCCACACCTGGCTCCATTAACTGATTTACTGCTGATTGATTAACTGGTGCAGCTAGGAGATAAACCGTACTGACTTGTCCTTGGAAAAAGGAGTAATTTACTTCCTAATGTGTGGGCAAAACCTGTATGCTGGTGTGTTTGTGTGTATAACACTTATTTTACTGTACCTTGAAGTACACAGGATCCACCTTGTGCCTGAGGGCGTGGGCCTTTCCCAAAAGCTTCAGCACCGAGGCCACCTTGTCTGAGTTGTCAAGGTTCTCCACCAGCGTATTGATTGCATTCATGACTCTGCGAGCATGACTCCTGAGCTGGTTACTCCTCTCCAGCTCCTCTGCCTCCTCAATGTGCTTGAATTGGCTGAAGTACTGCTTGGATGAGGGGAAGTTCACGAACAGCCTACAGAGGAGGTGAGAAAGCGTGATATGGAACGCGAGCAGATGTTGTCTGGCTCAGCTAATGTCATTTCCCTTCTGCCCCCACAGGCATGATCCTGGGAAAACCAGGTTCACACGGTGGGCTGGTAGGATATCATGAGTATATATAAGCACTGACATAAGAATGCTGCATATTTCCCCTTTAAACATTTGCTTTAAGCGGCTATTTCACTACTGTGTGGTATGCATGAATACAAAAACATACAGTGGAGATCATATATACATCATATAACATACAAGACAATCATTACTACTCCTCTTACCAACTGTTTGAAATCATGAAATATCGCATAAACAAGATTTGGCGTCAATTTCTCAGCATCTGATAAAATGTGGAACAGATGTTTCTCTTGAGTGTTGCTTGGCTCTAAAACCACTGGGGAGAAACTGTTTCATAAGCGTTTCCGCTGTGGTTTTGATAAATGAATGTATTCGTTTGTTCAGTAATCTGTCGGCATTTTTTCTGGACCCCCACGGAGTCAGCTGTATGGCACAAGTATAGATTGCAGAATATGTTGTCAGCTGCATCAAGTGTAAGCCTTGCAACAAATCAGGGGGAAAACTGTACATTCCTTGTCATTCCACAATGCTTTGTAGATCTTTTATTTACACAATGTTTATAATTTAACCGTGGCTTTTAACACAGCAAAACAGAGCAGAGGGAGGGATTACTATTTAATGCTAAATTGCCGCTGATGTACATGAACTACATCCATCACCGTGTCAAAAAACTTGCCACTTCCCACCCGAGCAGACTGGTTCTGCATTGTGGGTCCTGTCATTGCTCAGAAAGAGCCCATCCTTGCTCTTGCACGATTTCACAATTCCTAACAAAAGGTGAAATGTGCAAATTACAGAGATGTCAAAAAGGAATGTCAGTGCCTATTCAGGCTGCCATGGCTACACCTGATGCCTTGGAGTTGCAATTATGATTAAACTGTGACTGATTTATGTTAGTTATCATTTTTCTTCTTTAGCGTCTTCCACGATGTACTCTTCACGGGAACGAGTGGTCATTTTTCTTTGATTTGAATCCTAGTTTGACCACTGGAGGTTTCATAAGAGCATCAGTGGAGATGGGACAAACAAACAAACACACCCCTCCCACAGTCTGGGAAAGGAGGAGCCGATTTCCCAATTCTTTATCTCTATGACGGAATATGTTCCGTTACCTCTGAAGTATACAGCTGCTTTCACACGTGAATTTAAATGTCAGAAAATGGAGGAGAGCGTGTGGTGGTCTTATTATCTTAGCTTCAGGGCCTGTGCGAGTGCTTACTTGCGTGGTGCAAAGTATTCCGAGCTTCACTGCAAAGTAATGAGGAACCATGGTGTTTAATCTTTCTCTCTTGTAATTGCATGACCCATGGTTGCATATAAATAGCCTCATTAGTATTTTATATGGCCATTGGAGTCTTAATCCTCTCTTATCTATTCCTCGAGACTGAAGAGCTCCATTCAGAGAAAGTTTTCAATTTCAGGGACGGCTCTATAATTAGCCAATTTGGTTTCCGATACGTTTACTGTCTCGTTTGTAGCCGTCCTGTGTACACTGAACTTCAAAACAGTGCCGGGCTCTCCTCTCAGGGTCAAAAGATGAATTTGCAGTGGCCACGATCATCTATCACAGCTCATTCTTCACACTGCTGAAGGACTTGGTGTCTTTGTGAAGGGCCGTCAAATTCAACCATAAGGTGAAATTGAGTTAAGGCCGTTTATTTCTGACATCGTACAAGAATCTTTTTGCCTTATGTTGAGTGACACCCTTTGGTCATAATGATGATGAACACTTTGCTAAAATTGTGTTGTTTGTGTAAAGTCAGAGAAGTAAAACTAAAAGAAAAAAAGTATTATCAGAGAAGTGTAGAAGATTTGACTTTAAGTGATGAAGGAAGGTTGTCCAGCCCTCCCCAGGCATTCAAAACATGACATACCCTGCAAGGGAGGAACCTCTCCGAGAGCCAAAGATGTCTGACTGATTGATTATAATGTTCATCCTTTACGGACAAAATGGGATGGAGAAAAGGGGGAGAAGTGAGACTATCACATGCAAAAGATAAGACTTGACTGTCTAGAAACTGCATGCACTTTTCAGACAGGACAATCCCACAGTCTAGGAAATGACAGAAAAGCATCTTTGGGCTTTGTGACTCTTGCAGGTGCAGAGAGTTTGCTGAGGGGGGAAGCAAAGAGATGCATATCTGACATTATTAGCTAGGAAGTAATTGAGTTTGTAATGATGAAGGAAATCGATGGAAAGGCTTAAAAGAGGATGTAGATGACATGTACAGTTTTGTGAGACATCCAGCTATTTCAACTGCTAAGGGACTAAAAAGGAACAAACAAACTATGAAATGGATGTGTGTGTTCAAGGGTGATCAACATCAAAATACAGGAACTCTAAAGATAATACTCTAAAGATAATACTCTCCACTGTATTTCCTTATGATCACTCTGCCATATTTTTCCACGTCTTCAGTGTCAGAATGAAAAGATACATGTGCAATAAGTCAAACTTCCTGACTGTGCTCTACCAGAGAACACACTCCAAACTTGAGACAGCAGAGAAAGAAATACCTGATTAATATGGCCACACCAACATCATCACAGGTTTGAAAGACTTTTGCCCAGGAGTCCTGGATCAACACCTTTTCGCTGTCAGTCAGTGGGCTCGGTTGCTCCAGGTGGTCCACCTCTCCTTCTCCCTGCATCCTCTCCATCCGGGAACACAGTTGTGTAGAGCTGTGCACGTGCAGAGGGCAGGGCTGATAAGAGAACCACTCCACCAAGATAAACACCTCCTGATTCTTCTACCTTTTCCCCACTTGCCTCCCTCTGGGCTGGAGAAATGAATCCGCTCCTCTTTGTGCCTTTTTTCTTGTGAGAACCTTTGCCACCAAATCTCGGCTGAGCTGGAGTGTGAGTGTAGAAGAGGCTGTGTACCACGAGACACACACACACGCCGAGCAAGTGAGGTGGAGCCTCTCTCTCTCTCTCTCTCTCTCTCTCTCTCTCTCTCTCTCTCTCTCTCTCTCTCTCTCTCTCTCTCTCTCTCTCTCTCTCTCTCTCTCTCTCTCTCTCTCTCTCTCTCTCTCTCTCTCTCTCTCTCTCTCTCTCTCTCTCTCTCTCTCTCTCTCTCTCTCTCTCTCTCTCTCTCTCTCTACCCCACCTTTGGAGGTGGTCTAATGAAAAGATTATGAGATAGCAGCTAAAAACTCTCCAGCTCTCAGAGCAGAGACATGCAATGTCACAGCAAGAATACAAGGTTAGATTAGGAAGTTCAAAGAGGAGGAAAAGCATTATGTGCCTTTTTGCAAGACTTATCATTCATTCAGCTAGACTCTCCGACAGAACCTGTATTAATAATCAATTTGCCCTTCCAATCTGCCTATAGGACAGTTTGAAATGTATGAAGTAAACCGCCTGAAAGCCTTCAAAGCAACCACTTTGTTTTATTTATTGTGTATGTAACATGATATAGATTGCATCATCTTGTTTTCAGTCCCCTCTCCACAATTCCTTTGAAATAAAAGCACACACCCTGAACCAACTTGTCTTTCATTGTAATTTTGTCTTTGAATACATTGGTTTCCGCCCTCCCTTTGTATTGACAGGGGTTATATGAGGGAAGCTATGGTTGTTCTGCCACATCTGGAGACTTGCCAATGTCTTTTGATTCAGGTACGGTTCATACGAGTCATATGTGAAGGGGAGTATAAACAAAATGGATCAAACATACATACAATGAAGTTGCTTGTAACGTGAGATTACCGTGACCACACACCAGGTTGTCAACAATTTACAGTATGTAGCAGTGGTGTTAAACATTGACAGAGTGCTTAAAAGTGTGTCATTAACTAGCAGGCTAACGAAAACTGCCAAATATTGAAATATCTTGTTTTGTGAGGAGCGTGCCGGCAGGTTAAGGTTATGAATGGCTGCTGTGTCACCCGAGCTGATAATAGGAAAGTGGGTTGGAAATGTTGTATTGTTGTAACGTGTTGTACTTTGGTATGAGTGGACGGAAGATCAGTCATGTCTACTGCCAGCCACCTATTATTTAAAACAAATGAGATCAAAGGTCACAAGATTATCAGTGCATAGGTTTATGGATAGCAAACTTGAGAGGAGCGAGAGAAATGTTTCTTGTTGATGAGATCAGGTTATTGTGTGAAATTACTCACTAACAGTTTGTCTCCAGCGAAACAAGTGAATGCGTTATGGTTCAGATTCTATATGATTAAACAAAGAAAGAATTTAGTTAGTTATGATCAAATCTATAGGTTGGTGTGGATGAATATCGACATCTAGCGGAGAACTGGAGTACCGCTACTTTCAGAAAATGTAGACATGGAATGTTTGAATTGATTTATAAAATTTCTCGTGATTTTCTTTCCTTTGTTACCTTAACCCCTGTCCTCTTCTATGTATAATCTGATAATACATCATTATGTCCTCAATCTGCCGTTAGTTAACATTTAATTGAACAAATTCTCTGAAATAAACATTTTACCGGATTCTGGCACGTTTAAAACGACTTTTGGATACTTGAATATGTCTGTTAGTCTGCCTTCCCTAGAGAATTGATACTGTTAATTGGTAAATAAATAACAGGAATTATTTTGAAAAATGACTCAACCACGCAACCGCAGAAGGTTGAACCTAACGTGGTTCCGTACTTGTTAGCGCGTAGATGCTGTCATGTTATAGTGCTAGCTTACTTGTGCATGAGGATTCAACATTTTGTCTTTAAACAACGACAATCGACAGTTTTAGCTACAGAAATACCGATAAGGTTTATTTTGTGGCTTGAAGTTGCTGGTTTATCCCGCACCGAAGGGCTTGCCTATAATTATCTCGTCCTGGCATGCTCGGGTGCTGTATCTAGTTAGCTTACCGTCAACGCCATCGGTTGATAGTGAGCAGGAAACCTAGTCGTCAAGTCGGTAAAAGGCTCAAGTTTCGAAACAAGAACATCTAAAGAAGCAGAATGAACGTCGCCAAAAGTGGCTACCGGGTCTTCTCCGCTAATTCTTCCGTGGCGTGCACAGAATTAGCCAAGAAGATAACGGAGTAAGCCTGTTATTCTTTTGTTTGACCCTTCCCATTATTGCTGCTATGAACTTTTCGAAAACCAACTCACGATTTTGGTATTGGTAGTTTAGTTTGAGCACGAAATGAGGAGGAATTCCCAGGAACAGCACATTGGAGTCTGTACACACGTGTGATCTGTTGTGATCGTCACAGCTGTTTGTACTTTGCCATTGGGCTTTTGGCTTTCTATAAAGTTGATGTAATCTATAACATGTCACTACGCGTCCAGTTGTGAAATCATTGCTTTCTCTTTGACTTACCTGATATTTTGTGATCTCTCGCTTTTCAGGCGCCTGGGAGTTGAATTGGGGAAGTCTGTGGTGTTTCAGGAGCCAAACAGAGGTGAGAAGAAGAGATGAACCTGCCTCAGACCATTGAGCAGATAATTAGCTACTAAATGGCTAATTAGTCATGTTTCAGGGTGTTACTGTGAGAGAAAAGGTGACATCATTGCCCCTCACTTTTCGTAAATCTGTCATTAATTTTGGGTCCTAGAACAACAACTGCAAAGAAATTGAAATGAATGCAAGATAACGCACTTGGTTGCACTTTTTGATCGAAAAAGCAGAAGGATTTAGACTTTAACCATCGTAGGGGTCCCTTTTTATTCAGTCAAACAGAACAAAGACAATTGGCAAAACTTTTTTTTTTTTTTTTTCAGCCATAAAATTTGAGTTATGTTTTAAACTAGAGTCTGTATCTGAGAAGCGTGTCCCTTTTGTGATGGTGTTGAGGTTTGGCCTGGTTTGGCCCGCCTGTTGGGGTGCATGTGAGGCGACAGATTGTAATCTACTCAGGAGCGTCCTGTGACTATGCTGTCATTCCAAGATAATTAATGTTTGCACAAGGTCTTTGATTTATAATAGTGTATGGAATTGTTGACCATCCCTAGTTATTCAAATTCCATTCATCTGAAGTGATAAGCAGCTGTGGTAACCGTGTGAAATGAGGTCATCAGAGTTCCCTGAACCTCAGGACTCGATTTATATAAAATGTTTCACTATTGTGGAAGTTAGATTGTTTTCACATTGGAGTCCTTTGCTCAAATGTTTGTTGTTTTATTACAGAGACTAGAGTGGATGTAAAAGAATCTGTTCGGGGACAGACTATCTTCATCATCCAGACCATCCCACGGTGAGTAAAGGGTATTTTAGTGTATCAAAACCCTTCAATCACCGACTCTCTGTCAGTGTGATTTCAGTGTAACGTTGATGAAACTTAACAGCTTAGTCTTTGTTGTGGTTGGGATTAGTCATGAACCCGTTTACAGGAAACTTCAATAGAAAGTTGGACCTGATCCAAACGGGAAGCCATTCAATATAGGTGACAATGTGGATGTTAAAAAATGCCTTAAACATTGTGAGACGAGGTGTAGGCATAAAGGCAGCTGTAGTTGGGCAGAGGTACGTGCTATCATGTAGTCTGACACAGATGCACAACATTTCTATGCAATATGAGTTTAGGAACATGCATGATCCCTGCAGGAGGTATCGGTTCAGAACAAAGTCACCAACCCGCAGGAATGATCAGAACTGAATTCCGTTTGTCATCAGTAGCTGAAGTTAATTAATTCCTCATCTGTTTCATATCCAGAGATGTCAACACGGCCATCATGGAGCTGCTGGTCATGGCCTATGCCCTCAAGACGTCCTGTGCAAAGAACATCATTGGCGTGATCCCTTACTTCCCCTACAGCAAGCAGTGCAAGATGAGGAAGAGGGGCTCCATAGTGTGCAAGCTGCTGGCTTCAATGTTGGCTAAAGCAGGTGAGGACAACAAAATGCATCAGAGGTTTTTGTTGTTTATTTCTCTCACTATCTTTGTTGTGGAAGCTGATGCGTCTCCCTGCTTCGCTCTTTGTCTTTAATCTCAAAGGACTGACACACATCATCACCATGGATTTGCATCAGAAGGAAATCCAGGGCTTCTTTAGTTTCCCGGTGGACAACTTGCGTGCCTCACCTTTCCTGATCCAGTACATCCAAGAAGAGGTGATTCTGTGATAGCCATGACTTCTGTACGTGTTTAAAAGGCCCCAGTAAACAACACTTCACCTGTAAGTGTGATGTGTTGTTTACTTTCAGGGCCTCCTGCTCAGCATGGACTCAGATTTAGGCTCTCTCTGTGCTTGTTGCTGCCAAGATGAACTTTCGTCTGTCTCTCTCCCCTCCCCTCTCTAGTTAGGACAGACATGACATGGCTGGCTGCCTTTTGTTTTGGTTCATGCATGGACACTTTTGAGGTTGGAGTGGCTGAGCCTGATCACAGTTGAGTCTGTTGGAAACATTGAAACGTCTTCTCTCATCCTGTCAGATTCCTGATTACAGAAATGCCATCATCGTGTCCAAATCCCCATCAGCAGCTAAGAGGTAACGATGCAAAAACACAGATTGGACACTTAAAGAGACACATCCAGTGTCTTCCCGCTTTCACCACTGTGTTCCTGCTTCTTCTCTGCTTCAATAGAGCTCAGTCCTATGCAGAACGGTTGCGTTTGGGTCTGGCTGTCATCCACGGCGAGGCTCAGTGCTCGGAGTCCGACATGGCCGACGGACGACACTCCCCGCCGTGCGTGCGCAACGCCACGGGACACACGGGACTGGAGCTTCCTTGTAAGACCACCCAGTCGATCTTTGTAGCGTTCTTGTCGTCTCATCTCTCATGTTCTCTGCACTGATTCGCTGGTCCAGTGGATATTTGATGCTTGACCGTTTTTTTTTTTGTACCAGTACAGATAACACGCTTGTCTGTTGTGCGTTTGCTTTTTTTCATTCAGTGACATCCTCTCTCACCTGTCATACTAAAGAAAACGTCTTTCATTTGTAGCAGTGAAGGCAGCGGTGTGCCTCATCCCACATGGCTCTTTTATTCGGAAAGTGGCCAAAAACTCCAGAACTCTTTCCATTTGTCCGCAGCGGCTCCCCATTATTCTTCTCGTCACTCAGTACGTTTAAATTCACAAACTTAGTGGATACGCCGGAATTCCGAATTGAAATTAGCCCAAATCATAGCATGCATACTTTAAACAGCATATGCCGCCTCATGTGCATTTGTCTCAATGTGCAGACTCGCATTGTGCTGTGATTACGCAACACCCACTTAACCTGTAGAGCGCTGCACTCCTGTTGATTGTTCGTTCACAGTAAGGACAAACATTTAAAGTATCGCGTGTTAATGTGGTGATTGTGTCCACACGCCGCAGAGAGGTGAAACTGAAAGTGTTGCGTTTGTTTCAGAGAGAAGTGTTTACACTGGCACATTGTTTGCCTGGTCACTGGTACGGCACACACCTAATTGCGACCGCAAGTTTATTCTTGTTGAATTGAACCGACCTGTAGAAAACACTCGGTCTGTGCTCATCAAACAAGGAAAGGTGTGAAAGCCTCGTGTGTGACTTAGTCCGTCTGTGGGATGAAGCAAACTGCAGCCGACGCCTCAGCACAGTGAGTTTAATACCTCGGCACGTTTCGATCCTGGATAGAGCCGTTTGATATTTGCTCTAACCCTGTTTCAAGCTGGTGACTCTGCTTCTCCTCACTCATGGCATCATCCATATCTCATCCAGGGAACTCTTTTGTGATATTGCACAATTGAGGTTCACAGTTACACTCCAGCTGCTGATGCTGCATCACAAAGCCACACAATCTGTGTCTCGGTACATGTAGGCTACATGAAAAGATCTATTTCTTCCTTATTTCATAAGTACTAATGTGACTCAAGCATTCTGTTCCAAGTGGGTAAACTCCAGTTGACCCCATTGTAATGATTGTCTATAACAAGATCAGGTGATTGTGTCGTTGGCAAATGACTCCAAAGGTTTTGGGTCCAGTAGTCACTTAATTTGTGTAATTTCACAATTAATATTTCTATTCTTACTTGTGTTGCCGCCCTTAACTTAAAAAGAAATCCTCCTTTGAAACTGTTAACTCCCACATCACCAGTTAAGTCACAACGAGTCCTTATTGCTGTAGCATTTGTTTGTTTTTGACGTCCTGTCAGATTCATGAGAGGATTTTGTGAGTCTTGGCGTCATGTGTTTTTGTCACTGTGAAATATTTGTGCATTTGTGTTAATGTGGTGTTTATTTGTTGGTAATAGCAGGCAAACAACAAGCTCCGTTCCCTGGCATAGAGCTCCCAAGTACGACCGTAAACTAAATTTACCTCTGACTTATGAAATGATTCCTCTTCCAATGGTTCTTCGATTTGTGCATGTACAGCCCAAAGGGTTTGTGATGCATCTTGTAAAAACACAGTCTGGATCCGGGAGAGGCGGTTAGTAACGACAACAAACAAGACCATTTGTCAAAGAAATTTAGAATAACAGTTTAGGTGGACGTGTGACGCACACACACGGTCCGCTTCCGTCTTCCCCTCTCAGAGATCCAAGACGGTTCTTACAAGATGGCACCCTCTTTGTTTTCTTGTGTTCTGTTCTCGGTTTGGACTCCATGAATCAAACCAGAACCATGGCAAACATTTTCTTTCTTTCTTTTTATTTTTTTAACTTAAATATCTGGACTCATCTTGCCAATCAACACATGGTGCACCCGTATTGGACTGTTTTAACATTTTGGTCGTCATATCTGCATGTGTAACAACCAAGCATGCGTTGGAAACCCAACATCTAATGACGCCTAGAGGAAACACCTCTTCCGCTGTCGATGTTGTTCGAGTGGAAACGGACGATCGGCAGCGATTCCACAATGTAATTGTAGAGCAGTTAGTGACGCTGCAGGTGTTCTAATCTACTTACAGACACGTTTTATTAGCAGTTATATTTACTATAGCCCTGTCTTATACTTTATGGCTAAGCTGATCTCTTAATTGATTAATTTCAAGGTATTGAACCGAGTACATTTTAGGTAACAGCAGCTCAACAAGCAGTAAGGACAACAGATTTTCCCCTAAGTGTGTTGATAACAATGTGGCTTTTGCTGTTTTTGCCGTTAGTGATCAAAGTCTCAGTGTGTTCTGATGCCGTGGGACTCGCAGTGTTCAGCGTGTGCTCTTGCAAGGCATGCTCTTATTTTCTCTGCTACTTTTGACACTTCCTTCCCAATCGGCTTGGCTGGCTGATTGTTTCCTTGTTTTACCCTCCAATGACTACATTTACATGCACATGCGTCTGCCTTTAAAATTTTATCCCAACGTGCTTTGAACTGTTCATTTAACATGTTTGTTGTTGATGTGTCACATGCATGTAAACATGTGTAGGTCTGTCACCAGCTGCTGCACTTTCTCTTAGTTCAACACGTTATGTTTAGAATGAACCTTTTTAGTGGCGTACAATTGAAGTTGACCGAGTAGATGAGCACAAAGTGACTCAACAGTGTCGGGATGGACGGCAATCTGGCTCACAAGTCCTCGTCTTTAAGAGCTGCCCTGGTATAACAGCATGTTCTGTGTTATACGTCTCAGGAAACATTACGCAATGATTAGCATGTCAAATGTTGTGTGCATGTAAAAGTTGTCGCAGACAGCAGTGATGTTCAGATGAAGACCGGTCTAGAACATTGGCGAGTGTGTTTGAGAAGAAACCCTTCATCTGTACTTGTCGGCCTCTTTTGTCTCACGTGAAACAAGATGGTTTGGTGCAAAATGGTTTGATGTGCAGACTGCTGCCTACACACACACACACACACACACACACACACACACACACACACGCGCCTGCTGCAGCCCCGGCCGAGGCTGTGCCACCGGAGCGATCACGTGTTGCCCCCTGATTGGGTATCCTGGGCAGAAAACCCTGTCATTTAATTTTGCATGGCATGTGCTGTAATACGTTTGGCATTTGAGTTGAATCCCTCAGGGGTAGGTGGGGTACAATGGGGGGAAGACGAACCTAAGCATGAGCTCAAATGGCGTTTGATTGCCATTTCCAAATTGCATCTGTATTACACACAACTCAAGGAATTCTTACAAATCAAATTCATCATAATCCCATGATTTGGGTTGCATCAACACATTTTCTCAACCCATTTTACCCAATCTCTACTAAGTTGTTTTTGTGTAGGTCGAATGCATTACACACACACACACACACACCTTCTATGAATGCTCTCTCAGGCTCACTGGCTCTTCTTTCCTTGCAGTAATGATGGCCAAGGAGAAACCTCCCATTACTGTGGTAGGAGATGTGGGAGGAAGAATCGCCATCATCGTGGTAAGAATCTGCCAAGAAACTTCAAACAGCATGTTCAGTTTTGATTCATCTGTTTCCAACTTTCCACAAGGCTTCATCATAAATGCTTCTATTGGTGAACTTTCTTTTCTGGTATTACCCTCAATTACAGGAATCACCAAACCCCTTACTAACTAAGTGGAACTGCATTTACTGCATCATTCCTGACTCTCGCCGACAGAAACCCATTCTTTGTCTGTTTTCCCAGGATGACATCATCGACGATGTAGGAGACTTTGTTGCCGCTGCAGAGATCCTGAAAGAGAGGGGCGCCTATAAGATCTATATCATGGCCACACACGGCTTGCTCTCTGCTGATGCTCCTCGGCTCATAGAGGAGTCTGCCATCGATGAGGTGAGTGACCTGAGCCGTGTGCTCTCACTAGCGGGACATGAAGGATCTTGCGGTTTAATTCTCGCCCCCCCTGTGCGACAATTCAATTAACTTCCCCAGTTGATAGTATGGTCATTGATCAAATCAGTTAGGGTTTGGTAAGAATTGGTGAAATCAAATCTCCTTAAGAACACTTTGGGCGAGGTTAATTAGACAAAAAGTCTGTTTTGACAGTTATGACTCTACTTGAAAAAGCATGATGAGACCGAGACCCTTTCCTTATATGGTAACAGGTACTACAGACTACAATCTCTGCATCTGTCCGTCTCTCAGGTGGTTGTGACTAACACGGTCCCCCATGAAGTGCAGAAGCTCCAGTGTCCCAAAATCAAGACGGTGGACGTCAGCATGATCCTGGCTGAGGCCATCCGCCGCATCCACAACGGAGAGTCCATGGCCTACTTGTTCCGCAACATCACCGTGGACGACTAGAGGAGCTGGGTGAGGTCCGACAGTGACTGCGGGCAGGTGCTGCTGCTTCCTGCCTCCCTCATGTCCGTGTATTGTGTATGTCAGGATTACTATGTGTCCGATTTCATCTAAGGCAGAGAATAAAAAGGGTGAGAAAAACCGCCCAGTTATTTCATGCTATTATCCGTTTAAATTGAGAAATGCATCCGGGCGCGGTCGATAAAATGGTTTCACTCGGCGCTTTGATGGCTTTTAATAACCGCAGAGTCGTATTTATTTATTCCTCATCTGGCTGCTCACTGTAGTTTTCCAACCTGCTGAAAAATGTTGCCGCACTCCATCAAACCTGATTTCTAATGACTGACCCCCTTATGTCGCAAAAGGGGAGAGGATCTGTTCTCTCACTCGCACTCTTTCCGGCCCTCTGGATCGGAGCGGCTCAGCACTGTGACTGCTCTGCATTTGACAGGATTTCATGTTGACTCCCAAACACCTCTTGTTCACGCACCTTATTAAGAAAACAAGTTTAATATTTCATCTTCAGCCGTATGCAAGGGTTTGAAGATATGTCCACTCCTACTGAATCTCTCACTGGTTGCTCGTATGTATTGTGTATGTATTCAAGCGGTTGACTGACTGTTTACTCCAAATCACAGGCAACTCCACATTACTGCCACGCAGATCAGAGTTTGTTTTCATGTATTTTCGGACCCCACCCACACTGAAGAAGACAATACATAGCAGAGCCTCATACATTGATGTGTACTCCTATTGAAACGGACACAGCGTGAGCATGAAGAGTTACTGACACACACACCTTCTACATAGACTACACATGGGAGGATTTGAGCTGTTTTTAGAATAAAAATAGAAAAAGGAGAACTTCCAAAATACCGAAACAGTAATGTGATGTGTGTGTGTGATTTGTGTAAGCGGCCAAAAACAGAAACACTCCAACACCTGTATGGTCTTTATGCATTAGATATTACTCGGGTGTCTCTGTATGAAGATGTGTTGTATCATTATTAGAACCTTTGCACCATGTGAGTGAAGTCCAGAGTGATGCTTGAGGGAGAATTAGTGTATTCATATGCTGATTGTGCCTTTTGCTCAGGGAAATATGCGTCGTAATCCAATGCACAATTGTTTGTTCTTGAAGTGTGTGTGCGGGTGCCCGTTTGAGCGGTGCAAACGTCTGAGAGTCTTCCATTAAAGCAGCACTGTACACCTCCACTCCCCTTTTTTTTTTTAAGGCTATAGAGACTGGCTTTCTCATGATGCGATCGGTTTGTGAGCGCTAGATGCAAGACAGGGGTTGTGGGTATAAGCTGTTGCCATGCCAACCTGAATCCATGGCTGCGCTTGGCATATTGTTTTCCCGATGGGTTATCTTGCTCATAGTCCCGGGCTCATAATTAAGACAGAAACATCTTGTGTGGCTCTGCAGCATTTGTCTCTGTGTATGAACATTAAACGGTTATTGTTGCTCCTTGTCTCTTTCCTAATGAGTCCTAATCAGTACTTTTATGGAAAGTTTTTATTACCTTTCAAAGAGGCATACAGGTGTCGTTGAGTTATTGAGTTAAGATATTTGAATGAATTTCACAGGAGAAAAACTTCAACATATACATATTTACTTTGCCCTATCCTGTGATTATCTAACCCTAACCTATTAAAACCTTTAGATTAAGGTCAGGATACAGTTGAGAAAATACTTCATTTATAAGAGTACAGCTATGGTACAATGTTAACATTTCAAAAGGGAATATTTACTGTACACATTTACTGTACATGAAGTCATATTAGTGGATATTATAATGTTTTCTCAACCTAGTACCACCTTTTAGAGCAAACACATTACGAGCTCATCAACAAACCACCAAATGACAGTTACAGAATGAGCATGAAGAGCATTGACACCATGCAGAACTACAGAAGTACACTGTGGTCACAAGAGGGAGAAGTTGGGCTAGTTAAAAAAAAACAACTTTTTTTAATTAAAGATATGATAAACTTAGAATCTACCCCTTAAAGAAACTTTTTTATCAATTAACCTCTTGAGAAATTCCACTTATTTCCACAAAAATCAACTGTAGCACCAGGGACACCTCAAGTGCCAGTGATGGTACACATACCACAAAGAAACACTTTTATACATTACTTAGTATATATTCTATGTCTCTTATGTCTATGTCTCTCTAACGCATGTAAAAGTGAAAAACTAACGCTTTTACTTGCGTATAGGAAGCCTGCATCAAACATTGACCTGCAGCGCTTCAGTAACATTGATGATGAATGATTTAATCTACGCCAACAGTGTAATACTTCTACATACTTTATAAAAACAATGCCTGTCTGTGCTACAGGAGTAAAAACATTGATATCAGTTGAAGATATCAGTCAGAGACCCTATACTTGTTCTAAACCTCTCAGGCTTCCATGTAACTCTGAGGAGCTTTGACCAAGTCTAGGGGCAGAGACAAACATATAAACACAGCAAATACAATAAGACAAAATGACAAATGTGTTCAACCTCCACTCTTTAAAGCTGAGGATTGCTAAGGAATTGAAAGTTTTAGTTCACACCTGAGCTCTCAGAAAGAAGGGTTGGCCTCTCTGCTTGGAGTCCGTGTGCCAAAAACAACTTGTTTAAAGCTCGCCTGAGTCACTGTGGAGCAGTTAAAAAACCCAGCTGGGACTTTAGGCGGACCTCAAAGAGGAAGCAGAGGACTGATAATCAGAGGTCACTTCCTTGTCTCACTCTGGGGAAACAATGCACCTTGTGTCTGAACTTAGGGAAAAAAGAGGAAGCATATCTCTCTCCGCCTCTCTCGCTCTCTGTGTGTCTGTGTGTTTGTGTGTGTGTGTGAAGCGTTAAACAGCCAGCAAGCTCATCTCATACATCTGCCAGCTATATCATACGTATCATATCATCGTACCTAGTATATTTTACAACCAGATGATGTCACAGATTCAATGATCTGACCTGAGAGGACACATTTTCTCACATCCACTTACATCATCATCATCATCATCATCATCATCATCATCATCATCATTAGTAGTAGTATGTGAAGTTTTCGTTATGACTGAGTTTAGATTGCTCTTCCCTTTTGTCCTTGACACATTGAGGAACAAGAGTAAAAGATTCACTATATTGGCCTCATCTATTGTTTCAATCATTGGAAAAAGAAGTTGGCATTGTTCTCTTCTTGTTTCTGTTCTTATATAAATGCTTTGTGCTTTTTCTTACTTTCCCCCACATTCTCTTTGAAACCATCTGCTGCAGTACGGATAAGTGGACATGGGAGGGCAGTGCAGGACAGAACACAGAGAGTTGAGAATCAATCAATGATGCTGGATTAAATGTAAACATGCCAAGTGTCAAGCACTTTCCCCTTTTGATTGTTATTGTATTGATTTATGTTGTTACGTGTTGGATTCATGTAAACTTTTTGTACAAACCATTTTAATGACATATCTCATCTGATATTGGAACTGTCAGATTACATTTTGTTATTTATTTAATACTCATTATTGAAAACACCAGCCAAAGTATAGCAGACTTTACTTAAATTTGAGCTCTGAACTAAAATAGAGCCAGATCAAAGTCATCCAGGGTCGAAATCAGTGAGGACATCTGGGATCAAACAATGTCCCAGTTGTAGTTTAAGTTTAATTTGAAGCTACGGTAACAAAATATAATTCTTAAATATATTCTACGTTTATCTTGTGTGTGTGTGTGTTTGCTCAACAATGATTGTATGGCAATGAACTAATAATAGAAAGCTACACATCTGAGTGGAAGATGAAGAAGTGTGTGTGTGTGTGTGTGTGTGTGTGTTCAGGGAGGCATTTTCTGAATGTATGTGTTTGATTCATGAGTGTGTGAGTGATGTTTGGCCCTCATGACTCATACATTTCAATTACTACAAGCCATTATAGTGTGGCTAAATAACTACAATACACACACACACACACACACACACACACACACACACACACACACACACACACACACACACACACACTGCGTCTGCCATCATTCTCTTCTTTCAGGAAACACAGGAAGGACGAGATAAACATCTCAGTGGGATTTGAGATAAAGCAAAAGTGTTTTATTTATCTTGAACTGAACACTGAATAAGCACATAAAGCATCACTTTGGTCTTCATGTCGTCTTTGTATAGAAACAAATAAAGTCAATAATGTGCAGATATAGAATTGAAAATTCTATTGCCTTCATTAAATTGGTTTCATTAAATGAAGCCAACATAGCATAAAAACATCAACAAGAGAGAAACAAAGTACAGCCGAGTGCATCTAAGTGCCATATAATCATTTAAACGTACACTCCAAATGCATAATGATGACTTATAAAGCAGAGTTATTGGGCAGACCAGACTGGAATTCACAACAACATATTTGCTATGTTTCTAATAAAAAGCCTCTCAGTTAAATTCTTCCACATGTTCATTAAAACACCCTATGAGCAAACCAACATCACAACACACACACACACACCTGTCTCCATCTTGGCACTTATTGCTCATTTTTCCACATCAATGATACCAAACTGTCATTTTATAAACACACTGGAGAGAAACATCACATAGGACACATAACATTGCTTGTATGCTCTCATGATGTATGACCTTCACAATAAGATGTGTCTGTTCATTCTTTCAGTGTGCATCGCTTCTTGTTTAAAATCTTGGTGAAGTTTGTCTTCATCGTTTCTTGTACCATCCTTGTCACAGCCTCCTCACACCTCCATCAGTGCTGGAGTGGTGTCAGCGACATAGTTAAGCAGAATGAGAGTCATGTAGGTGTTTTAGTGTCAGTAAGCGTGAGTAGAAACAGGTCAGGTCCACGCCTTCAAAGCCCTTTCAGTCTGTTCAGGGCAGTTTTCCCTCTCTCCTTCTCTTCTTTCTCCCTCTGTCTCTGTGTCCTCCTCATTAGCAGATGATGCAGCTGTTGGTCTTGTTCATTGGAGGACGACTGTTGGTTTCTTTGGGGAAAGTTTCCCTTCTCCGGCACAGAGCCGGACTCAGGCCACTGGGCAGATTGGCCTGCTGAAGCAGCTCCCTAAATACCTCCACCACGTTGTTGTTGTCCTTTGCTGAGGCCTCCAGGAAGCTGTTGTTCCAGTCCAGCTTGACTGTGGACACCACGTCCTTGCTGGACACCTGGCGCTCATCCCCGCGGTCCATCTTATTACCGACCACCACGATAGGTGTGAACTTGTCCTCTTTGACCTCCAGGATTTCTTCTCGCAGGCTCTTGACTGCCTCCAGGGACTGAGGGTCATTGATGGCGTAGACGAGGGCGACGGCGTCACTATTTTGAATAGAGAGCTTCCGCATGGCTGGGAATGAGTAACTACCGCTGGTGTCCATGATGTGGATGGTGACTTTGACATCTCCCACCTCATACTCTTTGCTGTGCAGCTCTTCCACCGTGCGCCGGTGCTTAGGCTCAAAGGTGTCCTGCAGAAACCGTTGGATCAGAGCTGTCTTCCCGACTCCTGCTGCTCCTAAGAACACCAGGCGCACCTCCGTCTTCTCCTTCACTTCAAAAGACATGTTGGGTTTCGTAGCTCTCTTTCTCTGAATAGCTGAGAGAGAAAAATCACTGGTCACTGGTTTTTTTTCTCCTTCCCTTTGAATATAGAATATGTGCAGGAGTAGAGTGGGATGAGTCTCAGCAGCTGTTAGGATGCCAGTGATGGAGCTGGATGTGGCAGTTTTGGAGCGATGTGTGGAGATGATGAGAGCAGATGCATCTGAGCGTCTCTGTCGCTGCTCTCTGTATTTATGGTCTCTCTCAGCACAGATGTTCCCTGCCCACCTCTGCTCTCAGCCAATCAGAAGTGAGCCCTGTCTCCCAGAGTGAACTTATGCAGCCAGTCAGCGGAACCCATGCAAATGAAGTTAGAGAAAGTAAAAAAGTTACATGACAGAATTGAGGGTAGTATAAATACTTTGCATATTTCAAGCAAATAATTATGACACATTCTAAAGTGCAGATAAGAGCTTCAAACAGGATCAGTCGTCTATTTGCACACAGCTGTCATTGTTTAGTGCAGATGGCTTTAATTAATTATTCATTCAAGGATTGAACACTTTAATCAAATATATTTCAATTGCATTCAGAAAAGGAATCAAATCTGCAGTTGGTGCTGTGAATACTTTGTTCTTTGATCTGTGAGGTCATTTTCCCTGGAATGTCAAGTTCACCACAATTTATCAAAAATGTGTATAAAAACAACAAAACAAAAAATTACCGATAAATTTGAAAAAATAAATTATTGAGAAAAATTAACAATTATCACTTTTTTGTTAATATATAAATATGTTTCATAAACTCCAAACTAAAATTGTGCCTGTATTCTTCCTGTGTTGTTTGCGTGTATTTCCTATTGGTACCCTGGTCTCCCCCACCAGTTCCATTGCCCTTGAGCATGGCAATAGCCTGTGGAAACCTGAAGTTAATGACTGACTGACTAGTAATTCCTACCAATGTTTTCTTTACGTAAATATTAAACATACATACAGGAATAGATTCAGTCTTTAGTGGTGTTTATCTTGTAGGTGAATTGGACACAGACAGATACGTCTCAGCAGGAACACGCGCAGTTTTACATCTCGGTGTAATTATGTCATGTTGTTGTGAACATCATTCACTTATGTTCCCTGTACATTACAACATGTGACACGAATGACAGCACATTTTAGCATATGTGTGTGTTTTATGGCACATCTTCTTTTGTGTTCGAACGATTCATCCTCCCAGGATCCACGAGTCAAACGTGTGGGAAGACAAAATCACTCACACAGAATATAATATAAGTCACTTGTTGCTATGATACCGCTGAACCCATTACCTGAGCTGAAAGACATTTACAATTAGAATCTGCACCTGATTAGTCAATACGTCTTGTTCTTTAGATTGTAACAGTCAGTTATAGGAGATGTGGGATAATTAGCTGAGTTACAAGCCCATTTCATGTTTCATGTTTGTTATGCTCCGTATAAATGATTTGGGATAATATGACTTTCCGGAGCTGTATTACGTCATTATCTCCAAACTGGAAATTCGGGTGTATTATTTGAAGACTTGCAGAAGGTAGATAATAATGCCCCAGAGCCTTTTGGCAAGTTGAGGTTATTATTTGAGGAGAGTATTTACACTAGTGAGTGTCATGTTGTTCTATTATGCATCTCTGGAAAGAATATTTTGTGATATTTTTACTGTTGATCAGTGTGAATATAACAGGTGTTAAAAGAGGAGATGTATGTATGGGATTTGAGCACAGCACACATGTATGTAAACGACAGCCTGCAGGTGCAAATCGTCACATGCATGATTCCTGTTCAGCTGCTGTGAGTTTACTGGAGGCTACATTTGCTAAACTCTCCGTGATGTTAAAGGAACATTCTGACCTCTTGCCTCAGCTTGTCTTGTATCTGCTACTCTCTTCTCCTGAGACGAGCTGATCTGATACCCAGAGCCCCCAAGCAATTCAGTGCTAAAGCTCGACCGGGAACAGGAACTTAGTGTTGTTTTTTAGAATTATAGATAGGGATGAAAGCCAATAACAAAGTATTCATTTAGGTCCGAAGATTCTAAATGGATAATGTGAAGACAGCTTTGTGGTTCCCACGTTGCTGCTATTTTATTTATTTTTCATGCAATGACCTTTCTGTATGTAATGGGTTTCATATATATATAATTGTTTGTAAGTACAGCTCAGCAGCTTCCATAGTCATTCGATCATAGTGTCATTTTTCATCTCAACATATGGTCAATACGTCACATAAAAACTTATTCTTGAGTACTTTAAACCAGAATTTACACTCATTTTGGCGAAGCAGCAGGTTTGGATTGCTAGAGTTTCCTTCTGTGATGTTGAGCTGAGCTGTTGTTTGTTCTCATTAGCACCAGAGGTGTTAGTCTGTGATCTTAACGTCCTGGCTGTGGTAAATGGAAGAACAAGTTGTTCCCAGAGCAAAAGGTCTTGGTCGAAGGAGAATTGAGGACTCTCTGGCACACATGACTAACTTGTTGTAGTTCAACGGTCACTAGTGTGTTTTGAAGTAAAGGATGCTGAAACGTATTGACAAGAAGGGGATTCGTGCTGTGGACATCAGGTTCGTTCACTTGTGGCTCTAAAAACATTGGGAAAAGGAAGCGTAAAGTTTCTGGGATGGTATCTGTTGACGTATTCTAAAGTTACTTGTCTTTGTTGGGCAAGCCAACCTGAGCACTGACAACAATATACAGTTGCTAAGAAACTACACCTAACGTGTATTTCTTTGTGTGCGTGTCATTTTTGGGTGTTTATTTAGCAGGGTGTGTATTGATACGCCCGTCAGTCAAACAGTCTGGCCAACTTTCCTAGAGTACACAGAATGGCAAAAAGAACATTTGCCCCTGGGCATCATAGTTATTGATTTATTAAAATATGAAACGGTTTCTTAACTGATTTTATCAGATGACTCAGTTTTAAAGTTCAAAGTTAGCAGTGTGCAAAGTGAGCAGTTAGCACACTCCAGTATGGTGTATATATAATGATGTAATGTCTGAACAGATGCAGGATTTGCAGTTTGTTTGATCAGGCGGTAGACTTAGACTTAAGGGGAGGCTATTAATGCAATTATATAATGTGCAAAATGTACAATTGCTTGGTTGTACATATAGGCGTGTACACTTTGTCTTTATGTAATTATATCTTTAATCTTTATTTAACCAAGAAGAGGTCCAATGACATTGACAGAGGTACAATGCTTCAGTGCCGCGCTTGTAAATGCACTGCAACAAACACATCCAAACTTTGACCTGATAATTGTTAATCCATGAACTATGGGAGATTTCAGACTAAACCGTCTTCATTCTCTCATTTGGTAGGAGAACAAACTGCAAATTCTGTATTTATTTGCCAAAATATGTACAATAATCTAGTAATTTCCATAGTTTCAATCAACTGTACCACCAGGGGTCGCTGTAATGTGACTCCTGAGGCAGAGGGATCACAGTTTGAGAACCACCACTGCAGCTATTATAAGGTCCGTCTCCTTCATCAAAGTCCATCTCAGGTAAGAAGCTTGACGTGCTCATAATTGGCGTCGTGATCGGGATCGCCATAAACAACCACAACTTCCTCAATGATCTACTTTGTTCCTTTGTTAGACACAAATTAGATTTCGATAAACTAGATTGTAGCAGCACTGCATGAACACTACTTGGTGGAGGCATATGTCAGTGTAAGAGATATACAGTATAAAGAGGTACATACTTTACATCATGACGGGAAAACATGTCCATCTAAGCCACAGGACTATAAACTAAACCTTTTCTTACTTGCTACTTCTTCTCATAATTTCAAATAGAAAAAACGACTTAATCAAACACGAATGAGGGTACAATCAATTACAAGTTTTCAGTTCATCCAAGTGAACAAGAAGCCCAGAGCAGAACACTCACACATGCCCCCTAACACCAGCGCACTCATTTCTTATCCTTTCTCTTAATCTTTCCTTTCTCTCCACGGCTTTGCGATTTAGTGAACAGATTGAATGAAAGCGCACATGCAGGTTGACCTCATGATTGTTTTCAGCCTCCTCCCTCCGCCGTTTGGCTGCAGGTCAATTGACATTGTCCTTTAGCTTGGGAGTAGAACACCGTGTCCTGGATAATAATAGGTGTGTCGGGGGAGGCAGGGACGAAAGCAGAGAGGCAGTGATCTGTCTCATTACAGGGAGAAGGTGTCCATCCGTGGAACACGCAGGATCACCTTTCATGGTTTCCTTCTCTCTTTGCTGTGTGAAGGCTTCCCAAAAACATTCTAGTCTTAGAGCACACTGGCCGTTATATAATAAATAGCACTCGATTGATGATGGGGTGTGTGAGTGTTTGTTTGAGAGTGGTCCTCCTCCTTCATGTCTGCAAGGAAAGTGGAATGGCTCCAAATTTATGAGTAAAGGGTTGATTGACACCAAGAATAACATCGAAAACAATTAGTCTTAAAATTTTCTTTAGATTTCCGGGGAAGACCAAGCATCAGTGGCAGTAGTAAAGGGTTAATTCATATTTTGGATCTACATTTATTCTGATATTCTCTTCTTGTATCCTGTGATGGATCATAGATTGGTGTATTTTGGTCTGGATGACACAATTCAATGGTATTGTTATACTTATTAAGTGCAGTTATTAAAGCAATGTCTTGACAAATCCTCTTGCTGGTTGTAACTCGGGTTGAGTTTCCAAGAAAATTCATCCCCATAAGCACCACAGGCTTCCGTATCGCTCCGATGAGGGAACTAAACTTGCGCTGAAATGTGAGACTGTGACAGCTTTCCTGCTTCCTCAAACACTAACCCACTTTATGTTCTCCTTCTGCCCTCATTAGTGGAAGGTTAAGCGTTCCCAAGTCTGCACTGCAGCGGCCATCCAAAGCATGGGGGAGCAGTCTGCAGTAAGCGTCTCTTTAATGTGGGCAGTAGTTGGATGGTCCTGATCTCAGGGCTTGTGTGGTGCTGCACTCCGTTGTTGTTATTTTCGGTGTATTGACGAGTTGCTATGTTAAACTTTACAGAAGCTCTGCACCACACTGATAACTCCACTCTCCACATCAAATCACATTTTCGTATTTCAACTGTCTCTCCGCCAGAGCTAGAATAGGAGTATGTTATCGACTGTCAGAGAAGTCTTGTGATCCTCAGTCTCCACATAGGAACTTTATGCCCTTCAACTTTTGGTTTAACTCTTGCTGAGATAGTTGGTGTTCTGTTCTGTATGTGCTGTGGGCTGTGGAATGTAATTAGTGAGTGGAGGAAGTGTTGCAGCCTTCCATGATGCTGTGAGCGATTCATATTTATGCACGCCGGGGAGCCAAGCTGCCCTGTAGTAAGATACATATGACAAAGCCAGTCTTCTGTCTGATACAAAGAGGATGAATTAGGATGGATGGATGAGATGGAGAAGCCTTAACCATTGCACAAATCACTCAACATAATAGAAAAACTAAATTAAAATATTTTTCTCTGATTGCCACACATTATTATATAACAGTGGTAGGATCATACTGGAATCATTCTTGGTTAAATAGAATTGAAAGCATCAATTTCAGTCTAAAGAAAATATTCCCACCATGTCAGCCTGCTGAGAAAATGAATAGTTGGACATGCCTCTTATTCAAATTGAATGTCAATGCCTGTATGTCCTTTATGTATTGACACTTCAAACATATATAATTTGCATAAAATAGCTCCACTGGTAGAGGGAAGATAGAGGAGGGCGGACCTGCGTCTGAAGATGACATTTAGTGTCTCCTATATGAGGCAAATTATCACAACCCTATCTGTATGTGTGTGATATGTGTGCATATGTGTGGGTGTATGTAAAGAGACATGGATGAGACAGAAATTGATTTTACTTGTGTACTTTCTGATCAAAGAGATATAATATTAATTACAGCTACTATTGCACAGGAGAGGAATATACTCTAAACCCTGAATCAAACAGGAATCAACAGGTCGCCTCAGTCAGGCTTACAAAACCTCAATTGTCAGCTGAATATGTGAAGATCTGAGAATGACTTTGTTGAAAAACAGGCTGCATAGCTCTCTGGAATTTAATTTCTGAGCCTCATTGACTTATAGGACAATGTTGGAGATTCAAAAGCCTGCGACAAAGACTATGAGGTCACGACCAACTCTCTAAAAAACATTCTTTTCTTTCTGGTCAAACGCTTACATTTAGATTATGGATTCAGAAGCACAAGAGAGGTGCTGCATAGATGTTAACGTCCTGACCTCTAGACTTAGCACGCAGGTCAGAGAGGAATCATTGTGACCTGATTAATGGTAATATGTATTCCAATAAACAAACCAAAAATTCTTATCCTTTAAATATCTGCTTTTATATCTGCATTTATTCAAAGAGGAAAAAATCTGAACAATGATAACAACTCCAGCGTTCTTAAACTGAACCTGGAGACAATCATCCTGAATGAATGCAGAATGGAGAAATGGTGGCCACCTGCTGCAACATAAAGCCTCCGTTCTTTTTATAGCACTTATGTTGCAAACTTCCCACTTCCCGTGATTACCATGGAGACAGTTTATCGATCCAACATATTTAGCTCCCTCGCCGTCTCATTCGTTGTCTCTCATCTCTTCATGGATATCAGTAATGTCTGCGTTGTATGGCCACTCACTGAGTCTAGAAATGTAAAGTGAGGTCAAAGGTCGCCACCCCAGAGCCACTGCTTTACAATATCATGCATTTACAATTCCTGCAACAAGCTGCCTTGGGAAATTTGGAGTAAGGAATCATTGTTGCTCTCTGGCGAATCACAACATATGGAAATCACAGTTTGTTTTTCCCTCTCGGAGCATCTGCCCTCTGCCACATGTGGGGAAATCTGCTGGGAGGAAAGCTGGAATTTGCATCCAGGATCTTTTTCAAGGTGAACTCATTCTTCAACCACTGCAGATAACTTTGGGCTTTCAGCAACCCCCGTAAACATCTGCACCGGGGTGACAGATGGGAGAAGCGACAGCCGACAATACCGATGAGGAGAAGAGATAATACAGTATATAATGCAAATACATTGTTTTCATTATTGCTCCTACTCCACACAACCTTATACTAATAATAATACCTACCAATTAGTAGATTTGTTATATCTCAATAACTGTATTTCGAAGTAAACATTATGTACACAATAACTCATTACATCCCATAATTACATACCAAAATAAAACAACTGCGCCATCCAAGCACAATCTCTAAAGGTGAGGAGTGTTTGTAAACAGTAATACTGGTGAATCAGCTGTGTGTGTGACGCTGTGTGTGTGACGCTGTGTGTGTGTGTCCTTGTCAGTCAGTGAGTTCAACTGTGCTGAACTCTCACCTGATTTTCCTGTGTGGGTTAACAAGGCTGCCAGCTCAACACTGCAAACACACAGGAACAGAGACAGCGACGTACACACACACACACACACACACACACACACACACACACACACACACATACTTCACTCCAACCAACCGCAGCGGAAGTGTAGAGACTCTTGAGCGGCGTGAACATCATGGAGGATGTGTGGCTGTGTGGCTTTGTGTGTTTGGGTTCCCGGGCACATGACCCGACGCTCTGTTTGACTGTGTAATGCAGCGAGATAATGGAGAGTAATGTGAGCGGCCATGTCAACCAATTGATTGAGAATCATACAACTGTAGACTGGCAGACTGGCGTGCATGTGGGGTTCATACGTGACGGTCAAGCACTTCTGTTGATTTTCCATTGAGGTTTCTTCAGGGCAACGTGATTTTTTCTTGTTCTCAAATTTCTTTCTTTTCAATCTTTCTGTACATGAGCGCCGTTAAACTGATCATTTCCAAGTAAAATGGATCAAAGGTTAGTGGGCCATTCAGTGAATAATGACATTTTGTTTGTGTTTTGTGTTTTTAAGGCCACACTTCTCTGATAAACGTCTTAGCTCTCATGTTGTTTTGCTGTTGCTCATCTTTCCCTCTCTCACTCTCTCTCTCTATTTCCATCTTTCTTCCTCTGTTGTTTCTCTCTCATCGTCGCTCCTCTTCTTCTTCTTCCCGCTGCTAGTCTGACTGACTGGCTGACTTTCTTAAGACACATTTAGCATTTTCTGAAAGTATGCAGTAAGCGGCAAAGATAAAGCAGAGACAAAACATCTATTATATGAATGTACAACTGTATGAATGTAATATTTTGCACAAGTAAATCAGTCGGCTAATGTAACGTTCTGCTTTGAGTATTCTGTCACACTGCTGACATTTAAATGCCACACAATGCCACGCAAATTAAATGCTATTGATTGTGACAGTTTTCTCCCACTCGCAGCAATACAGTTTACATCTTTAATGGGGTTTTGTATCGTAAATATGCAAATTTGTAGATTCTTTATGTTCTAAATTGACAAATGTCCCTTTCCAGAGCAGCAGAAGTGCTTTTCTCATCTGTGTCTTCAATCAGCAACACCTAAGTCTCCATCCTATATAGAATGAAACTGTATATGAATGATAGATGAGTTTATAAATTCATGTATCTCTCGCTCAGGTTCCCTCTGTTTGAACTGACTGCATGTTGTATCTACCATATGTAGTGCAGACCTGTAATGGAGGCATAAGTGTCCCTGCTGATGCACAGACAGTATAGTGATACTAAAGAGGGGCCAGGGAGAGGAGGAGGGGCCCGACAAACGCTTATAGAAAATAATTGGAATGTTATATAACTTAACTGTTTGATGTTGGATTCTTTTTTTCATGCTCCTGTGGTTTAACTCCATCTCTCCTGTCAATTAAATGGATGATCTGGTAATAGCTTTTCATCTGTTTTATCCGTTTCCACTTAAATCTCTCCTGTCAATTAAATGGATGATCTGGTAATAGCTTTTCATCTGTTTTATCCGTTTCCACTTAAATCTCTGGCACTGTCGCTGTGGAGCTCTAAAATACCACTGCGCCACAGATTTGTTTTAAAATAGAAGCAGTGGAAATGGAAGCGAGGCATTGTTTGCGGGGAAATGGTTGTGTTTTGCAAATTGTAAATCCAAGTTTGAGGAAAAAATGTTTCCAGCTCTAACTGTGAGCTGTGTCACCACGAGGTCAATACAGACGAGGTCATCTGAAAGAATGATACGCCTAATGAATGTCAAGCCACCTCCTCAGACCTTAGAGTGTAAACTTGTTTCCACTTTGCATATAAGTTGAGAAAGCTATAATGGAATAATGGAATGCTCACACCCTGTCTTGTCTGCTTCACATCAGAATGGCAGCGAATGTGATGATTCCGGCAACGAGTGCACAGACGAGAGGATAAGTGCTGACAGCTAAACTGAAGGGTGGAGATTTTTCTCAGAATCCATTTTCCACTCACGTGAGAATAAGGGTCAGGGGGAGGGGCTTTGAACACAAGTCCAGGTTCATCTGGTCCACCAGTCACTGTCAGTCAGTCCATGGCAACCGTTACCTTCATGACACCAGCTACACATTCCGAGCTTTCTATTTCTTTTTCTTTGCAAAAATCCCTGGCATGCATACAACTGGAAGGGCATACCTCTACCAAGGCTGAACCAGGCCAAGCTAAAACTCATCTTGTTCTAATAATGAAAAGAAAGAGAACAGAAGAACAGTATTCATCTTATGCAATCTTCTTCATTCCAGCGACACACTAGTGGTTGTTGCATTGTTTATTTGTTTGCAAAAAGAAAGATCTCTTAGATCTCTTTGGATTTAACCCCTTAATCAACAAATCCACCCTTGGATCTGCGTGGTTTATATAGCACAATATGTTATCTATGTACGTTAGATGTTAGTTGGATAAATACACAAATAAATACACAAATGTTAAATTTAAATACATATTAAATACATGTAAATTTAACACATCAATACATATTAACTGTACAGTATAACTATGTACACACACGCACGCACGCACGCACGCACGCACGCACGCACGCACGCACGCACGCACGCACGCACGCACGCACGCACGCACGCACGCACGCACGCACGCACGCACGCACGCACGCACGCGCGCACGCATGCACACACACACACGCACGCATGCACACACACACACCCTGTGACTGCCTTTACACTCAGATCTTTTGTCTGTTTTCTCACCTCATTGATCTCCAGTGTGTCTAATTTTGTTGTTGCCCTTCTGAGAGCAAAGCAGTTCAATTGGTTGTCTGTGCTTCATCTGTAGTGTGTGTGTGTGTGTGTCTGTGTGTGTGCTGTCTGCAGGGACTCCTCAGGTCATGTCAATGTGTGTTAAACTTTGTTTAGCTTCTTTAGACCCCTGAGGAAATGAGATGTCATTTCCATGTAAATCAGGAGAAGTCCCTGATAACATCCCTGAGTCTGTGCGGGTGATCCACACACACACACACACACACACACACACACACACACACACACACACACACACACACACACACACTGCACAAGAGAAGCACACGTTCATGTGATACTTACTCTCTTTGACATCTCATGAAATTCTTCTCTCACAGTGAGTGATCAAAAGGAAAAGTGACCCTTTCTTTTTCTGGTTATGTTACAAAGTATAATAAGCATTATAATGTACAATTGATCCTAGTCTATTTAATGTTTGTTTGTAACTTTACATCATGAGCCCCACTGACACACTAACAAATGGTAAGACATATCAAACTAACAAAGATAACATTTTGTCCAGCTTGGTCCAGACATATCAAATGTAAGATATTTAACCCATAATTGTCTGAAGAGAAACAAAAGAAACTGATTGTTGAAAAATATCAAAATGCAGGAAAGTCTAGTTTGGTGCAAAGTGGCGTGACGTGTACGGGTGGATGCAGATACACCAGAGGAAGCCAGACAAAGAAGAATTTAGATTCTTTGACTTTAGTTCGAAAGCTATAGGACAAATAGGAGAAGTGGTAATCACAGTGCCCACTTCAGGCTGACTGGCACCAACATCTCATGGATTCTTCCCTGGATCATGTCCAACCTGCCCACCATCATCTATTCTAAATCCACCAATAACTTTTTTTAGACACCCTCCTAAGAGACGAACAAGACCACCAAGGAAGAACACAACAAACATATAATGATGAAATACAGCAAGTTAATCTTTATTCATGTAGAACAGAATTACAAAGTCTCTACACTCAACACAAAAAATGACTCTTAGTGACTCAGTCCTCTTCTTTCCTTTTATATGTGCTGTGCTGCCACCAAGTGGTGAGACCTCATCAGCCTGTGCTTTGGGTTTCCTGGAGAGGCACGTTCACATTCATTTCATTGGCAGTTACATACATTATACAATGGGTCAAGGCCATAAAATGATCTATAATGGTGAAGTAATCATTGAGTTTTGGGAGATTACTTGTAATTCCCAAGAATACTTTTAAAGTAGTACTATGTGTAAAGTACTTTAAAGGGTACTGATGGTGTATTCCATCATCAGTTCTTTTTTTTGTTGCAGAATCTACTTAGTAATCATTCACAAATAATCAATTGTTTCTCATTTGTTTCTCATTTATTCATTGTTTCCCTGCAGAGGATTTTGTGGTGAAGTGTTTCCTGTTGTGATTCCCAATTAATTACATTATTACATCATAATAAAACACACTCACCCACTTGCTGGCGGTTACAAATCAAGCTTTACATGATTCATGTCAGCTTAAGGAGTCCCAGTACAAAGCAGATCCACTGCAGACTGAGCCGACACCCTGATGACTGCACCTCTTTATGGACCAGATACTTCCCTCCTATCCACAGAGAGCAGTTATAAGTATTTCCCGGTTGTGTCTCTAGAAGGCTTCTCACATTGTACAGCCCGTTTTGGTCCTTGTTGTCTGTCATGATTGCAGAATCAGTGATGTTATTGCTTCCCTGGAACCAGTGGACTGTCCCGCTGGGGTAAACTCCACAAAATCGGCACTCAGTGTGGGAAGCGTTGGTGGAGAAGTTAAAAGTGCCAGGACATTCTGGAAAGATCATGGATTTTTTAAAAGAAAGGAGGCAGATAATTGTTTAATTACTGGTGTGTGTGAAGGCTTTTAAAGACTTTAAAATGTACTTACCTTGCACTGTAACATAAGTTATGCTGTTCTCTATTCCTGAACTGGAGTATAGTTTGCAGATGTATTGTCCCTGGTTGACGGGCATCATGTTGGCGAGAGTCAGAGTGAAACTGTACTTATTGAGACTGTCTGCTTTTCTTTCACACAGACCTCCAGCACCAATGTCTGGATCTTGACTGGGACACATATAGGATACATTTGCCCCCAGCCACATAGCTTTAATAATATGGAACTGGTTGGATGAGCTGGCGTTACATGTCAGGGTCACAGTTTCACCACATTGGGCCACCACCACAGGCGGACTGGTCCTTAGCTCCAGAACTGGTGTAGCTTGATGAGACATGTAATTAATGAGACAAATGGCACAATATAATGTAATCATTTTCATTGCATTTGTCAATCTCATTCCCAGTACTAGATATTCCCACAGTCAAATGTACTAAAGGTATCTCTAAAGTAGGTCCCACCAACTGACAATAATGTGCTAAATAAGAATCTAAGAATACTGTGTACACATTCAGTATCTGGCATGCAAATTAGGGTCAGGGTAAACGACAAATAAATCAAAGTTATAGTGAAATATTAGTATTCAGCCAGATCTGTTTTCACACTCAAGCGTACTTTTATTTCAGGACAAGATGAAATCTTTGCCTGCCAAAAAGCACCGTTGCACATTGCTGAGCATCTTTTTGTGAAACATTTCCTTGATAACAAAACAAACTCATTGATTTTGAGATTTGAACTTGGAACAGGCATAGTGAGGCACACACACACACACACTCACACACACATACACTTACCGTTACCGTTACTGACAGCTGAGGTGAGCCAGATGAGGGAAACCAAGACAACAATGATCCTAGGCTGTTAAAATGCATGTTTACTGCATCAGACCAACATCATCAAAGCAGAGATTTAGATGAACATGAGCATGAGGCAGGTTTGTCTCCTTACCATGGTGTTACATTCAGGTGTTTTCTCCCTACAAAGCACAGTTCACAAAGATATTTGCAAGAAGGATCGTCCACTGTTCACACTTACGCTGGAGTGCAAACTTCACATGGTGTCAGGCTTCCTCACGGACGTGTGTGGACAAGCTCTGGAATGACTGATGAGAAAAAGCTAAGAGCAGAGGGAAGCACTTGCATTGTTAAGTTTCAGTGTCCTGCTATCATTTGTGAAATGTTAATGAAACCCTGTTTTTTCATCAAATGAAGCATGTTATATTGATGCTCTCAGTCTAACTCATACAGGAAATTTCCTTTTTCCTTTTTTAGTGTGACCTTCTATCGGGCCTGGTTAAAAGCTGTGCTGCAGCTGTCTCAATAACTTGTGAAACCCAAAACAGAACCCTGGGGAACGCCACAATCCAGAGAGGATATATTATAAATATTTACCATGGCAACGCACATGCTCCTACGCCTCCTTTATTCCAAGTAGCCCGGCTAAACTGGTACTTTGGTGAAAGGGTGGTCATGGTCCAGGGAAGAAGCTGGCATTAAAATGTCAATGTGGAATTAAGATAGACTGCAAACATGGTTAGAGTACCCAAACCTGCATTATTATCCAGGGGTCTGGACAACAACAAACAGGAAGGAAACGTGCAAGAACCACTAATGTGAGGCTGAGAGAGAACCGAGCCAGTGAACTCTGTATGTACTCAGAATACATAATAGAAGCAGCATCTCTCTGAGCTATGCCCACACATAATGTTGCACTGAATTTCTTATTCCTGCAGTATTTAAATGAGACAAACCTGAAGTTGGAGTTCATTCGTTCTGGGTCCTCTGATATTACAGCTCTGTATTTTCTCAGAATTGTGTTTAAAAAAATAAATCTACACAATGCATAGTTTCTGGCTAAAGTTGGGGTTTAAGGATTATTAATCATGTTTGCCAATCGGTCTGCATTTCAAGTTCAGATCTCTGTGTGAATAGAACGCTTCTGGTATTTATTTTCCACAAGTTTAGAGACTGATACGGAATGCTTGTTGTTAATAATTCATAATAGGGCTTGCAGATATGGCGAGAGAGAGGTTTGTTATGTTTGTTGTAACGGAAAATTCCACATCTGAAGCAGTCTGAACAGGCCTGAAGCAGGTAAGTGTCAGGCAGGAGGGGACTGGAGGTCAGCAGTGGCAATCTTAGACCAGATCTTATGTCCTGCTCTGTTGAGTGCAGTTAACTGTACCATGGAGGATTTAGAGGAGAACTATGAGAAAAAATGTCTTCTTCTTCTTCCTCCTCTGGATCTGTGTTTTTTTTTTACATCTAATCTGTAGAATCATACACAAGCACCCATATTGCATTTCAACTTCCTGAACCATATCGTACCACATTATTATGTACATAAACAGTCACATAGTCATACATTTTGTAGTTTCCAGATTGTTTTTAACGTGGAAGAAGAATGTCCTACTTTCATGTCTGGGATTGTAGCAGTGGTGAACCTAAACATTCTTCCTTCCGTGATGTGTGTCAAGAAACTTTGTGTTGACACGTTTAACCCTCAGGAGAGAGAATAAGCACACTCGTCCTCTGAATTTCACTGTAAAATTATAACGTCCTGATACTCCAGCATTAGGTCAATTTTACCCTGTTTATTATCAGAGTTTAACAGCTTTGAAGAGATTCTGCTCTACCAGTCTCACACAGTATATTCCTCCTGTAACTCAATCCACCCACTCGTCTCTGCAAAAGGGTGTTGAGAAGAGTTTAATGCGTGACCTGACTTCAGGGCAGCAAGTTCCACTTTGCCTGTACAGCAACTTTAAAGCGCCACCGGAATGTTACAACATAGTATTTGAGTTTGTTTTGCTTACACTGAGCAGCCAAATATGTAGCATCTCCTTCATTAGCTGCTGTGTGCTCCAGAGAGACTTCTTCTCCAGGGAACACAGTAAAACGGATTAGTTAACAGATTTTGTACTGTTAGTTGAATTTGGTGACTCACCCTAGAGTGTCTGGTTGCTTTTTCAAATAAACAAACATAGGCAGCACAGGCACTAATTAAATCTGTAAAGACAGGAAAACTGGGATGATCGCCAAGAACCTGCAGCTAATAACAAGTCTTTTCAAATAGTGTTTTTCCTGCAATTCTTCTGTCTTTTGTATGTAAGATTAATGTCTGTCAAAGTGTAATAACGGTTATTGGGCTATGATTGTGATTTCACCTCTCTTCCACCGCCACCACCCCCCGTTCCAAACAAACAACACCTTCCTCACCTCTGATTGCAGCCTGTGAATGGGAGCTCTGAGTGCAGCCAAGCAGATAAAAAGCGTGCAATCTGCTGCTATCTATCAGAAACTGGAAGTAGAACAGCAGAAAAGACATCGATTCAGGAAAGATGGCTCCACTCTGAATTCTCCACATGCTGCTGTGATCCAGAACGAAAAGGCAAGAAAACATGTTTGAGATGAAAAATTGCCTGTCACAATAAAGAGGGAAAAATCACGTAAACATGATTTTTAATGCTTTCTGATGCTATTAAAGATTGTTTATATGAATAGCAATAAGGTCATTCTGAAATTATTTGCATAAATAACAAACTCTACTGTTATTCATGCAAATTTTGCTCAAACCCACACATGAATCATTGTCACCTACAGCACCACAACTGGATATTTATCCCCAAAAGTGGGAGGTGTGAACCAATAATAAAAAATAAACCCAAACCCATTGTTCACTCTATTTCATTAAGCAAAAGCAATGTGAATTTGCTGAAATTTGGATGAAAACAACTGACTGTTTGTTCCACAAAGCACTGCGGTTGAATCTGTGACAGCTGATCTATAGGAAGATGTTTAAACGAGGCTTTTGTAGATTCCTGATAAACAAAACAGCAGACGCGTCGCCATATGTCTTACAGAAGCTCCTGTCTGTGTGCTGTGTGAATGCCGACGCTGTTAAGCCGTCTTCTATGGGTTCTACCAAGCTGTGAAACATAAATTCTTTCCTCAAAGGAGAAAAATCCCAACACGCCTGTTTTTCCGAGAGACATCAGAGTTCAAAGACGTCTCAGTTTCAGTTCAGTGTGGCGTCATGGCGACACGCAGGCAGGAGGAGAAGAACGCAGACATTTCAGAAGGAGAGCAGAAGAAAGTTTGTGTTTGATCTGTCAGAACCATAACAATGAACCCTCTTTCTTTCTTTCTTTCTTTCTTTCTTTCTTTCTTTCTTTCTTTCTTTCTTTCTTTCTTTCTTTTGATACTGTAATCAGTTCCTGAAATTAACAATATTTAAGCATAAACTAATTGAGGCTCTGTTTAAGTACCTATTGTATATTGATTTGAATCTGCCTGATCAACACATCGTTCACTGCAGCTCTTCGAATGGCCAAAACTGTTTCTTTTAGTACTCTAACCGCTATGAACCTTACAGATGCAAATTTCAAGAACTATTGCACTTCCCAGACTGGATACGTCAACAAATTCTGTGCAATTCTGTATGCCACAGAAATGGTAGATGGAGCTTCTATTGCTGTTTCTTCCAGAACAATATTTTCCTCATGTCATCTTTGAGATCAAACACGTAAACACAGTTCAAAGAAGCTTTTTCACTGTGCAGTTATCCTGCCTGAAGCTTTCCCACAGGGTGTCTCCCTCACCCAACACTTTGGGGAAGGTGCTGTGTGGTGCGAGGTTGAGATTTTCATTTTCATCATGGTGCTGGAACCTCTGTTGTTTGCTATCTTTGCCTTGGGTAACAACTTGCAGTATAGATAGATGGCCACACTTCCTTTCTGCTCCTGGAAGTTCTTGTTGATGAATAAAGGATTTAGAAGTGAGGAGTTTTAAATCACAAGGATTTATGCAAATGGTGGTACAGATTCGGTGGAAAAGGCTCTGCTCTCTGACAGGGGCTCTCAAATCAACCTCAAAGAATTCTGATGGGGGGGGAACTTATAACGCATAATACACACATGATGTGAGGCATATAGAATTAAATTGGTAAAATACAAAAAGAGGACGGCCGATGATCTATACGTTAAGACAGGAAATGAACTGAACTGAGTCAATCCGTGCAGTTTGCTTGCTCCTCCGTGTCTGCAGGGGCTCTGGATTTCTCCTCCACCTCCTAACACATGCAGGGAGAGTGAACTGGGGGAACTGTAGGTGTGAGTGTGAGTGCGAATGAGCTTGTCTGTCTCTGTCTGACAGACTGATGACCTGTCCAGGGTGTGCTCTGCCTCTCGCCCCATCGATCGCCAAATGTCAGAGCGCAGATAAAGCGGATTAGTGTAGAGTGTGTGTGTGTGTGTCTTTGAGTTAAACTGATTCCACCCCCAAACAATAATGTGTAACTGTGTAGATTGAAGGATCCATTCTGAGTACCAAGATGAACCTGACAACTTGCATACGTACATTTCATTAGGCTTTTTTTGTGACTGTTGAAGGAAAACTGCCAAGAAATATTGTAAAATTGCATAAAGGGATACGATCATATGTTCATGTACTGCAGGGTCACCAGCAGGCCTCTATGGAGATTCATCGTGTATGATCCAACCGCTCTTAAAGATTCATCACTCGTAAGCGTTAGTCCTCTACTCGCTTGGTATGACATGCACAGCCATTTCTGCTTTAATGGATCTGAATCTTGATAGAACCTTTATAAATGAACATTAAGGCAATCAGTACAGTTCCAGCACCTACATTAGAACTTCACAGGCGCTGCGCCATTACTCTTAGTTACATTAATGGCTGCCATGGACATTTATGGCAGTGTAAAGCGCGTGATGGATCAGCGAGAGCTCAGATAGCTGCTGAGGGCTCTTCAGTGTGAAAAGGTGGCTGATGGTGCGGATCTCCGTCTGGAAGACTGGAGAGTGTGAACTAAAAAGCAGATGGAAGTTTCATTTTCAAGCATTGGATTGGAGTTGAAGTGAAACTTTTCAAATGCAGTTGAATCACCTATTTGTTGTCTGGGTCTCAGTATATCCAGGATAGGCTTAGTACATTAACCCACCAGTAAAATATAATAACAAAAAAGGATTTACTCAGCTTATCCATTGTGATCGCACCATTCATTCTCATGTTTAAGTTAAGTTATAATACCTATTTATGCAGCAGTATAGATATATAAATACCTCACTCTGGGCTATATTTATATTTACCGCCCTCTTTATTTTTGCCTGAATGCATTGGTGGTTTGTTTTGATCGTTGGTAGGATTATTCAAAAAGTTCTGAATCGATTTCAGCAAAACATTGTGGGAGGGCGGGTCATTGCCCAGGGAAAAATGCATTAAATATTTAGCTCCCATCTTGATCCAGAGGCAGATACCGAAATGTTTTAAATAATAA
Source organism: Genypterus blacodes (assembly GCF_046128005.1). NCBI lineage: Eukaryota > Metazoa > Chordata > Actinopteri > Ophidiiformes > Ophidiidae > Genypterus > Genypterus blacodes. The sequence continues at coordinate 173,893 of NW_027466835.1, forward strand.
CATTATGAGATTGGACATTTTTCCATATTTTTGTCAATTTCTTTAAACGTGATTTGACACCAATTTGGCCCAGATCCAGATGAATTAAAAAAAATAATTGAGCACTATTTTCGATTATAGTTTGTGGCACTGTTGCTGTGCAGAAACCAGGTTGTGGGAACTGTCCAACTCAACTTTTGTCAAATCAATAAAAAAATGAATTTTGTCGAAGCCTGGGTAGATTAATGTGCCTGACTGAGTTCCTGTCTGGTTTCAGCTGTAAGGTAAATTAGGTATTACCATTCCTTGAAGTCTTGTTAATATCGTATCAAAATGTGTGAGAGGCTGTTCTGTTAGTCTTCCCTGAAAGTGCCTGATACCTCACCACATCCTATTACTTTATGACAGTAAGGACATTTAATTGTCCCAGACATGGTGACAGCGTATATCATTTGGCTTCTAAATCACTACTACTTGAGAGGAGGACGCTGGAGACAGGAAGATGTATTCTACATGTGAAAATACGGCTATTTGTCAGTCAACTGGTTTAGGGGAAGTTTGGCTGGAAATAAAAGAAGGTGGGGGTGCAAGTCTGTGTGAGACCGATCTTTTCTTTAAACCCACAGCTCACACAGACTTGGACTTTGATGCTCTAGGTGCAGAACAATAGGCCTCATTTACAGGATGAAACTCAATGCCCCCCTATTTTGTGTAGAGCACAGTGCTTTTGCGTTTTCATATTTTCATCAATTTTGCAATGGGCTCTATGTGAAATTAAGCAGTTTATCACGCACAAGCCTGTATTTTCGGATTCTGCCATCAAGATTTCCTGTTTAAAGTACAGGTTTGAGAGCGATGAAAACACTTTTCAGAGTCTGTTGACCCTGGACATCTTCTTCTGTGTAAAGCAGTTCTCACTGAAGCGGAGGGAGACAAAGCCACGCATAGAATGAGAGCAATTTGCAGTGGAAGAGTTCAAACAGACAGAATGATGGAGAGAGAGAGAGGGATTAAAACAAGGGGTTGTGGGCATGTCTATTGTGTTTACAGTGTTTAGGTCAAGGTGTAGCAGAAGGAAAAAAAAATTGTTGAACAGATAAGAAACAATTAAAAGAGGAGGAACAGAGAGAGAAAATGAGAGGTGTTATCTCTGGTGCCCTTCCACGAAATGAGAAGTGCAGGTGGTGATGTACTTGTTAAACTCTCCCATTGTGATTCTTCTCCTCTTCATCAAATCGTCTGAAAGCTGATACATTCTGTGACCACTTACCTATCTAGACAAGTACACACACACACACACACACACACACACACACACACACACACACACACACACACACACACACACACACACACACACACACACACACACACACACACTGAGGTTTTCTGCCCTCCCATGTTGTTTTATCTGCAGGTGATCAAACAGCCGTCAGCAGTGTCAGTCTCAGGACCAAAGAGGCGACAGCGGCAACAGCAACAGGTAAGGTCCAGCTGAGATTGAGAGCTTGAACAGTTACTATGGTAACAGTAAATGCTTGCTGCCCTCTTTGGTATATACTGGATGTGACCTTTGACCTTGGTCCCTCTCTATGTTTTGGATATTTGATATTCTCTCTTAAAGTGATACAGTTGCGATTTTATGAAATTATATAAATAAATTAACAAAATAGAATAAAATATTTTTACTTTAATGCTGAATCAGGGACTATTGGACAAATATTACTTTCTGATCTGAATCATATTGCTAGGTAACTTTCAGATCATATATTCCTTTGTTTTTATTTTATTACAGCAGTTAATTTGCTGGTTAAAGGATTTACAACCATGTCACCCTAATTATGCATCTTCATCAGACTCAACACTGTGGAATGTTGACCAGAATTCACATCTTACCTGTTGGTATTTGGCTGTTTGATTTATATGACCAGTAAACTATCAAACCCGAACCACAATTTTCAACAGAACATTTGCCACAATGCTCCAAACAAGCCAATAGAAGGCGCTGCTGGGTTGCTGTGGCGCTCTCATCTCGACGTGTCAGAGGCTTTTCAGCACCACGGACAGCGCCATAGTCACAAAGCCGTTTGTTTCCTTGCTAGTGTGACGAAGCTGCTGATGACATATTGATCAGGATTAATCTGTGGTCGCATTGCATTAAAGATGGTGTCAGACAGTTAATATCGCTGATCAATCACGTCCTTAACACTTGTAGTCTTGTATTGATTTAAGTTTTAGGTCATTAGTAAAGCAGAGGGAGGATACTTGTCTTAAGATAGCGTCACTTGAGTCAAAGGGATCCTCAAAACAAATTAAGGCCAGCGACATTACTTTACTAAACTTTAATAAACTTGTTTCCGTGGTAATTTTGAAACGCTTTTATACGATTTAGTATTCGTATTATGCAAGACGAGATAAGTGATCGTAAATAGGATACAAGTCAATAATAAGGCTTATAAAAAGTTGTTAATAAAATAATATGGTGGTTCTTTGAATGTTTAGTTTCCCAGTTCCGGTCGTTAGATGGCGCTGTCTCTAAGCGGACCACAGCTGATGGTCACAGGCGTGTTGAGCACCGAGTGTGCGGGGATTCACTCTGTGGTATTGGCGGAAACGAGCAGTCCTGTGTCGCTGTGTTTCCGACATGTTTCTACGACTTTAAAACAGATTTCAAAACAAAAAATAACGAATTACTTATTAAAGAAGAATTACGGAGTTCTGTTTTTGCGGTTTCCCCCCCCGCATTGGTGCTGCGGCTCAGTGCTCAGGCGGACAGGCGGACTAACCGAGGCGGAGGAGCGGAGCAGCAGCTGCGGGGATTTCTGACTTGAAGTTCCTCCACCCCCCTCCCGGCACCGCGCGGGTCACAGCCGGCCGGGAAGTTGCTCTCTTCGGCGTCTCCTCCGCCGTTCACGCCCGGGGTCCGTAGCTGAAAGTTATGGTTGTTACGGTGACTGTCAGAATGCTAAGGAGACCCGGTGCTTTGTACGAGTGTGGAAAATGATTGCGGCCAGCAGCGAGCGTTCCATTATGGTGAGGAGATGTCTCTTGACTTTCAAACCATTCAGGTAAGTGGACATGAGCGGTTTGATACTTTCTCACTTTACTCACATTTGCAATATTTAAGGTTTAGATCTTTGTTTGGCTTTAATTAGGAAGTTTCAGTGTCAGCAGCCAAGGAATAAAGTAACCACATGCTCATTAGGACATCCAGAGTGGTTGAACAGAAGCCGGTTAAGCATTTAAACACCGTGATGGTGCCTCCTGTTCTCTCATGCATTAAATTTTGGCCTTTATTTTGAATGTATTTCTCGTTTCACAATTATGCTTCAGGCTTGATTTGATATATTCCAATGAGCCACACACACACAAGTTCACACTACTGGTGTCTGGTCTGGCAGCAAAATAACAACAACAAACCTCGGTACCACCTTGGTAACAACAAAGCATGGCGTGCAGAAGAGTGTGACAATCTGCCCTGCATCTTTCACAGCACCAGGCTGCTGTCAAACCATTTTTTCCGGCAAATCATTTCAAAGCTTTTGTTCCAAAGCTTGTGAAGTCAAAGTCTGCCGCATGCTTACCGCTCTTTCCAAAATGAAACCATTCATCTGTGATTCAATGCTTCTGCTTTGGCTGTTTGCTCACTGAACGCGAGGTTGATGCGTCCATATAATAGTACATTGGAGTCAGTCAAACAGTCAGGCGAGTACACTAAGATTGTCTGGGTTTTGATGGATACAACAAGAACCTTTCAGATGGGTAGATGCATCATGTATCAACGCTTCATGAGGCCTGTCACAAACGACTAAGACATGATGTGATTTTACCCCAAAGAGCTTAACTTGAAGTAAATTTCTTTGACTGTTAAATTTTTAATCTACTTTCCTTGTGCCCCTCTGTCCGTCTCCCTGACCTGCATCTTGACTCGTGAGCGCCTGTCCCCTAACCGTCCCATATCTCTTGTCCGTCTCCTGCAGGATCTTCGTGGTGGGGATTGGTTTCTTCAGCCTCTGCTTCCTAATGACCTCCCTGGGGGGCCAGTTCAAGCGACCCAGAGATTCCCCCTTCACCATGCGAGCTGAAGGTGAGCTTGTGGTTGCATGTCAGTTCTGCTCGGTAGCCCCTCGGTCTGCAGCATCTGTGCCCTGAGCTGCTAATGAACAGGCAAGGCAGCATGCTGAGAGCTTTGTGGGGTTCCCTTGATTGTCGCCAGCAGGCTGACAGACCTACTCAGGTTGCTCATCAGGAGTGTGTGTGCAGGGTGCCGCTCCTCTTTTCACTCCTCTTCACCTCCATCTCTTTCCTGAGACGCACTTTCTCACTTATCGGCATCCACATAACCAGGTTTTGACCAGTATGAACTTGTAAAATACAGTTTAAGCATCTGCTTTGCCACCTCGCTGGGAGGTGAATGTGTTTATTCTGTTTCTGCTTTATTGAACTCATTGGAGAAATGCCACCGTTAGACTAAAGTACTTCACTGTCTGTCTCCACTGCCTCAACACATTTATTCATATAGCATAATGCATACAATGAATGCAATCCAAAGTGTTTCACGTGACACATGCATTAAAAGCATTGACAGTAAACATTGCATTAGAGCATTGGCATTAAACAAAGAAAGAAGAACAGCAGGTACACATGGTTATAATAGGTCAACAGTATAGGTTGATCCTAAGCCATTTAAGGCTTTGTAGACCATTAGAATATCTTTAAAATCAATTCTAAAAGCTACAGGGAGCCAGAGCAGGGGGGCCGGAGCTGGAGGAATGTGCTACCTCTGCTTCTGCCAGAATGCTGGGTGAAAAAAAATGTCTTTTGAAGTGAAGTTCATTGTTAGTTTGATAAAAGGCAATGATTGTTAAATGTTCCAAGCACTTTGCCCATTTTTCTGTCTGAATGTTGTCAGAAATGGGCAACGTTGTGATTGTGTGGAAATAACAATGCAGTGGGTTACATTTGCTTTCATTCTTTCTGTAACTGAAGGATAGAATGACCTGGATGTCAACATTTACACATGTGTAGTATATAAATGTTATTTATGTTATTTAAAAGTGCTTGTAGAAATACATTTGATTGATTGATTGATACACACTCCAAATAAACAAATCTCCACCTCAGTAAATGAAATATATTCATTCTTCATTCTTCTTCAAGACCCTAGTAAGAATATCAGAGAAGCTTTGTCTTTGTGGAATTAGCTCTTTTAGCTCTTTTAGCATATTTCAATATGATGTCCTGATCATTGTAAAGTGTCTCTGGTGAAATTATCCAACTGGCCAGTGGGGAACGAGCTGTTGGACTCCAGTCTGTCACCTTTCTAATCAGCGGCGGGCAGAGTGTTGACACCGCGGCTCATCCTGACTAATGAAAGCTGGCATGGCTGAGTGCTTCTGTCAATCACAACTCATCCAAAGTGTGTTTGTCAAATATCCTTGTATTTGTCCTACACTGATCTCAATTTGTTTCCATTCAAACAAGGCAACATTAAATGATGTTACCGCACCACTTGTAAGACAGCAATCCCCCCCCCCCCCCGCCCCCCAGGCTAATCAGTAATCAACATGTCACCCTGTGGCATGATTACCTAAATTAGTGTGTCGTGGAGTGGAGTGTGGCATTGGAAACGTTGTAGACTAGTCTGACTTGAACGATCCTTCATAATTACTGACCGGTGTCAATCTGTCAAAAAGTGTAGCGTGTAGGAGAAGATGGGAGACGATTTCAAGGATCTCACCTGCTTATGAAGCTGAAGGAATTGTTTAGGATGTGGGTGGGGGTTGTGGGGGTGTGTGGGAGGGGAAGCTGTGTGATTAATTAAGCGCTCACAGGCTGCAGCCAAGGGAAGGTACAGTATCTGGCCCCCAGCTCATTAAATGCTGCCTCACAACCACCCAGGAAGAGCCAGGCTACACTCACTCTCATCCTGTGTGTGTGCATGTTTGGGGAATGAGAGGGAGAGGAATGCACAGGGATGAAGTGTTCACCAGAGCAGCACCTTGATAGTATTCAGTGTACACACCCAGCCAGTTGCCTCTACTGGACCCTGAAGAGAGCTGCACTGAGCTACAGGATTGTATTAGACGGTTGATAAGAGACGCCTTTTGGATACACACATTCATCTGCATCCGTGCTTTCAATGAAGAAACACGGGTTTGAAAGTTACAAGGCAAAGAGGTTTACGGCGAAACTAATTTATGCAGAAATATCTTAATGATGAGAAGCCCCTGGAATCCTTCGTTTTGTGTAATTTTGCCTGAAGTTGTTTTCCGTCTTTCTGTTCTTCTCTCTCTCTCTTGCTTCCACTCGCTCTGTACTAACTATTGCTTCCTCGCAAAGTGATGTTGACTGATTTGTCGGGTGAATATGATTACAAACTCAAAAATATTTCATATGTGAAATTGAGAAAAGCAAGTGAATCATCATCAAGCTGTCATTTCTGGCATTTTAGATTATTGACCAGCATGAATTTATTGCACCTGGATTGTTCTTCTTCTCTGGGCTGCATTATAAACAGTCGTGCTTTACATCATATATATACTAACTGTATGAGATTATAGCTTTTGCATCACAGAGGTGTTGATGTGGAACAAAGCTCCGACCTGCATGTGGATACCAAGCGGTATCCAGATTTGAAATGCACGCACAGGCCTTCATTATTTGTCTTTTGAAGGTGCAGGAAACTAATGATGTGGAGAGGGAGGAAGAGGAGGGACAGTGGCAGAGACTATTTCTGCTGGAGTGGGGAAGCATGAAAGGCTAAGGCGTTTGATCAGAGATATCTTAAAGGCTCCAGAGGTGCACGGTAGCTTTCTAATCAGCTCTTTGAAGACCACAGTCGCTGCGTCCCCTCTACCACCGCTGGCCTTCATATGGCTCTGCCACAAAAAGACCAGAACTCTTTAAGCCCCCACCTGGGTCACTGCGGAAGCCATTATCATTTAACCATCCTTGCCCCCTGCCACAGGAAAACAGCCATAACACTTGGAATATTTATTGCTCTGAACTCTGAACTATAGCTCATGGCATGTTGCACGATAAACTGTATGTTGGAATTGTCAGGAAGCGCATAAGGAAGTAATCACTTTCTCCTGCCTTTTCTGCGTATTTTAATCCATTATTGAGTTGAGCAGCAGAGCGGATCACGTGCGGCGTCGTGCTCTGCATCCCCGTTCACTGCAGCCTCTCCTCAGACAGTGATGGAAGTTCTTTATTTCATGGCCCAGCAATCTCCACTACCTGCTGCATGAAAATGAGCATTTCATGACATCGCTCAAAGGAGAGGCGTGGCATTTGCGGGTCTATCAAAACTTTGAACTTTACTACTTCATTTGAATGAGAAACGGCGTAAGTAATCTGCCTGAAATCAAAGCGCCGGGTTCCAGAACGCGTAGCTGTTATGATAAACTAAGCTGACCTTTGCCACTGATGGAGTTGTAAAGAATGGCTAGAAATGAAAGAATGTGCGAGTGATTTGAGGAGTGTGAATGATAGCTGATTGTTCATTGTTCACTCTTATATAAGCCGTTCCCACTTGCAAGAAAAACACATTTCCTCTTGTGTTGTGAGGAAGAAATGATACAGAGGCTTCATTGATTATTACAGTTGCAGGCACAGAAGAAAATTGAAATGGATTCAATCTCAAACATTTTTTTTCCTGGTCATTTGAATCACATTAAGTAGCAGGCAGCATCTTTCGTCACCTCAGCCAAGGACGCTAATGTTCAGGTCGTGTTAAGGCTGTTTGGACCTAATACGGGGGGGAGATTGCGTTGAATTCTGCTATGGGCCGGCATGATGGTGGCGCTGTAAAAACCACGCTAAGGTTTCATCCTATAACTTTTTAACTGTGAGTCATAGAATCACAAAATCTTTCCAAATTTAAAATCAGGGTCTCCCCATGGCAAAATAAGCAATTAAGTAGTTTGTAGTTAAAAGTTATTTCTCTTAATAGACTAGAATATTATCAGAACAAAAGTGATGGAATGGTAGATGAATGGTATGAGGTGAGATTCATCAGGATATTCATATACATTTATTTTCACTCCCTTAACATTTATATTGATGGATATATTATTGCTGTCGTACTGTATAGATGTTATTGTTGTGCATTATGGAAAGCTAATTAGTGTTAGTGATTTGCGGTGCACTGTATTCTATTATTGCCTCTGCTTTATGGATTCTTGAGGTGTTGGTTGATGAAATCGTTTTTATTGCGTTTGTTTCATTAAATTAACTGTTGTAGCAAAGGCAAGAATAATTGTAATCATTTTCAAGTGTGTGCATATGCAAACACACACACACACACAGGCACACATGTATATAAGTATCCAGTACACAATAGGTCACAATAACAATGAGTTAAGTGAAGAAATTGTTTAAAATTGTACTATTATGTGACTATTCCCTTATATTCTGTGCTGTTATCCCACATGCATGCACCAGCTGGTTGGTGATGTCATGGTAACCACCTTTGTATCTGTGCTGCCTCATCATTTCGGCCAAATGGATGACATTCACTCAGACATATTTTGGAGCATGCATACAGTTCTGTTCATTCAAAACTGACTGAGCTGTAAAAGTGGGTCAGAGACTTCTTTCCCCATGTTGGTCCAGGTTGCGTTAATGTGTTTATTTCTGCTGTTGTTGCATGCAGGACTTTCATGTGTGAAAGGAAGAAATGTGTTAATGGAAATGTGCATCATATTTCCAAGCTTCCCAAAGAAAGCAAACCATTGAATTGTGGGTCTGGGAGAAAATCATTACGGCACTCAAATGTGTGTTTCTGACTGTGAATGTGAGTCGGACTGGAGTAGTGTGTGTGCGTGTGTGTGTATTTAATGTGGGTGCTCTATCAGCAGACTGTGCTCTCTGTGACTTTCCTCGCCTTCTCAGCTGCCAAGTGTGCTTTGCTGTTTTCACTCGAAGTACAAAACCAACTATGAGTCCAGCATCAGCATCGGGTGACGCGCTGGTTTACATTTGTGCGGCGAGAAAATCAGTAATAATCAAAGTTGACTGTATTTCGGTGCGCACAGTCTCTGTCATGCATCTAACTGAACATGGTTTAGTCACTGTGAGAAAGGGGGGATGGGAGATAACCAGGGAGGACAGAGACTTGGGTTTTAATTAAGGGTACAGAGTAGTTCAGGTAGTTTCCTTTCTCCAGGCTGTCACGCACAATAAGAGGCTGGAACTGCAGGGAGGTGAAAGTGACAGAGGTCGTTGGTCTAATCGCTTGTGGATCTCAAAGCTCCCGAAGAGAGGAGAAGCAACTTGGTCTCTGTCAGCCTTGGCTTTAATGAATATTTGGATTAGGACTGGGAGAGCATTTTCACCCGTGTGTGTGTGTGTGTGTGAGAGTGAGTGTAAAGGTGGAGGGAGCAATATATACATGAATCTATCCTGCTGACAGGTGAGTGGAGCGCTCTGACCTCAAGCGCAAGCTAGACAGCACACAGATGGTGTTGTCAAGGATGACAGGATTTATTATTTGGCTCCCAATAGTGCCGATAAGGACCAGAAGGAATATTTTAAAATACATGACATGATGCTACAGTCACTTATTATTTGGGTTTTGACAGGTGCCTCATTCTTTCTGTGATCCAATTGTGCTTTTAGGCTAAAAATGATCTTAAAGAATATCATCAATTTACCTGTCATGATTAGGCACTGGGGTGTAGAAAACAACTCTCATATATTCTGCTGCTGGTATTCAGGTATTTTTTGAGAAATATGAGCTTTAATTCATTGAGTTAAGTCAATTAGAATGTGATATCTTTATTATAAACATTGCCTTTTTTGATAACTAATGTGTTTTTGCGGCGCTACGCCTGTCTGCTCTCCAGGTCCATATACACAGCAAGTCACGACTCCTGATTCAAAGTAACTGAACGAATGAGAGCGAAAGGCGTTGGACAGAGGCAGTGGAGTAATCCTATCCTATCCTATCCTATATCTGAGACACATCTACACCGTGTCATTCCCTAACCTGGATAATGTGTTTGAATACAGATCTCCATTTACTGCAAAGTGTAAATGTGTCTGGTGACATATGGCGCTCCAGCTGCTTCTTAAACGCCGTTAAACCAGCCCTTTTCTTTCAATCTATACTGAATGCTAAGTCGTTTTATGGTCACGTTTAACGAGCGTTAATGCAGACATCCAGTTGATTCCAAGTTGTTCCCAAAATCTCTCTCGCAACTTTCCTGTAAATATTGCAGGGGTTGGTAAGTTTATGTGTTCTGATGAATGTTTGAGGCTGAAGAACCCGACAGGCATTTCAATAAAACTGCCAACTTTATGTTCACTTTGTTGCGAGCCACCTGTGTACAGTTCTAATTACCATGTAGATACACTTTCCACATGCTGTGAGGGCAGAATGATCAGCACCTGCGTCGCACGTGAGCCAACTGCTGAAATGGCTTGTTTGCATTCTGTGCTTGAGACACAGAGGCTGAAGGCTTTTTATTCAACTGTAAGCCTCAGGAAGTTTGGTGCAGGCAGATGGAAATGTTTGCAGGTATAAAGGTGAAGAATGTTAAGACCTTGTATGGTGCAACAGAGAATTCTCTTCCTCGAATGTCTGAGTAAGGCATTTAGATTCATGCATGTGCGCACGACATCTTTGCAAAATGTCTTAACAGTGGAGAGTAATTCACAATATCCTGCTAGGAAAGATTATTTGGGGATTATGGGGTGACTCAGTGTTGCAGAGCACTGTATCAAAAGCTTCCTTTCCACTTGTCTCACTTTCCCTAAATAAAACGCATATAGAATGATCAATAAATGTATTAATGTGATCATAGCTCGTCCCTGTTGGCCTCATTATTCCACATTCACATCAAGTCCTGGACATTATTTGGCTGAAGGGCCTCTGGAAATGGGAGCAGCTTGTCTGTGTGCAGCTTTAAAACGCCAATCTATGTAAAGTAATATACATATAAAGCCTACAAGTTGATCTCGGAGTGAAGGAAGGCTAGTGAGGAGGAATCGACCTCAGTCATCCGTGTTGCTTACTTACAGAGACTTTGCTCTGGTAAGTGTTCTGCAGTGACCAGGTTTTAGTAGCCTGATAAAGCAACACAGTGTGAGGCATAGTGATAGTTCTGCATGGCCACACGTGTCTGGTCAGTTGTTTGTGTCCGTTTCTCCCTGCACACACCAGGCTACAGTACAAATTGTAATCTAATTGGAATTTGTTCATATTATTGATTGTGCTGTGACAGTTTGGAAATGGAGTCGTTAAAGGAGATTAGTTATTGCTAAATCGGGCCTTTATTAAGCAGCAGATGAGAAATGACTCAGAGGGGGCTCTACATTAACACACACACACACACACACACACACACACACACACACACACACACACACACACACACACACACACACACACACACACACACACACACACACACACACACACACACACACGATCCCGTCCTGCTGCACCCTGCCAGCTTGCTGGACTGTGCATAGAAAAAAGCACATTAGCCAATGTGTCCCAAGGGACGGCAGGAAGCAAGAGTAGAAAAGGCCGCCTGATGAACAGTTGATTGGAAACATATATAAAGCTCAGTTCTAAAAATGTACTGTGTAGGAAGGGTGTTCGGTCTCAGTAATGGTGATTTACGGGCACAATGTGTGCCACGAAGCGTTACCGTGAAGAAATGTGTGTTCACCTTCCCACACTCAGCCCAGAGGCTTTGTTTAGATTTACAGCAGCGAGTTCTTCGCAGTCAATAGAGGAACCTCAGCACCTAGGAAACCCTCAGAATCCTCAGCCTTGAGCCTTGAGTCTCTTGTTTTAAGCTTGCATCAACCAATCATTTTCATATTAACATTGAATCCAATCATTACACTATATGTTGACGGTCTGTATGGAATTGATCGATGTCCCTTCTAGTCCACAACAATGATGAGAAGTGTATTACATACAAAAGTATGTGGACGTGCCTTTGAAGGAAAATCTGGAACACACACAGGTAAAGTGTAGAAGGATGTTTTTAGATCGGCAACTTTGCGACAAGTGATGAGGACGCTTGAGTGTTTCAGCACAAACGACAAACGAGGTCTGGAAAGAGATGGTTTGCTGAGAGGTGTGGAGGACCAGAGGCTCTGATCTGCACAGAGCGCTGACCTCAGGCTTAGCTCAGACTTTGAGGATGAATTAGAATGCTGTTTTATCACCCGCCACAGCACCACAGCCTCACAACTTCACCCTATGTCTGAATGCAAAATCAGCATCGTATCATCACCTCTGGTTTTGGACCTTGGTGATGTTTTTATCTCCAACTTCTTCTTTCCAACTTGTATATGCAGCAGGGGTTTGACTGGCAGGCAGTGATCTTACCTGATGCTCTCATGGATCATGCGGGGATGTGTCACTTCTCCTCTTTAAATCATATCTCCCATCATCCCATTGTGTGTCATTCCCGCTGTTCAACCCATTGTTAAGCTGATGCTATAAAGCTGGAGAATGGGAATTTGTTTTGTCTTGTTCCTTTTGTCTGTGGGCAGAAATGCTGTTGAATTATTCAAAGGGAGACAAGATTCTTCAGCCAGTTTGACTAAACACTTTTCAGGACCGGCACCACGATAGCAGGCAATATATACAGTAACAGTAAAGGGAATATTTTGGCTCTTAAATGTAAAATCAAACCCATCATTGAATCCCCACGTTCACACATTCAGACACTCGGACCCAAAGAAACAAGATTTTCTCCTTGATCTTTATTTTATTTACTGTTTTAATGCATTTATTTTTGGCAAAGGTGACTTTCCCTTGGACAGTGATGAATGAGCTGTTCCTGGTGGGAGATGCCTAACGCTACTAAGGAATGAACAAAGAAGCAAAGGCTTTGTTTCACTCACACTCAGAACAATGCGGGAAGGTTCACATCGCAAGGAAATGCAATATTTTCTACGATTGTTTGATTTCCTCTTCAAAGTCTCAGTCAATTGAAGACGGCCGCTTGAGGCGACTGAAATAGCTAATTGTATTTTGTAAGCACAAAGCACAGCAACCCTTTGGTGAGTTTGAGCGCAGATGCAGTAACGTGTGAATAATGGCTTACTTCGGTTGCTGAGAGCAGCTCAGGGTCAGGACCTCGACATAATAGGGGGCCGGTTGGAGACCTGGTTCAACCTCGGTGTGTGTGGCAGCTGCAGGCTTATTAAGCAAAGAGGTGTTTGTGAACAGCATCTCTCAGTTTGCCACCAAACACTTCATGAGTAATTGGGACCAAGCTAGAAGCCAAAAACAATACCGTCATACTAATTGCCGCTTTCTGTATTGGTTGAATGTTGGCTCCTAAGGAAGTGTCGGTTTAGAAATGAAGGAAGAGATAACAGAAGGGAGAATTAAGTGGAGCTTTAACGTAATTTGACGGTACAATAAGCCAAGTAATAAATGGATTTCAAAGGTAACCTTGGTAAGTTGGTGTGACCTTGGTGCAGGCTTTTAAACTTATCAAAGAAATCAGAAAAATAAGCAATATAAGTTTTTACCGATGTTGTTTTCTACACGATATACAAGCAAAAATACATAGATCAAATTTATGTTCCTTTAGCAGGACCCACCAGGCCTGAAAAATGTCAAATTTGTCCTGAATGAAGTGATTTTTCTCTGTTATGACTGAAGCACACCGTCATCTTCACCCTCTCCACTCCTCCTTTCCCTTTTCTCCTTTCACTTTCACGCTTAAATCCTCATTCTGTCTCGCCATCACTCTGATTTTTGCTGATAATATTTCTACCGCGCTGTCTCCATTTGTGTGTTTTTCAGTGCTCGGTGGCCCAGAATCCCGCGGGGTATTGAGAAAAATCAGTGACATGCTGGAGGTCATTATGAAGAGGATGGACACTCTGTCGAAACTAGGCAACGCGACCGACACCCACAGGCTGGATGAACTCAGCTCTGCCCTGGACAGGTAAAGCACTGGACTGTGTCACTCTGACCAAAAGCCAGATGAGAGGTCCGTCCTCTGTTCCACTTTAGAAAACTCCTAGGTTTTTGGATCAGATCCAGCAAACACAACATTGTGCAATATTGTGGTTCAAATGGACATTTCTGGGCGAGGTAACATAGCAACTGAACAACCAAACAACTGTAAAGAAATAAGCAGGGCTGATTCTGCTCATACTGAAAAAGAGCAATTACATCGACTGCTTCAGCCCGGCTCTGCACGGCACACAATTTTGAAAAGTGGTTGTTTTGCTGAGGTGAGTGAGAGAGAGGGAAAGAACGACGGAGGAGAGTACGTAGGAAGGTCAAATCTTTATGTATTTAATGCCAGAGTGTGCCTCAAGCTTAACTTGAAGGGGTTATCAAAATTCCCTTTCAAATGTAATCAAGAAGGTAAATGGATTATTATTGCATAATGGCACAATATCTACAAACATAACGATCGCTTTTGGAAAACGTTGCATTGTTGTAGGCTGAACTGTTGTTGTTCATGTTGCAGTGCAGAGTAGAATCTTGGCTACTTCAGTCCATGTTCAACTCTGTTCTTGTGTTGCTGATGAGTGAAATGATGTGATGATGTGGAACGTGAGCAGCTCCTTTAATGAGCCTAAACATCTTCTTAATGCCCCACCTACAGTTTAAGGGCTGTAATGTATCTTCTGAAGTGTGTAGTTACCAGACTGGAGTTGGGGTTTGAGTGGGTCGCTCAAATCACTCAGTATCCTCTCGATATCCAGCCGGGAAAAGAGGGGGAGATTGTGCCCTGAATTTATAAAAATACAGATGCATGAAGAAATGCTACCCTGTGCTCATGGCCTAAAGTCCCATGAGCCACCAGTGCTTGGATGTTTTGTTCCGCAGGGTGCATAAGGATGCTGAGACCATCTGTTAGTGAGGGTTTACTGCAGCCCCATGGCTCCTTACAGGGGGAAAAGAAGACAAAACATGTCCACCACTGTTCATGTTTACGGAAATACGACAAATCAATCACTTCTCATTTATATTCTGATATGTTAGTGACAACTTGTTAAACATGAAAAGCGGACAGGATTGAAAACTTTGATTTGTTTTGTGTACGCTTTAACATTTTTAATTCGATGGTACAAACTCCTTATCTGTTTGTTTGATACAGTATATGAATATACCTCAAGACACAAATCTGAAATTGTATTTTTATTCGTGGTCTCTTTCTGGAGCACTGGAGCGACTGACATGGATGAAACATGAGTGATGGTAGGATTAAAATAAGACTCTGAAGAAGATCTGACAGATGAAGCATGAAGAAGGTAAGAGGGTGAGAGTATGAAGCCCTGAGGCATCCTAGCAACGAAGGAACAGTCTTTGGGGAGTGACTCAGACCATTTAAATCTGCTGCTGAATGTAACATGTTGGAGTGAAGTAGGACCTGACATCCCACAGTAGTGACGCTGGCCCTTAATGTCCTACTGTTATTCGAAGGCTTGCTTGTTCCAATTATAGGCGAGTACTAAATTATCATTCTTTCTTTTAATGATGTGAAGATCGGGCTGACGAAAAGTTAAGGTGGCAGGTAAGACTCACAGGGTCCAGGACAAAATTCACTAACGACCGGATCAAAACCTGAAAATCAAGCAAATAGCTCCAACCGTCACGACATCAGTGTGCTCACCTGCATCTCACCATGATGAAATTCTCTCTCAAATCATTCTCTCAATCATATAATTGGCCTCTAAGGGACACAACTGGAAACGTTGCCGTGACGAGGGGGGAAAAAAAAGTTTGATTCAGAGTGATTTGGATTTAGATTTCTCTTGATATTATTTCTTGGCTTCATTTTTATTTTTTTTTACCTTGCTCAGGTTATTAAAAACTCAGTATGGCTTTGGGGCAGCGTTGAGACTAGAGTTAAGTTTTGAGATCATCAAGAAGAAACTTTATCAGTACACCCTGTGTGCTGTTCAGTTAGTAATTAGGCTGGCCTCTTGCTTTTCAGTGGCTGATGGCCTCTCCCGGGTCACGGTCCCTGCAGTGTGAGTATGAGTTAGTTCTGTGTGAGACTTAGAAAGTAATGCAAGCCTCTCTGCTGCTGTGTAATAGCCATAGCTGTGTGTGAGAGAGAGAGAGAGAGTGTGTGTTTTCTACTGTACTCCAGTTTGTGTAATTGCCAATTATTGGTGCTGACCCCATGGCCTAAAGGATGGAAGCTTTTGTTTCTCCTCGCCTCCGGGGCACCACATGGAAGAATGCAATTGAGGTTAAGGGTCATGTTAAAGTATGCAAATTAGCAGAGTTGGATTGTTTTCCCCTGACACGCAATTACATATTGCTTCCATAAAAGCCTTGCTGTATCCTTCTGACAGACATGTTTGCTGTTCTGACATGGAAAGCACCATGTCATGCAATCCACCACAGTGCTTTTGAAGCATACAGAGGCCTTTCATCTGAGAGTTTCCGTCTGTGCCCATCCCTCCCCTTCACAGTTGCTGAAACTCTTTTAAGTAGATTGATCACATCCAGACTCAACTCTTGCCATAGCTGAAAAGTTCACAGTTAACTTCTGTATATCCATAACTCACGCTGCATGACTCCAATTCTACTCCTGGATCCATGATCTCATCACTGAATCTTCCAAACACCTTCACTGGCTCTAAATAACAATAGAGTAGCCAGACACAGGGCTCTGGGAAAACAGAAAAACGGGGCGTGCTAGACTATGTGACTTTAGGTCCATTTACTGCTGAAAGCTCCAAGTTTAATGCCAGGCCCAACAGCACTTGGAACACCTGCTGACAGCAACCACAGTGGGAGCAGGAGCTGTCCTGGTTGGGGGGTGAAGGGCGGAGGAGAACTTAATCCATCATTTTGTGTTGGTGCAGCAGCCCAGAGCTCTGCTTCAAACTTCAAACTTGCTTGTATTCTGCTGATTTTTACTTTTGCATCAAGGAGAGCTGTTTGTGTCTTTGACTGGCAAGACATTCCATTTTTTTAGTTGCATTATTGAGCAACAAAAATTAATTAATTTGCATGTGCAAGCTGTCGTTCTGGGTGGCATTTGCACACCCGTGGCTACGTCGGTGCTCAATACCACGTTGCATACAGCTCAAACTGTTCATCAGTTCCAAATCTGTTCCCAACTAAGCCCTCTCCTATCTCACTGAGCTCCTCCACCATCATCATACTTTTCTGTCGCACTCTCTCTCCCCCTCCTCTGAGCCAGTAGGACAACACAAAGGTCTCCCTCCCAGAATTTTTCATATTTCATTGCATGAATCCATTGCTTATTAATCAAGTCAGCTGCCTGCAATCTGAACTTCTGCTCTCACCCCCGTGAATTTTCTTAGTCACTTAGAAAGATTGAATTTGGCTTTTTTGTGAGATTGTTTTGTGGTGTTGAGTGTTTTGGTTGGGTTGACAAAGTGTGCTTGTTCCTGCATGTGGCATCATTTAGAAAACTTTTGAATTCATTTTGCTGCTGTTGCTTTGTTTCATTTCACTTACTCACATATTTTCTTCTGTGTCTTTCTCTAAATATTGGTCTGTGATTGTTTTGCCAATACTGCTTAAAAGCCAACGAGGTCGTGTGCAGTCAAACACATCTGCTAACAACCTACTGTAAGTGTGTGCTGTTCTTTGTTCTCCCAAGGACCCACTTTCATATGCTGAGTCACTTTTTTATCTCAACAAATAAATGATCTGTCAGTGTTTAAAAGCTTTTTCCATTTCACGCTTCAACTTCTACACAATTAGCATTTCTTCCGCTTCTTCAGCTCGACTGTGGAAGGAAACAAATTCTACTGCTGGAAAGGCAGCAGGAAGACATTTGTATTGTCCAAGATGGTGCTTGTGGGAATGTTTATAATTATTTGGTTATTTTTCTGTTTGTCTGTGCGTGTGTCTGTGTGTGTGTGTGTGTTTGCACAATAAGGATCCAGCCTATAGGGCTTGTTGAGCGGATCCAGGCCATAGCCCAAAACATGTCTGATATGGCAGGAAGAGTGGAGCAGATCCTACAACGCAGCATATCCAATCACAGAGGTAAGGTTTTGAAAATACACACACACACACACACACACACACACACACACACACCTAATACCTAAGGAATACTAAAATACATCTGCAGCACTTCAGATTAAAGCCCTGCCCACTTCAAATCCATCAGATCTGCTGCACACACACACACACAGACACACACACACACACAGACACACACGCACACACACACACACACACACACACACACACACACACACACACACACACACACACACACTTCCCCTCTTCCTGCATGAGCCCAGCTGTCACACATGGATCCAGTACATCACTTGAATGAGCAATTGAATGTAACTTGTACTTGCTGCTGGATCATATAGGACATGGCAGGCAGGATTTATGGTCGGGTCAAACTGCAAGCCACTATTCATATCAGGGTGAACGTGCTCCAGTGTGCCACAGCAGTGTTCCCTTGTTGTTGCGTGACTACAGGATGTTTAAGTCTTCCTGATGAATTACCCTCTAGTTAATGGAATCCTGGCCTGTCAGCTCTCTCTGTTAGCTTTCACATTCAATTTCTTTGCTGGGCACTTGGACAAAGTAGATTATGAGAGCGCACCCATTTATTTTCTTCTTCTGTATTTGTTACATTACATTTAATGTACTCGCTCATTAGAATGTCTCTGAAATAGGAAGACGCTGTTGTCAAAATGTCTGGTGTCATTAAAGTGTGGCGGCTAGACTGGTTGATCTTAATATCTGACACTGGCAGGCTGCAGCAGTATTCATAATGAGACGCTTGTCTTTATCGTGGCAATCAAAGAGAATCGCTGGCAATTATTTATCTGTGATTGTGCTTGGCAGGATGCTGGCGGAAGAGCAACAACCGCTCGTTTAATTAGGCGCACGAGGAAAGATAGGGAAGCGAAGGAGAGGAGGAGGAGGAGGAGGGAGAGTCAGCCGAGGGGGTGCAGGGAAAGGGGAGGAAATGATTTTATTAATGACTTGCATGCAGTCTATCTTTAGTGTATGCGGTGAGAGAGTAGGAGCAGAGACCTGGCCTTTGAGCGGTGGAGGCCAGGCGTGTAGAGGAGCTTATTAGCTCATTGGGCGAACCAGTCCAATTAATCTCTGCTCATCTGGAGGCTCTAATGTTGAAAGATTGCCTAAACACCCAGGGGACATGACGTGATTGGGTCAATATTAAATCTGTGAAGTCCAATTGGGAGGTCTTGGTGATCAGATTTCTTTAGCTTGTTATGCCATTTCATGTCCAAGCACTGCCAGGGCACTGATGACTTTGATCATGTCATGATCAGAATTTGACACTATGATCAATCACAGATGATCTTATTTGATTCTTCAATTAACTGACCTTGCCAGCCTCTTTTTAACAACAGTTGTTCCTCTGTAATGTCACACACAAATATGCCTTGCCACTATTAAATTCTTGCTTTTTCATTAAATCTAAATCAGCTCAGATCGCCATTACATTCCCTTTTATTGCAGTGGCTGTTTACATACAGTGTGTATTTTAATGACCGGCGTGGATTCCAGAAATACTACAAAATAACAAGAAGCCTCATTAAAATAATCACAGTATTTATTATTCTTGATAAAAGACACAGAGAGAGTTAGATCAAATAACCGGACTAGATGCTCTTATATAAGCTCTCTCTTGGCAGAATCTATCACCACTGCCACTAACTACAGCACACCTCTCTGTTTATTCTGTTTATTCGTCTTTAATGTGTTTATTGAGAAATGTGTGTGTTTGCTTTCTTTTTTCCAGGTAGGGATGGAGCGTTGGGACAATGTGAAACTCCCAAAGATCCCCGTTATCCAGACTGTCCCAGTAAGATGGATGTAAGTGTTGATATTGCAGTTGTGTCCTTGTATTATTTGTTTTGTGGATGACTTACCTTGCTAAGATGGTTCTGAGGCTGCTTAGGGGGAGTTTGGTGCTGCTGCAGCTGCAAACAAGAGCAAAGGCAAATGAAAAGAGTAAGAATAAAATGAAATAGGTTTATACAAAAATGTGTTTGGATATATTGAGTAGATTTTTAAGAAGAGATGTGAAATAGCAACAATAGTCAAAGTGGAAAACATAGTATGAATGACGCAACATAAACATTGAAACAAGTATGTGAAATGTGGAATAAGATAAACAATAACGAAAGAAATACAGAGTTACATTCACAGATCCTCAGTCTTGCTGGAACATTTGTATATTTTTCTTGTGAGCAAAAACAGAAGAGACCTGATGTTACATTGATATGGAATGAGACGAATAGTGAAGGTCATCCAAAGCTGCAGCAGAGCAACAAAAAGAGCCATAAATGTTTAGTTGGAGATGCAGTTCGTCCTCCCCTCTGCAACCTGCTTCTAGTCTCTACTCACTAGCAACAATAACCCTCTCACCTTTTGTCTATCCTGTCTGCTTCCTTCACCTGAGGCTCACCTGCTTAGCACAATAATGCAAGAAAAGTTTGTTTGGCTGGCTCAGATAAGCAAAATGTATTCATAATGTATCACATTAGGAATGCAGCTTATCCGCCCGCATAGATGTTGTCCGGCTTGACGTCACAGTCACACATAACCAGCTGTAAGTGAAATCCATAAACAGCCACTATGCTTTAAAAAGACCTAATTGTTTTGTTCCCGATTTAGCTGTGGGCTTATTTCCATTTGCAGTCCCCAAGCAGGTAAACAAATTACAAATAAAATTGAAAAAGTTCCCTCTTAAGAATCGTCTCCGTGCTCGTTAATGAACTTATTTTGAATCAGGCATTACTTCTTGTTTTAAATTAGAACCAGCCTGGGGATGTGAACAGTTAAAGCACAAGCAACATGTTTGTTGTTGTTTTAGAAAATGGACGCTCATACACAAAGGCAGCTAGACCTTTGGGCTTTAAGTAGGGTAATGACCCACCTACTGAGGTCCAAACACAATGTAACAGAATCTATGAGTAACGTGAAGGATTCCTAATGCAAAATTTAAAGTTCTAACATCTGATACCATTATCCAGATAATGTGTGCGTTTACATTAGTTGAATTTGAATGCAAGGTGTAACTGGAGATTAATCTAATGGATTAATCAGAGCAAAACAACCCAAACAAGACTTTTGGACAAGAACATTTTAGAAATCAATATGTATTGTATTGTATATCCTCATAAAAGTACTTTTTATTTGCAATATCCCCAAAAAATCGACACATTCAATTTGATGAAACTCTCTGTGTCTCCTCCAGTGGATGCGTGCCCGTTGGACGTCAGACCCCTGCTATGCCTTCTATGGTGTTGACGGCTCGGACTGCTCCTTCCTCATCTACCTGAGCGAGGTGGAGTGGTTCTGCCCCCCGCTGGTCTGGAGGAACCAGACGGCCACGCCCACCTTCAAGCCTCTGCCCAAGAGTCAGGTAACCCAAGACGCTCTCACTGTAAGTTACAGTCATTTAAGAACACAATCTAAACATTTCATCAAGAAGATCCCATGAAATACAACATTCAGTAGTTTATTCCATTAAAATTAATGGATTATGTTGCCCTACTTCCTGTAAGCACAGAAGCTGCTGAGAACCATTTATCTTCACAACTGCTTTGTAACATTGTGGTTTCCTTGTGATCCGACACTCGACAGGTATGTTGCTCATTAGAATGTCACAGTCGGGTACTGAATGGTGATTTTCACAGTTTAAAGCCGCACTTAGAATGTTTTGTGTCACCTCGACCTCAATGTACAAACCATTCAACATTTCAATGACATATCTATGTATTTCTTCCATAAACACAAATCATGTATTCACATTTTGATTAATCAGTTTTACACATTCACGCAATTTAATTTAAGCTTCAATACGTCCACGCATTTTCTTCACAAAAGGCGTTTTTCGTCTGCAGGCACCAACTGTGAAATTATTTCCCAGCATCTTTTCACAATTTCCATATTCATCCTCCCGTTTTTCCCAAGTGACACAGGAGCCCCAGTTTGGTGTGGTGAGACTCTGAATGTGCTGTTCAGAGCCGTCACTCTCAATTTATTATTCTCCTTGCTGCATTACTTGATTTATTTCAGCATCAACAAGTAAAATGTGTATTGGTTTCAATCAATTCTCAAGGTCTGTCCTGAACTTCACCCCCATATCTCCCCCCCTACATCAACCACCCAGGAGTGCTGTGCAGTCAACACACTCGGGCTGTGAGGTGTATTCACCGCGCATCCTGTCTTCCTGCTCTAATTGCCTGCATGTATTCACCGAGGCTAATCCCAAAGACTCAACTTGGGTACTCTGCATTTTGCTTTTGCATACACCGGTTGCTCTTGAGAACAATAATTCACCTGCATTGTGGAAGTGCAGTGCCGCTCTGCATATTGATTTACATTTGAGAGATTTCTCTGGTTTATTAATTGCGTAACTGTGTTCAGGAGGAACGCAGAAAGAATAAGAAGTTTTTGTTTGTTTGTGTCAGATTATGTTTGTGTTGGCCTTGAAACACCCTCAGTGCTCCCCGTGCAGTTACCGCATTGATTATCACCGGCCGGGTGTGATTGTATTGGGGACTAGAGGAGATATGAAATGAAAGCAGACTATGATCCAGGATTCCTTCAGACAGGCTGTGTGAGCGGCCAGACCTCAGGGCATTAGCATGAAACAGGATGGAACCCGGCCTCTCTGCACTCTATACAATCTCAACCGCCGCCACTCTTTCACTTAGACTGCTTCCACTTGTATAGAACAGCCGTATAACGTATCATGTTTTAGTGTCAGTGCAGAGATGTGCTTCTGGCTAAGTTCAGTATAAATCTCGCCTGAATGCCAGCCTGTCCTGGAAATTCCAGCTTTTAAAAATAACCTTCACAAAAGCTCTGCAGAGAGAAATGAAAATTACTGCTGCAAGGGAGTGTGCTCCTCCTCTGGATTAATACTGGATATCCATTGTTCTTACATTCAGAGATGATCCAAAAAATGTTATTTCTAAAATTCAGATGCTTGTGGTAAAATGACTGACACATTGTTTTGAATGAGACCAGAGCTTCCTGTTCAGTCATATCAGTGACATCAACACAAATAGATAGAAGAAATGCAGATAAAATAAAAATGTGTATAATTTATCAGAAGATTTGCATAGAAAGGACAAAATAACACACATAAGTGTATATAATATGCATTATTTAGACACATTTTGCTGTGTATGCACCATAAATATGTGTATGCATAAATATGACATGTTCTCTTACAGCCAAATGAACTTGATATCATTGGGGTTACAGATTGCTGTAGATATGCAGGACAATGTTTACAACAACCTTCTATGCTCCGCTTTAAATACATTTTCAAAGCCAGCTGTCCATCTGTACACACTGCTAGTTCTTGGATACATTTAGTGGGAAATAAAAGTCCAAATTGACTCGATACACAACTGTTTCCAACACATCCATTGCTTCTGTTCCCCAGGCAGTTTTCCAGTCTGATATCGGAACCCTGCTGGAGCAGGTGGGCACCGGGAAGGAATCTCTGAGCTTCATGAAGCGACGCATACGCAGACTAGCAGCACAGTGGGCCGCCGCCGCTCGCCGGCTGGACGACAACCTCCGCCACCAGTGGAGAGAACAAAAAAGGGTGAATATATATGGATTTATAGATATATTTTTCCTTTCATATTTATGCATACTGGAGGATGAAAGGAGCTTTAGGTCCATCTTTGTAAGCTGATGATAAGAAGTCAGTGTGGGTCTTTCTCTGGTATTTGCAGATCTTCTTTTGTGAACTGGTTCCTGAAAAATAGCTCCTAATATGAACAAAACTGCAGTGTCCTTTAATGCTTAAAAGCTTCCATAGGTTACCAGAACAGCTGTGACATTTTATTGGATCAGCGATTTCTTTTTTTCCCATTTTTCTTATATTGGAAGCTCCTCAGCGGCGCCTGGAAGCATCCTGAGTTACTGACATATGTAGTTGGGAAAGGAGAGCGACTCCTAACAGGCATTGATTGGCTTTAGTACACTGGCACCACTGACATTTACCTGTCCTCCATGGCTCAAACAGCTGTGATGAAATGACAATGACTTCACATTTCTCCCCATCTTATACTTTAGGGGAATAACCTTTACAAGAGACCAGCATTTGGCAGAACAGAAAGTAAAGTTGGAGAGTGCATGTTTTTTGTGTGTAAGCCCAAGGAAATCAGCTTTACTGAGAGATATTACTATGTTTTATTTTAGATTTTAGATAGGTCTATAAGCTATAGTAAGTAAGTAATAGTTCAAACCCTCTGGACTTGATGTTTAGTCGCGTGACACCATCAGCTGTCACGTGCCACATAATGACCCCATGGCGTCGCCCAAGGTGTCAACAACTGTAAGAGGATAAATGTGTTTTTACTGCCCAACACTTTTACCCAAGCTTGTAAATGCTCCATTGGCTCACTGTTGGTGTAAGCAATCTGTAAATGCATTACCTCACCGGCGTACTTCCGCTCTTAAACTGAATAAGCAACAAGCCATCTAAGTTCATTTAATGCATAATGTTGCTGTCAGAGAACCACAATGTGAACAATCAGTGCACAGCGAACAATAACTACTCCAGTGGAGCATTAGAGCACAAAGAAGACTTGTTTATTTCTGTTTTCCTCACTCCTGTGACTGGAAAACACACTGAATCTTCTAATAATAAGATACTTTCCTACCACTGTAATCACGGTAGATCATAATTTGTTTCACCCAGTAGCCAGGTTAGTTTTCTCCACATCTGAACCAACACGCAAAGCACTACAGGAAACAGCACCTGATTGGTTACGATCCCTACCAGACCCTCATATTCAGGAAATGTCGGTATCCTTTTAATCTCATCTATTTATAAGTCTATCATTTCTGATGCAGGCACAAAGTTTTGGTTGAAAATCCAGTATTTTCCTTTTTTAATGGCACATTTTCTCATCTTTCTGCTTGGTTCGGAGGAAAGGTCTCTCCTCTTTCACTTGTTGAGGCAGTGATTTGTCTGATGATGACTTGTTTTTCCGCAGCATTTTATATTGCTGCTTGGCTGCTCAGTTTTTCTCCCCCACAACACAAACAAAGACGACCCGTTGAGAAACCCAGCAGCTGTTGGTCCACACAGGAATGGAGTCGCACTCACTATTTGGCAACTCAACAAGCACAGTGGGAATATGCATAATGTATTTGTAGTTATCTGGGGGGACGTTAAGCTTCAAAGCTGTATAATGTCCGGCCGGTTTTGAGTGAATCGCTCTGTACGATTTATTGCTTTGAGGTTTGGTTCTGAATCGGTGTGTGAGTGTGTGTGTGTGTGATTTAGAGCTTCAGTGTCGATACTTTGTAGTCGTGTTTCCTCAAATGTGTCTTATTCCT
This sequence comes from Genypterus blacodes, assembly GCF_046128005.1. Taxonomy (NCBI): domain Eukaryota; kingdom Metazoa; phylum Chordata; class Actinopteri; order Ophidiiformes; family Ophidiidae; genus Genypterus; species Genypterus blacodes. The sequence goes on from NW_027466835.1 coordinate 199,184, forward strand.
TTTATTGGCTAATTCTGATATAATTTTTGTTTTCACACTACTTTCTTACATCTACATCTTTTTGTTGATTCAATCAAAAGATATTCTAGCACAAATTACCAGGCTTTCCAAATGCCTGCTGGTGCCGGGGTTTATCCTAGTGCTGCATGTGACAGTGATGCTTACTGTCAATTTAGTATTGAGCTGTGGTCCTGGCTTATACATCTGAAATACAAAAGGAGGAAAAAACCACACACCTGCGGCTGTGTTCTGTTTAAACTGACCCGTCTCATTTCCTCTGCCGCCTGTTCCTTCAGCTTTTAGATTTTAATGTAGACGTCATATTCAGCTCTACTTTGCCATCTACATTTTTTTGCAGTCATCAGTTTGAATCAGCTATGAGTCATCAGGTGTGATGGTCATATCCAGGAGGAATTTGGGACATAATGTTTATTAGTTTACTGAAATAACAGCTGTGAATGGTTTTCTTTAATGTAGCACTTTAAAACCTGTTTTTGCTCCTGATGTATTTTTATATTGTAGTCTAACGACCATGTGACTCTTTAGAAACTAATTCTACATCCTGCTCCACTTCTGTAATGTGTGTATGTGGTATACAAACTGAAAAATGCCCTGTCCTCTTTCCCGTATCTGTGTATATATGCCGGTTTTCACACCTGGATAGTAACCATAGTAAGAACAACATGGAAACACGATCTGACAGTAATACAACAGACAAAGACTGCACGTATTTAATCGCTACAAACGAAATCAGGTGGAAACGAGTTTGAGGCAGCAAAATGTGCAAATGTTTTTTTTAATTTGTCACTGAGAAAAAAAGTGTAAAAAAAGTGCTTGAAATCGAGGCTACAGATGGCAGCAATTACAATACACCCGTCCAGGCTGGCAGCTACTGAAACATATAACACAAAATAATCTTGAACCTTCTCCATTAGCAATTCAACATCTCCTAAATCATTCTGCATATCAGTTTGCCGTCCGCACTCAGGTCAGTTTTCCTATTTGGCCAAGCGTTTGCTGTGAATATGCTGCCACTCTGCTTTACCCGTTTCATTTCTCAGTCAGTTATATTTAAAATCGGACATCACTCGTCCATTCCGAATATCAAAATGTATTCATTAAAGTATATGTGAATGCTTTGAAGCACTGGAAATTGCCTCTGAGGATTGGAAAACGTCTGCAGAACAGAAACTAACGCAGCTAGTGAAAATTGATGCAAATATAGGGCGTTATCTTTATAATAAGGGTTTCCTAATCACACACACGGTACTGAAATGTACACCTTTTTTCTCTCCGTCCTCTGCCTGTAGATACTGGTCCACGTGGGTTTCCTGACGGACGAGTCGGGGGACGTCTTCAGTCCCAAGGTGCTGAAGGGAGGCCCCCTGGGTGAGATGGTGCAATGGGCGGACATCCTCACATCCCTTCATGTGCTGGGACATAACCTCAAAATCTCCGTGTCTCTGAAGGAGCTGCACGGGTAAGTGGAGACCTGATTCCTCCTCCTCCTCCAGCTGCAGGCGCCGCTGCTTGCTGAGATTCCAAACTATCCCAACGGAATTATTTGCGGTTCATCAGAGCATCTTGGCAATCTCGTGCCTGTTGATCTAGGAAAACATCTATATCTTTATTTGCAGAACGTCTTCATTGCTCAACCTCAGTGCTTCATTCACATGCAGCTGGATGCTCTACAAGTGATCAGCGGCTCAGTGGGAGCGATGTTGCCCACACACTCTCTCAATCACCTTTGGCCCTGACATGATAAGCTACCTCTGTTTCAGCCTGGAGGGGCTTGACAGCACCTCTTCAGTCTGTGCACTTCCTTCCTTCCTGCTGCAGCTTGTTGACTCCGCAGCGATAACAGGCTCGTCTCCAGCCATCACAAGCATATGCCGGTGGACACCACTCATACGGCGCTATAGACACACACACACGCACACACACACACACACACACACACACACACACACACACACACTAGCAAACACAAGCTCTGTAAAGGACGGTCTCATCTGTAAAGATAAGGGTATTGATTGTTACACAGCTGAGGTGCAACAGGAAGAGAGTGATCCAGACATTTTCTGAGCCGTGATCTTTCATAAGAGTTGGGGGCTTCACAGCGGGTGGTCAGGAAAATGGCAGCGAACGAGACAAGACTAGAAGTTGATTATTTTCTGCCAGCGGGTGGCTCGGGGCTGGAGCAGAAGAGGACCCGGCAGTGTTGTTGTTGTTAATGTTATCGAGCAAGGAAGGAAGAGGCAAATGCATTGACAGGTTAGAGCTGCCCTTTGTTCTTACATTCCAGGCTTTGCAGAAAAAGACACTTTGATAAGGGCAGGCATGGGAGATCGCTGAGGTGGGATAAAGACGCCACAGTGGGACCGCCTCTGCTGGCCACGCTGTTATTTACTCTGCTAATTGGTGTCATGGTGCATGGAGTCATGGCAGTGTCCACCAAGACACCAGACATCAGAAGACAAACACCGCTTATATTATCCAAAGAATAAAAAGGTGAAAGTGAGCGAACTTGTATGTATCGGTGTGTGAGTGTGTGTGTGTACGTGTGTGTGAGTGAGTAGAGCAGAGAGGAGGAGGAGGAGGATCTGTCAGCTGAGATTTTATAGGTATGTGTACGTAAGTGTGCAGTGGCATTTCATTAAGCCGATATTGGTCTCAATTCATCTGGAAATGGAATGTTCAGCCTCCGAGAAAATATAATGGAGGGCTGAAATTGAAGCCAATTGGATTTATCAGACCTGGGCCACATTCCCTCTTTGCTCGCAGCGACACAAAACATGACCCAGTGCACGTATTCCACTCTTTTTATGGCCGTATCTGCTTCAATCGGCCGGCAAATGGCAGGTGCCGAACATCCTTAAATCCCTTTTCGTGACTATTAATGAAGAGAGCAGCGTTTCCCTCCGCCCCTCGCTCCCATACACACACACACACTATTAAATTGACAGAGCGTCGTGCAGGTAGTGCTCTCACAGATGTCCCCAGGCTTGTATCTATTTACATTTCCAACTCCATCTCCCTCCCACCCGGGCCTGGCAAACGAATGGGGCGGCCCGCTGCGGTTCTTATGTGGACGTGGCTGTTGATATTCTTGTTGTTTTCCCTGATCAAAAGCCACCCCGGGTGGTGCTTAGTTACAATAGAGGCTGAGCCGTTGGTTTAACATCGCATAATTGCTTCTAATTAGCAATGTTCCTGCTCTCTGGTGGCTTCACTGATCAGTCACTTTTTCTGGCTCTTTCCTTCACTGTAGTTTTAATACAAATCAGTTCCTCTCACACTTCCTCCCTCCTTCAGACGGTGTCCTTTCTCTCCAGTAAGCTCCGGGCTTATGCACATCTATCTATCTATCTATCTATCTATCTATCTATCTATCTATCTATCTATCTATCTATCTATCTATCTATCTATCTATCTATCTATCTATCTATCTATCTGTCTGTCTGTCTGTCTGTCTGTCTGTCTGTCTGTCTGTCTGTCTGTCTGTCTGTACATGTATCTATACATCCATCTATTTATGGATCTTCATTATCTTCATCATCATCTTCATCATCTTCATCACTTTATTACAGTGCTTCTAATCTATGTAAGCTATGAAATTCACAGCACAGAGGCAGAAATGAACTGTCACTGCTGCCAGATGGATGACAACGGGTGTGCCCATGGCAACACATTGCTTTTACAGTAAAAGTGTGTGTTTGCTCTCCATTCTAAAGTATTCTCCCCAAATTAGTGGCAGTGTTGTTAATTAATTCAGTAATTACAGCCCAAGAATGTTGAATACCACATTTTTTGGTGTAACATTTTCTATATTTGTAGTGTTAAATAAATTGGAGGTGAGATTTGGAGGATGAAAGCTCCCTGTGTCTCCTCCAACGGCGGCATGTGCAATTATCTGGTGACGGGAAAATGGGACACACCTGAGGACGGAGTGTGTAATGTGAAACCAGGGTGGAAATCGTTAAAGGAGGAGAGGAGCAGCAGGTGAATGGAAGAGAACAGCAGAGAGAGAGAGAGAGAGAGAGAGAGGGGAGAGGAGAGGAGAGGAGAGGAGAGGAGGAAGCTTGTGGCAGTCTGTCAGGTTTCACACTTCCTCAGCAGACTGTCAACTAATAGTGGTGTCATGGAGCTCTAAGCGGAGGACACCTGTGTCTCAGTGCTTCACCCTCCACCTGCAGCAGACACCACGTGGTCACCTGATCGTCTCCGCTCTCACACTCTCTGCAGCTTTGGCAGTGTGTTCTGCTTCACAGTAACACAGAGGGTGTGGCAGTGTGCGACACCGCTGTTTTGCAGCAACGGCTTTTGTAAGTAAATTACATCCAGTGAGCCACAGCTGAGCACTTGACTGAGTACTTTAACACACTCAACAGGTAACGTCACCCGCTATTTGTCTGTCTGTCCCTCTGTTTGCAAACATGCACACAGACACATATAGTGACTGATCCTTATAAGCATAAAATAGGACATTCTAAAGTTTCATCTATCCGGTCATTATCTGTACATGCTTCTGCTGTGTGTGCAGGGGTGGTGTGTGTGTAGGGGGGTGATTCAGCGTTGCGTCCTGGAAATGAAAAACGACATCAAAGCTGTTTTTTCCCCGCAAAGCTCACTAAACGACCTGCAGAGGCTTGTTATGCTGCCAGTCTCACTTTGTTTCAGCTCATAAGTGCTGATACACTCTCTTTCCCCCGTCCTTTCAACTGATGCGCCTTTGCTTCCAAAATGAAAAGTGCAACGTTGCTACAATTAAAAATAGTCAGTTTGGGAACAACAGCGGGGCCCCAATCTAGAGACGGAGACGGGCGCTAATACAATGGACGTCTGCAGGGGTGGAGACACATAAAATGGTGTTTTCAGGTCAAATAATAGGAGCTAGGCGATATTATTGCCAAATCTTTCAGCTGTAGTATCATGATGTGGGGGCATGCAGGGATGGGGAGAGTGACAGAATCTTGTCCCCTAGCAGCTCGCTACCGCAATGTTCCTACCTGACCTACATACTCCCGGCAGCCAAGTAGCATTGTGTGGTTTGGTTTGCATTGGGATTGGATCAAAGCTGAGGCACATTAGTGAGATCAAATTCCAGCCTCATGTTTCCTGAATCCACTCCTCATCCTCATTACAGTAATACAGTTTTTGTGAATGGGGTTTGTGGCGTTCAATAAATGGGATTGGCTGCCTGGTTTTGTGAAATAGATGAATCTCATCCATGGAGCAAAGAGGAAACAGGGACTTAATTAGTGCTGACTGGCTTATATTTACCATAAACAAGGTGTAAATGCAAGTAAGTGACAGTCGATAATGGATCTGGATACAGAAATTGGAATTTAATCCAAGGTTTTTAAGCCTTTTAAGCATGTTTGCAAGGTCTATGACACCCATCACACATTCACACAGGCACACACGTTATAGAAATCATTTTAATGGTGTGAGAAAAATAATCCACTGTTGGTTCTGCTGCCGCTCAGCCACCGACTTTTATTTTGACGTGAGACTTGATGTCTGTGATTACGGAAGGCAAGGGGGCAGAAACGCTTTAACACAAAATGAGGACGTGCGAGAACAAAAATGACACTACACATCAAAGTGGCGTATCGGCGACTCCTGCTGGGGAGAAGCCAAGCGTTTGATCATAACAGAAACAACATCAGAGTTTGTATCTGTCTCGAGTGATCCATTATCATGCCAGTCGCCACTGCCTCTGCCATGTAGGTTTGACACACACACGCACACACACATGCACACGCAGGCACACACCATCTCTCCTCTCTGCCCATGTCATTTTCTTCTCACTGTGAGCCTTCGCTGCAGCCCTCAGTAAACTCCTTGCCCCCAGCCTCAGCTCTTCTTATGTGCCTGAGGAGTCGGCCCCAGCCAATTCCCCTCACCGCTGGACATGCCTTCACCTCCTAAAAGAGCCAGCTGAAGCCTGTGCAGGCTCTCCCATTGCGTTTGTTTCTGACTTTCTTTCCTTTTACTAAACTGGAGCGCTGCCATGGTGCCAATGACCAGCTGTGAGACGGAGGAATTGTGCCTGATGGTGGTTGTCAAGTGGTTTCAGGAAATTCATGCAAGCCTCCCACCTTTGTTTCTTTCTTCGTAGTCTTTCTTTTGTGTAGTTCCTTCTCCTCTCCTGTCTTTTGGAAACCTCAGTGGGTTAGTCATGCCCAAAAACAGAGAGAGAGACGGAGAGAGGGACAGCATTTTGAATTGGAAGTGAAATCCATTGACTTTCCTTCATGAACGTCGTCGCTCTTTTGTTTCTTTGTAAGCACAAACTACTTTTCTCCGCTGACGTTGTCTTTGCTCCAGACTGAGCTCTGACACAATACTACATGGAATAGCTGAGGTTTGGTGCATCTCACAATGAGGCAAAGCGGTTTGGAGCACCCACACACACAGGCTTGATGGTACAATATAATGCCAGAGTGTGAGGCTGTATTGTAATCATATATGGGTTTGCCTACAGACCCGGTGTGAGTAAAGAACTGAAATACTGCTGCGCTGGTCACACACACCTTTGTCTGTGTAAATGCTGAAGTAGCATCTTGTTGACTGATGAAACCGCCTGACACGGCCTCGCTCATTATCCCATCAATTGCAGGAAAACCGACTTCCATTGTGTTTCCGCAAGGTTACAGTGCTGACTAAGCATGATCAGAGAATATCTTGCTAAGCACGTCACCTGATTCTGTGCCTTCTCCCAAACTGCCTGGAAACGTTTCATTCTACATTATTCAACCACTTACTTATTTTGCGGATATGTTTGGAACAGATTTATGACACCTGCATATCCTCCTACACTCCTCACTGTACTGTGCTGCTTTTGAGCCGAGTTTGAGTGACGTTGCTCTTCTGAAATGCTGAAGTTTGACAAAGCAATGCCTTGGGTTTTTAATGAAGAGATGCCTGAATGTTTTTTTTCTTTCTCAAACATTGTTACCTTCATCCTAAGTATAAACTGGAGTTACGCTTTCTGGAGTTATGCTGTGCTTCGTTTAAGTAGATTACTAATTGGCGTTTCCTGTCTTTTGGTAAGGTAAAGCTATTTTAAGGGCTCTCATCTGGCCGCGTTTGTTCAGGCAGCAGGTTCATGTTGTCAATTATTGTCAGGTGGGAACCTTAAAGCAAAGTAAGACATGCGTGCTGTTTAAATTAGACTTATAGGCGTTCGGTGTATAAAATGTTCAGTCCCATCAGCTGATACTGATAATGCAAAATGCCTCAGGGCTGTAGGGGTTGTGATCTTATAACAGAAAAGAGGAGAACAGCTAATCCAGTAGGCGTTAGCACTCCTCACAACTCAACTGTTGAGTCGTCAGTGGTTGGATGGCAGCTCAAAGCTTTCTGCCGTATCCAAAGACGTACAATTAAATCCACCCGTCTTGCATATTTCCTTCTGAAGCGTGTGTAATCTGTGTGGGTCTGAGTGAGACAGACAGACAAATCAGGTAACTGCCCACTGTGCTCCCTGCCAGCTGGGTTTGAATTCTATGTCGAATGTTTCTGCCGTCAGCCTGGTGACAGCACTGACATGATCTCTCTCTCTCTCTCTCTCTCTCTCTCTCTCTCTCTCTCTCTCTCTCTCTCTCTCTCTCTCTCTCTCTCTCTCTCTCTCTCTCTCTCTCTCTCTCTCTCTCTCTCTCTCTCTCTCTCTCTCTCTCTCTCTCTCTCTCTCTCTCTCTCTCTCTCTCTCTCTCATCTCCATTTCTCTTCGTCTCCATTTCTCTCCCCCCCTCTCTCAAGCCTTCCCTCCTCCCCCTGCCAGTCTTCACAGAACATTTTTGAAAATAATCCCCTCATAGTCGACCAGTTTATTACTTTGTTTTTTATTATGCGTCGCTTTAGGAAATCTATTAATGTTGAATGACCTATGCGTCATTATTCATAATTGATTCTTCTGTCTCTGGCAACACACACACACACACACGCTGAGTGTTATTATAGCACACTTCAGATGCCATTCAAGCACTTGACCCATTATTATTCCCGCCGTGCTGCACCTTCGCTTTACTTTCCCTTTTCCCTTTATTCGAACCCTCCCGGGGACTGACAGTTATTTTCAGGTGTGTGTGCGTCTCGGCTCACACAGAACGGGGCTACACTGCTTTCGTGCCATTTTGTGTATCGTCAGATTGTGTATGATCTTTTCTTGTGCACTGAAACACATTTGACCTGTGTGCAGGTTCTTAGGCGTCCCTCCTGGAAGAGGAAGCTGCCCTTTGACAGGACCTCTGCCCTTTGACCTCATCTACACCGACTACCACGGTTTGCAGCAAATGAAGCAGCACATGGGTCTTTCACTGAAGAAGCACAAGTCAGTCGTTACCACTTATTCCCTGTTTTTGGTTGGTGTTAAAGCACTGTTTTGTTGTTGTTGCCGGTAATTGCCTTCAGCAGTGAAACACTTCACTAATGGCTTATTGAATGATCGGTTTTATAAGCTTGCAGCCTCACTGCACATCAGCAAAATTGTCCCTGTGGGGGTTCCCTTCTGACCTCTGAACACCGCGTTCAATCAAGCAGGTGTAAGCTTGTTTAATGTCACCTCCTCTGCCTCAGTGTTAAATATCTGTTAAATGGATTAAGTAATTACATTCAGACAAACCATTGTGTCCAGGAAGCTGTGATGCAGGCTTTTTACTCTGATGATACATGTAAGCTGATTTTGTGCTCCTTTGATCTAAGTGCAGTGTAAGAGTCATGTTCTATGAGCAAATCCGACAAAAACAAGACATTAATTAATAATGAATCCAAATTACAACTCTGCACGACTGCAAAACATTAATGTCATGTTTTTACATTGTTGATAATATATCTATATACAACCTTTATTTCTGTTTATTTCCTTAGTTTTTTTGAAGACATCAGATTTTATTGATTTGACCATCAAATAATAATACAATTTTAACAATAGAAAAATGGGTTTATATGTTTTTGTCTCCATATACTAAATGAAAAAGATAAAAGAATAAAAGATGAATGCATTATGAAAACAATGGATGATCATCTTGGGCACAAAGTAGTTGAGATTATATAGTGCAGCTTTATTGCAGTCTGCTTTTATCCCGTCTATTTATCGTTCATCTTGCTCTGGATGTGAAAGAGGCGAATAGTGCTGCACCCGTTTAATAACTCGCCAACGGGCATTTTACAATCATTCATCCCAAGCATTGTGAATATGGTGCCCTGCCCTGGCAGCTCACCAAACAAAGTCTCTGCTGATTAGCATCAGTATCAGGCCAACTTCAGCCCATCGACTAGAACTCATCAGCTGTCACACTGCGGAGGAGTTGTGGCCCTCAGCAGCCAGGAGACTGATTAGGGATGCAGGGCGTCGGGAAATCTCCTCAGATCAGATTACATCAATCGATTTATACGTCCCAGGCTGCTGATAAAGTGGTGTTTCGCATTCTCTCGCTGAGGCTGCACGTTGTCAAAACATGCATCATTTGTGCTATGTCATGATGTGTTAAAGTAACTCCTCAGGGATTTCTGATGATGTAATTTCAATTCAAAGTTGATGAAATAGTTCCGTAATGGAACTTTATTTTGATGCAGATTAAGTAGAATATCACTGTCGATGTGTTGACTCAGCATTTCCCAAAGAGAGTCAAATATGACAAGGGAGAAAAATTTAGTATCTCCATAAAATATGTTTGGGACTCTGATCTGGGTTATTGGCTGAAATTCTGCATGGAAGCTTCCAGGTTGTGTCACGTGATGTGTCACAGCCGACGGCCCTGTGATGGCTGTAAAACGGCTGTGATTTACGCCCCGTCCCTGTCACCCTACGGCCTTTATAAGGTCTGCTTAGTGATGGAGGACTGGCAGGGCAAATGGACATCCATCAACTGGCGACAGCTTTACAAGGCAGGACTCTAAGAACAAGGCAGATCTACAGCACTGAGATGAGCTCTCATAACTCAAAATGCTAATATTGTTTATCTTCATGTGGCTTTTTTTTAGACGGTGATTCATGTGTTCTATAAACATGTTAACTTACCGCACACTTACATTTCTCTCTTTTCTGAAACTGCTGTTTGTCTCTTCCATCCACCTTAACTCAGCCTATTTCTTACCGTGTCCCAGGTGCCACATCAGGGTGATTGACACATTCGGGACTGAACCTGCATACAACCATGAGGAGTACGCCACTCTGCATGGCTACAGAACCAACTGGGGCTACTGGAACCTCCACGGCAAGCAGTACATGACCATGTTCCGTAAGTGCTTTCAATACTGCTTCACATTTTTCTGCAGTAAACATCTCCTCTAAAAGGGCGGACAGACCAGTTAACCAACGTAACGACCTCAAAGTTGCTAAAAGCTTTGGAATCCGTGTTTGTCGCTGTGTGCTTTTATTTGATTCAGTGTTGTTATCAAAATTATGCATTAATGCTTTAACTCCAACTGGTGAAAGTGCCCTGACTACACGGTTTAGTTTCACCTTACCGCTTGACAAATGCTGTGTTTATGCCATTTATCGCATTGTTTTGTGTTTGGAAAGCTTTAATCCCTGGCTCATTAAATTCACCATTAAACTTGAGACACGACCGGCAACATCATCTGCACAGGTGTGAGACAAAAACTGATATTGATGACGATCATAATAATGATTTAGGAAATGATTAAATTCAGGTTTTAGATAGTTAAACCATACCACATTGAATTGACTTTCATATTAGATTGGAAGTGTGATATTTTTAGGTGTTTTTTTCAGCTCACACTCCAGATAACTCTTTTATGGGCTTTGTGGCTGAGGAGCTGAATGAGACGGAGAGGCTGACTATTCAGAGGAACAAGGTGAACAATATGGCTGTTGTGTACGGGAAAGAAGCCAGCATGTGGAAGGTCAGTATCACACAAAAACAGATAACTATAAAATCATGTAATTGTGTTGCGAGAAACGGCAATCTTGCTCTGAATAAATTGTAAACATGTCGGCATTTTATTTTATGAAAGCACAGGTAGAAAGGATTTGATGTGTGGCGTGTCAGATGCGAAGCAACCTACAGGGGTTCACAGTAATAGAAAGAGAGTGAGAATGCCTGATCCTGGTATGTGTGTGTTTTGTAGGTATGGAGTTCAGGCTGCTTTAAACATTCTATACCATTTTCCTGTAACTGGTTGCGAATTTTCAACAAGCTAATTAGGTGACGATGCCATTCTGTCTGTAGGTGCTGCTTCAGAAAGATCAATCCATCAATTAATCAATCAAGGTTCATTCAAAAGTACATAACTTGGTCGTGAATCTGATTATCATCGAATCAGTCATTGTTTTCATCCTTTTGTAAATGAAAACAGGATTAGTTCTTCACCAAAATCATGGTTTACAACAGCCAATCAGCACAAGGCAATGAATGCAAACCCTGTCCAAGCAGATATTATAATCTGTCAGATCTAGATTGATATCTGCATGCGGGCTAAATTGCATCTGCCTGAAACATGTGGTCATTTTTGAGAAGAATGCAAAAATGTAAACAGTTGCCACATCCGAATCCCAATTTGTCTCAAACTGTAGTCACCTCTTTATTCAAGTCAACATTTCACAATTGTACCATTTCACGAATTACCTCATTGTTTGAAGGTATTTAAATGTAATGTATTAAAATTTAAACCACAAAATTAATGAACCAAGTTTGCAAAACATGTTTTTGAAACGAGTGAAAGTCCTCCAGGAATATAGCCTGAAGAATGTAGATGAGCAATTGTTTTTGTTAGGAGTACATTTTCAGTTCCTTGGCAAAGCTTGTTGTGCTTCACTTTGATGCGTTCAGCAGCTTCCCCAAAGGTTCCGTTTGCTTCAATCTGACTGAGGCTTTTTTTAAAAACTTCACTGCCACTGAATCCCCTTGTTTCTCACAGCAACCAGAGCTGTGCTGTAACATTTGTGAGTTTGAAGGATTGTCATGAAAAAGCAACTGGTGTTGGTCTCCCCACAAAATGAACATCCCTCACTGTGAGCTCTGTCTTCCTCGGTTTTTAGGTTGACGTGTGAGATTTTGGGCTGCTCAAGACTTACAAAGGAAGAATGATGCTTCATTTCATATTCTCTCTTTTCCTATATACCTTCCTCACTCCATACTAACATTCTCCCTTCTTTTCCACCTTTATTTTATACACAATCTATGATGGATACACAGCTTCAAGTAAGTACGCCTGCATTTCACTGACAGCATAGATTGTTCCAGTACCAACTCTGTGGAACTTACACTAAAAATGTTATTCCAGTTTTTTAGTGCTTTAATCATGCCTCATAATGTATTTTTTAACAGCGTTTTTTTTACAACATTCTCTTATGATCTACCTATAAAATATCTAATTCTTCTAAAACATACAATAGACCAACATCCCATTCCCACACTGCAACATTTCACAAGGCCTGAAACAATGAATTAATGAGTTATGAGCAAATTCTGCTGCACTTGCCCTCGCTGTGCCCAATCAAAAGCTTCTACCAAATATCTCCATGATGCCAAAAATAAAGATCAAGTAAACATTGCTATCGTTTCATTTCCATTTCACTCTGACATTTCTCCAGAAACCATTCCATGTATCGGTAAACTGACAGAGCGAAAATATGAAATGGGGATGACGTGTTTGATGATTCAGTTAAGCCTTTACTGAAACTAGATACTTTCCCAATTACATAAATACCGATTGGTTGCGGTTGTTACTTCTAACAGGAGCAGATGCAGCTCATTAGATCGACTCCTGCTCTCCTCATTACCATTAACCGATACTTCTGCTCAGGCGATAGACACATCTTTGCTCTCTTAAATAGCCTCTGGCCTTTTATTGGTTCCATGTGATATAAATCAATCAGATAAGTTGTTTAAACTACTCATAACGGCGTTGGTCCTGCAAGGATTGTTGTCCTAAGCTCCACCATCAAACACCACAATCGCACAACTCTTTTCTATGTTGGGAGAGAGGAGTCTTTCTCTGCTGGTGAGGCAGTCTGGCTTTCTGCCTCAGCCTTGAGACTTGGAACAGAAGTGTCCATAAATACAAAGCTGCACAGACAAACTGGAAACTATTGTGCTCGTGTTACCTGCATGTTGACAGTGCATCAAGTGAAACAACAACACTCACAAGTTGAATCGCACCATCGGGGATATGATGTGCTGCATGCAGTGCTGGAGGCTGATAAATATGGCTGCTAGTCTTGCAGTTGAATATGACTCAACTTTGTTTACGGAGCTGATTTAGTCACAGAAATGTTAAAGTCCACTTTTGTTAGGTTTCACTGATGTTTCTGTGTGTGTTGTAAGGGTAAGGAAAAGTCCCTGGCCATTCTGCATCGCTACATGGAGATCCACGGGACAGTATACTATGAGACACAGCGCCCCCCAGAGGTGCCAGCTTTCGTGAAGAATCACGGTCTGCTACCTCAGCAGGAACTACAGCAGCTCCTCAGGAAGGCCAAGGTGGGAATTTTACATAAAAAGTGCAGAATTCAGATATTCTATGAAAATGTAAAAATGTATCATTGCACTGTCGATCTTACTGGAGGATTCACCTTGATCTATTAATCCTGTGACCTCTTGTTAAATCATTTTCTACCAAGCTGTTCATTGGATTTGGCTTCCCATACGAAGGCCCCGCCCCTTTAGAGGCCATAGCCAATGGCTGCATCTTTCTGCAACCCAAGTTTGATCCCCCTCATAGTTCCCTGAATCACGAGTTCTTCAGAGGAAAGCCCACCTCCAGGGAGGTAGGTGAAGCTGTCTTCTTACTAGCCTGAGGGTGGCCAGCACCTTTACAGTTTAGTAGTAGTTCAAAATAAGGTCAACAGTCAATACTTTAACCAAGTACATCATGGAACTTATGCAATTATCTGCGCTTCAATTGCTGCGTTCACACTGTCACATTCATTCTCTCCGCAGGTTTCCTCTCAGCACCCCTATGCAGAGCAGTATATTGGCAGGCCGCATGTCATCACAGTCGACTTCAATAACTCCAAAGAGTTTGATGCAGCCATCCGTGACATCATGAGGATCAAAGTATGTTCATTTTCTCTGTTTGACCTCCGAGCTCACCACTACTCATTGAACAAAATAATGGACTTCCAATAATAGTTATCCACCACGATGCCCATTACATTAATACAGTTGGTGAGAGCATCATTTGCTTTCACAGACTCCATATTCTGCTCTGACCTACTTCTAAGCCAACAGCTTTTAATAGAGCTCTTAATCATGGCTGCCGACATACAGCAAAAATGCTTGGTTGGCTGCCTCTCTGCTCTCAGCGCTGCTAATTGCTTGAGCTATTGAGCAACTCTGTAGGTAAGCTGTGCCCACACCTGGGGTTTACATGGCAGCTGTCCAGAGGTCTACCCCACAGGCAGTAAATACAGTCCACAGCAGATCATATTAATCAGTCATGCTGCGCTCAATCTGTCACTAAAACAACACCGCGCTGCAGTCAATTGGAACTCTCGCAGTGCCAAGACGTGTGTGTGTGTGCGTGTGCGTGTGCGTGTGTGTGTGTCTACCTGACAGGTGTATTAAATAGACTTGTGTTTACTGCTGATAAAGGCTAAATGTAGCACCAGCAGTGGTAAGTGTTTAAAGGAGTAGATCAGAGGGAAAAGGAACACCAACGCAGCAGACTGACTGTATCGTCTCACTTTGAAAGAGTCATTTGGAAATGTATGAGGAGCTCATATAGCTTATTTTATCCGGTCAAGCATACCTACATGTAAATGAAGTGGGAGCAAATGCAAGTGACAGCATGTAGACACAATGGGGACGTGCTGACCAGCTGGTAAGTGTTCTGCTTCCTCCGTTGAGGAAATATATGTCCAGCAGCAACAAGAGCACGTCAAGAATCTGCATATTTATAAAACCCCGAAAACTTTCAAAACAACTCTCTGTGGCCAAAATAAGAGTCCAACTACAAATACATTTAGCCCATATATACTTATTTTGTTACAATTACATAATTGAATTCAAATGTAATCTGCTTTTGTATTGTATTTGGACTGTAGTTGGACTTTTATTTTGGCCTTGTGGCTTTAATAAAGAGTAAAAATCATCAATTCCTCATCCAAAAATATAGGTGTTCCCATTTTATTTTCATGGTATCCTACGTTGTTCTGTTGTTCTAAGTAGAAGTCATCTTGTTGAACCCTCCCAACCCTGGTGGTCAGAGGTGGACAATGCCGCTTGGCTATTATACAGACGAACCAGCTGAATGGGTCATCAAATATTCAAATGCAACAAGGCTTACATATTTGAAACCTGTTATATATTCAAACATTAATGAAGTAGCTCAGTATATGTATCGCACAGTGTAACAAGCTAAGTGCTGTTTTAATGTCAACAATGTAGAATCAGAATTAGAAACACTCAGCAGATGCTATGAAAGAGGTGTTAAGTTGTGAAATATGAATGACTGACTGAGAGACACAACATCTACTTCTATTGTGATACTTCAACTAGATGACCAATGACCTGCATGACCGAGAACCTTCATGTCTCCTTTGACAAGCACATCAGTCAGTTTGAGGATATAAATTATATAGTTATTTGAAGAATACTGAATTCAAACCATCCTCTGTGTTTCCCCCTCTCTGTCTCTCTTGGATTCTATTATATAAAGATGCCCAAAAGGCAAATTGTGCTGTGGAATAGCCGATGAAGTGCCAGACACATTTCATTAAACTCAGATGAAATAAAGTAATATGAGGCTGCTAAAAGGAAGGGAGCACTAAAAGGAACCATTTATCAATTTAAAAGCCTGAGTGGTTTAGTGGTCTGATAGTAAACAATGCCGTCTCACTTAAGCTACATTTGGAGGTTTTCTATACTAAGGGACCGACTGAACGTATCCCAGTCTGATATATTTCATAATTATCGATGTAATCTAACCACGGTTGGCTTAATAGATATGAACGTGTGCTATCTGCAACACTACTGGCCTGAAACGGTGTGGCAAACCTATTGATCAGCGTCTGTCTACCTTTAACAATCAGCCAATGAGTGACAAGCCTCATCTGAAACACAGATAACCGTATCCGGGATGCACGGAATGCACCACAGCGAGAGCAGATGACCTGGGATTTATGATCAGTCTAATCCATTGTTTGACATATCAATATAGTCGCCACTGAAAAACGAATTAAATCAATTTTTAGACCTGTCACCTGTGATGCATTAGGTCATTGATTTACACATGGTTTCATGATATAAGCCTTTCACAATTACGCTAATGAATATGTCAGCTTTGATCAACTATCAGGTGCTCAGTTCCTGTAATTATACTGGTGTGCTGCTGTGGAAAGTGGAGTGTGACCCTCTGTTTTCGTGCTCTGTGTGTGTGTGTGTGTGTGTGTGTGTGTGTGTGTGTGTGTGTGTGTGTGTGTGTGTGTGTGTGTGTGTGTGTGTGTGTGTGTGTGTGTGTGTGTGTGTGTGTGTGTGTGTGTGTGTGTGTGTGTGTGTGTGTGTGTGTGTGTGTGTGTGTGTGTGTGTGATGTTTGTGTGTGTGTAGGTGGAGCCTTTCTTGCCCTATGAATACACCTGTGAGGGGATGCTTGAAAGAGTTCATGCCTACATTCAGAATCAGGTAGGTCACATATATACTGTAATAGTACCATAGATCATCCTGTCATGATTACATATCTGTTCATATCATGTTGCTTCTTCAGATTGGTCAAAGGTCAAGGTTAGATTCATTGGAAACCCCAAATCTCCTCTGTTGTGAACGTGAGTGTGAATGTGTGTGTCTGTGTGCCCTGTGATAAACTGCAGCCTGTCCAGTCTGCCTCTTACACTGAATTAGATATTAGACCTCTCTGTCGTAAAAGCATGAGATCAGGGGTCAGCAGGCTGCACAGGCAGGGTCTCTGTGTTCAGGAGAGGATTCAGATGGGGTCAAAGGTGACTGCTCTGTCGGTCAGACCTGAGTGGTTGTCATTCACTTGGAAGTTACTTTTGCAGAGCTGTGGCTCACTTTTAGACAGCTTTTTCAGTCTTTTTCAGAGTTTGAACACAACTCTATAACTACTGGGTGCTCATAGTAATCACAGAGCTTGTCACAAAGTCAAAAGTTCAACAAAATAGAAAACTTAAGGCTTGGGAAAAGTTCAATATAGAAGAATGTCATAAGAAAAGATGGATTTCTGGAATAAAAATGTTGGCTGTGCCGATGCAGATACAGTAGACTTTCAGGCTTAGGTAGAGGACAATGGAAGGAGTCTGAGCAGGAGAAAGATTTCATGGGCTCAGGCCACAGGCTCATGGCTTCTGTCACCAAAAGCTAAGTCATAATGATTAATTTAGACTCGAGAGAAGTTTTATAGCACAAAGACAGAGACTGTATGTAGAACCAGGTGGTGCGGTGTGAGGCTGAAGGGCTTCTTCTAGAGGGAATGTTTCAACCGATGATTTCTCTGTTTTGCTATTAAACATGATTAAAGAACTGGATTTAAACACAGTACTATTTCAACATTGTATCAGTCATTGAAACATACGGTTCATGAATAATATAAACAATACTGGTGATTGTAGCAATAATTAAAGTGAGACATAATTAAACAATTACATAAACACTTATGTGAATGGATATGAATAAACAATCACTCTGTTACTTTGATTACAGATTAAACCCACATACAACAACAATATGTTTCAATACAATTTAACACAGTCTTTGGAAACTGTGGAGACTTCTTAAAGACACACATGTGGTTAGACATTGGAATGCACCAGCACGTCTAGAGGAGGAGACGATGAGGAGACTAAACATAATTCCTGTTTCTGATATCAAGTCAAATATTGCAACTGACACAGTGATCGAAACATGCAAATGTATAGAATGATATTTGGAGATTAAGGAGGTCAAAAGGTCAAAAAGCACATTATGATCCTCTCCTCCCAATGTGGGGGCGTCTTTAGTTGTTGTGAAGTGGAAGAGGGGAACATCAGGGTTTTATTAAAAGGGAAATTCAAAGTTTTTACAAAGTCTCGCCTGGATTGTTACCGCTGAAGAACAGTGTGTAACTCACTGCTCAGTCATATTCTCTCTTTCTGATTGCTCCCATGAATTATTAAGTATGCAACATGTATCTTTCCTTGCCAAATATTTTCCAACTGCCTCTTTCCCTCTGCTTTCAAAGAAAAGAGAAGACACTGTCCTCACTGCTTTCACATACAGGGAGAGAGTCCCACGAGAGACAGCTGCCAGCTATAGGGTTGCCTGCTGCACTGGTACTGATGTGCGTGGGCTTCTACTCCTCATTTCAGCCACATACCACCAAATGTAAGCGGCTTTTAGTACGAACCGACTGCGTGTGTTGAAACACAGAGAGACAAATGTCCGCAGGCCGGGAGAATCCCCCACATGAGTGTTAGAATGCCGCCTTATCTGGTGCAATATGCTGTAGTGCCTCTCCTGCTCTTCTGCTCTCTCTCTCTCTCTGCTGTGTCTGGTCGAGGGACAGACAAGCACACAACACTACTTCCTTTTCTATATGTGTCCTTGACTTGTAGTGAATTTCGGTCCTGCTTCATTCCTAACACTAACTCCTCCAATCAGATTAGGCCGCACTCTCTGCATTTCATCGTCTAAGTTAAGGTTTATCGGTCGGCCTCACAAACCCGTTGCACCTCAGTACATTTCAGTGATCTCATATGGTGTAGAGTTTGATTAAATCCAATTCCTTAGGCATTCATAGCTTTGGTGTTCTTTGGGACAGTTGGAATTCCCTCCTCATGCATCATTCAATGAATTAACTAAGATTGAGCTCATTCACTTGGTTTCTTCATCGCTTAGTCACTGTATGTATTTATTCTTCATGTACACTTCCTGAGGTCAGCTGTTATAGCCCGTCAAAGCACAGAGAGACTTTTAGCAACAGTGATGAAATAGAAAAAAAATACATGCAATACATAAACGTGAACACAGGATATGATGTTATTGTAGCCGTGCTGCTGAAATCCAACCAAACTCTCATCTGGGTATCTATATTTGATGTCCATTTGAGATGCACATACAACATCAGAGCACGCCAGCAGACAATCTCCATCATCTGGTGGATCAGGTTCTCTCTTTTCTCCCAAGTTTATTAAAGATGCTATCAGATGACTTAATGAGCGTGCGGTTATACATATTAGGAATCATATATCATAGATCATGTTCAATACTGAGATCAAAAGCATCGCGATCAGACAAATGATACACATCAGAGCTACATACAGCAATCTTTCTCTGTCCTTATCACATATGCATGAAGAATAATAACATCAGTGATCATTGCTTTTGCTTTGCTTTCACTTTGCACAAAGAGTTATGCAGTCTTATAAATGTCCACAAATTAGTATTGCCAAATGAACAGTGTCTTGGCTCACTAATATTGCTAAATGGTTTCTAATTTGCATGCCATATTAAACTGGCAAGATTTAATGCATTTTCTCACAGTTTTTGTGCTTATCACTGCCATAACACAGCTCGTCAGAAGTATTTGTCTTCAAACAGATCAGTGCATTATGCTATTGATGCCACTATCTCGCAGAACAAAAACATGCAAGAAGATGTGCAGAGTGATGAACTACATGCTACGTGCAGCACAACATTTTATGTAGACATTAAAATTATTCTCTGCTCCCTTCACCTTTTACCTGCTGTAGCTTTTGGATAAGTGCTGGTACTGAAGTTATCCAGTTTACCTCATTTTCCTGATGCTTCTTACACTCAGGGCAGCTCAGGCTAAACACAGAATATTACCTATTATAAACAATAACTGCTTATATTTACTCAGTATACCTGCTCTGTGCATTTGACACACTATCAAGCAGTTTGTGTACATACTGTGCCTGCCAAAGCAAAGAGCAGATCCTCAGCCAACTAAGCAGGGCACAGATCCAAATAGTACTTCTTTAAACGCCCCATTAAATAGTGTCTTTGTCTTCTTCCAACATGATGTATTTCCTGTTGAAACATAATGTCAGGGTTGTAAAATAAAATACCCATTGGTGAATCATTAATCTCTAAATATCTTTAAATTGATATTTAAATCTCTAATCTTTGGGTAACATTTGCTAGTTCCCTGGCATAATTAATAACAAATTCTTGGGACGAGTCAGTGTTACACTAAATATGCAGCACAATAAATAATGCTGGCAGAGAGGTGGACTTTGTCTGTCAGCTCTCAGTCCTGCTTCATGGGGAGTGTGTGTGAATATTTGTGTGTGTGTGTGTGTGTGTCATTGCAGCTCCACTATGAGACCATGAGAGATCAGATCAAAACTTTCCATTTAAATAAACTGACTAATCAACTGAGCAGAACACTCACTCACACACACACACACACACACACACACACACACACGCACACTCACACACAAACACAATTAGACACACACAATTAGACACACACACAAGTAGACACACAATTAGACATGTCAGCTAGTGTCACATATGTCATGTTGTGATTATACACTCACATCTGACTGACATCTCTCTGCTCTGACCCATTGTGATCTCCCCCCTGGCTTGGATGTATTCACTCTCCCAATGAGTACCTTCTCCTTTCTTCCCCCTCACTTTTCTTATACGCTCACTTTCCTGTCCACCCCTGCCTCCTCACCAAGCCGATGTGCTCTCATGATAGCTGAGTTCCCCCTTTGTGTTTGACTATTGCAATTTGAATGCCTCTTGTCGTGTCCCTGTCCTTCACTTCCAATTGACCCAATGAGCAGACCTGGTGTGTGTGTGTGTGTGTGTGTGTGTGTGTGTGTGTGTGTGTGTATGTGTGTGTGTGTGTGTGTGTGTGTGTGTGTGTTTGTGTCCTGGTTTGGATGAGGAGTGGTATATAAGTATAGGATGGATTCAGATATTGAAGGCTTCCTTATTGCTGCTGGGCCCAAGGAGTGTGTTTAATAAACGGCCATGGAGGCCAGAGGGAGATGTCAGAGAAATGTTATTACCTGGCTCTTATGAATAGCACCAGCTGGAGGAGGAATCTAATCATCTCTCTCACCAGGCTTAATTCTGCCCCCAAATCTCATTTGATACTTGGAAGCATAACTGCTCTCATATCATTGCCTGCAAGATTGACGAGGGCTTGTCAGTTCTGATAAGCACAGTGGCAATGGTTATTTTATTATGTTAGCAATCTGAAAGTTATATTTGGAGCTAAGAATTTGACACAGAAATTAGTTCACTTTTCTGTAGTTGTTGCTGCCAGGTAAAAGTGTTCTCTAATACTGGTTCTTTGCTGATTAGGGTGTTTTTGTCTCATACAGGACTTCTGTTCTCCTGAAGTTCCATTTCCTCCAGTGAACTCCTCAAGGAATTGGCCAGGTAGCCCACCCAGCCCTTTCATCCTGCTCCCAAACTCCACCACCCTAGCCTGGGCCTCCAACGCCGTCTCCTACGCATCCTGGCCACCGCTCAGTGCGCTGAGGCTTTTGGCTTCCCTGGAGGGCCAATCCTGTGTGGAGGCGTGCCAGGGTGCGGGGCTGATATGTGAGCCTGTCTTGTATCGGTTCATCAACATTAAAGAAGCCTTTGGCGCGTAAGATGCTTCTTTTTTGGGATCCTTATTAAGTTAGTCTTTTTCCCTGTACTGGAGAGGTAACTGAATACAGATACAGAGACAATGCTCGGATATGAACAAGTAATGCACTGTAAAAAGCTAATATTACCTGAATTGCAACAGTAATATTTCATTTGGTGTTATTTTTGACTTGCCGCATCTTTCTTTCATTATGCAAGTAGCTTTAATGTGTATAAGGTTTAAAATACATATATACAATATACACCAATACCTCACCAAACTACACACACACACTATAACGTGAATATTCAACAATAAGTAAGTGGGATAATCCTGGCTAGCCTCTGGCCTTCCTGTAACATTAGCATGTAATATTAATGTATTGTAATAAATGCATGAGAATAATAAGGCCATTTAAATCTATAAAGTAATAGCTATTGTAGTTTAATTCCAGGATCTGATGTTTACCAGTGTGTCCTCCCTCTGTGTTTCCCAGGCTGGATTTCCTGTGTGAGGGAGTGGAATCGGAGATGAACCACCTCTTCCCTGCCTTCTCAGCAGAACATGCTGAGTGTAGCCTGCAGCAAGACCCCCTGCTGTTCAGCTGTGCTGGTTCCAGTGCCAAATACCAGCGCCTCTGCCCCTGCAGGGACTATCGCCCGGGCCAGGTGGCGCTGTGCAGGGACTGCCTATGACCTCATGAGTAGAGCCTCCCAACAACAAAAAAAACAGGAGAGGCAGGCTCTCCACGCAGTTTCTCCCTGAAGTGGGTCAAGGAGATTCGGTGGTGAAGTAATGCATAACAAAACCCAATCACGATTCTACTCCCGTACCTCTTTTCTGGGACTGAGTGCCATGGTGCAAAATCTCACACTAAATGGCTGCCAAAGTAGACGATGTAGTGACACTACTCAGGGAACTGCATGATTATACTCCAGTTCTGGTGGGCTCAAAGCCGCTTCTCAGATTTAAGGTTTACACGGGCACATTAGGAGCCGAGTCTGTACTAAGGTTATTCTGAAATGTGTCTTTTGGATGAGTTAGAAATCACGAGCAATCGCGTAGGAAAGCCTTGACAAAAAAGTTGCAATGCTTGAATGAAACGTTTAAGTTCTCACAAGTGTGTTTACTCAGTGTTGTGTACATAATGACCATAGTGGAGTTTGGATATTTGTACTAGATGCACCCAAAGCCATTTAAATTATGTTGAGATGTACTATTTTAGATGTCCTGTAATGAATATATTTGTACATAAGTGTTGTTTAATAAAAGTATGAAATATTTCATCATTCTTTCATCGCACTTTATGATAGCTTATTAACTGCCTCCGAAAGTGGGAAGACAATTCAAATGTACGATGTCATTAATCTTTTAGGGTCAATTTCACAAAGCAAAGTGTGGGGGAAATATCCTAATTACTTCTTTCAGTCAGTGATTTATATGCAAACACTTCTGGCTCAGATTCATTAGTTTATAACTGCAGCCTGGAATATCGGATGACAATGGTGTTTTCAACAGTCTTCAGTCAACATTTCAGCATTCATGGCTCCCTGTGGTTTTAACTGCACTGTAGATATTTTTGTCCTATAATGTGCTTCAGCAGAGAATATACTGGATAATTAGTCGGGTCATTTGTAAATGAAGACACATTTCGTTAGCAGCAAAACTGTTTATGTAAATGAGAAGCATGCATGTCTCTATTGCACTTTATGCAGCTTATATACAGTAAACTAAGCTCCACAGAGATTAATGGACCTCATTATATTGTACGAGACCTCATCCAGTTATGCATAAGATAAGGACTTTGCTGTGACAAATGATAGTCCACATTTCTATTAAAAAGTCTTGTTTATGTTTTACTGTTGCTATTGAAACAAAGAATTCGCTGTAGCTTACCGACAAAGTGAAATGTACTGTTGCCCACTGAGGCAGCACAGCCATTACATTGTATATTGCAATATTTCCACAAGCATTTCCATTTTCTGAGTTGACAATGAAATATGGTTGCTGTTACCTGCCAGTACATCTGTGACATCTTGGCCGATAATCTGCTTTTAAAAGGCTAGTTTGTCAAGATGTGCTGTGACAAACTGGTTCAGAATGTCACATCATAGGAGACATAAATTGGTACTACCACCAGTGTGTGGATCAATTTTATTTGATGCTTAAATAAGCACCCTAGAATTTTAGATTAATCCTTTTGATGTATTCCTTGCAGATATTCATGTATTATGACTCTTGTAGTTTGAATGAACAACAAAATCCAAACAAGCGACTCAAACTTAGGTCTTTATTGAAGAACATCATTGTAGAGCAACACAGAATTATTCGCTGTGAGACAAACTAAACTCTGTGTGAGTACATTTGCATGTTACCTGTGCTTATAATAACTTACAGACTGGTCGTTCCTCTGTGTGCATGTGTGTGAGTGTGTTTATAAGGCAACTCACACTTCTCAGTGTGAGTGGATTTATGCTATTAGAACAGCTGTATTATCACAGAATCTACTTTTCCCAGAAGGTAACAGAGAGCGCACCTGTCACATCCTGTGGGAAAGAGAAGTGGAAGTTGAACTGAAGTGTTCATAGACAGTGCAGATATACTGTATGTCTAAAGGGAAAGGCGAGCCCTCCAGCGTCACCTGCAATACTAACTGAAGCCACAGCAGACTTAAATCTCAGTGGAGTGAACCCAGGAAGCTTCTTGGCAGAGATTATTCTCATGCAAAAACAGTCTCATTACTCACATCATGCACAATCAAACTTTCCAGGTGTGTTTACTTTGTAATTTGTCATTCACTTTTGTCTCTTCCTTGGTTTTGTTACCATGGGCCTCATGAATAGAATTGTGGCTAGAGTTGGAAATTCCCTGCTATTTCAGATTACCTTTACATAATGACTTTATAATATACACAGGATAGCTGCTATGTCACTAAAGTCATTATTGTCTGAGGTGCTGCTCCACTGAAGCAGAAAGCCTTCCTTAAGATAAGGGGAATTTAATGAGACGTCCTTAAAAGACAGAGTTGGAATCTTCCACTTTTGAAATAATGACAGCGCTAAGTGTCTCACAGAATTATAGAAAGACCATTTCACAATGTGCTCATTTTGCCTCTCATCTATAATCCCCAAAACTAATATTCAACCTCCACTTGATCTCCTCAAACTAGAATATATGAGAGAGCAGAGAGGGCAACATAATCAGTTTTGGTCTGAAACTCTCCCTTCTTTTGTAACGAGAATTCGGATGCAGAATGTATTGTAAGAATGAACTTTTCATCTGCTCAAATCTTATGACATTATGAAATCACATATGGAGAATCCGGCAGAGTCTGATAACAGCTTACACCCACCATCATTTACGTCAAAAACATCCAAAGTATATTCTTTTTGAGCAGAATGTGAATGTTTGAGGTCATTAGCTGCCATTTTTTGCAGTATATAAAGTTGATGAGCGTGCAGTTGCATGGTTACATTGCATACCTCGGGAGTATGTACACTATATTTAATTAACTGCAAAGAAACAACAAAAAAATTACATATTGCTTGGATACTCTGCCAGGCTCATAACTTATCTATCACCCTCCACCTGATATTTTTTCCCCTTCAACAACTGTAACATCATACAGGATGTCATTATAGGGGTGCTAGGGTGGTCCCATCCATGTCTCCACCTGCTGTAATTTGGGGGAAAAAACAGACAAGATCAGATAAGATAAGATAAGATAAGTTAAGATAAGATAAGATAAGAGACCTCACTGCTTTGAGTCTCTTTTCAATGTTTTGACTGCAAGCTATTTCTTCTGTCTGCAGTAATTGTAGCAGCAGCCATGCACACACACACGCAGCCATGTGTGTGTGTTTCGAAAGCGTATAAGCAGACAGTGGCCGTGATACAGCATGATTCATTGTGAGGAAGGCCACCTTTTCTACACCGAGAGGTCACACACACACAAACAAGGATTAATCTCTGTTTTCCACACACTGCGGATATCTTCATCCCTCCTCTCCCACTCATCCTCCTCTCCTCACCGGCTCCCCATCTGCTCCTTTATCTATTCTCTGGAACTCCTTATCTTCCCTTGTCTCCTCTCCCTGCTTTGTTTCTCTATAGTGTGTTCTAGTGCTCCTCTATTTCCTCATCATGTCTTTCTGAAATTCTCACTCTTCTTTTCTCGTCATTCTTTGCCTCAAGTATTTGAGTATTGCCTCAAGTATTTGAGGCAAAGAATACATCACTTATACTACTGCTTCTCTCCAACTGCCTTTTCCCCCATACTACCAGCTCTGATAAAGCTACATTAGGGAATGGACTATAATATATAAAATAATCCTCATAATACTCAACAGGGGTATAGCGACAGAATTTACAAATAGCTGTAAAACTGGTATTATTTATAATGACAGAATCGTTGAAATCGGGAGGAGAAAATGTTAATCTCTCTCTCCTTCTACCTCCTAATGACTCTTCTCAGTCCCCATCCTTTCTCTTTGTTTCCAGCTTCTTAATTACATATGAAAACAAACACATACAGTTCGGAGACAGCTGCTAAAGATAACAGATGAATTCAGCTGTGACGCAGCATACATGTCATTAGATTTCTTCTGGTCCATTGTGGAAATGAATTGGCTTGGTTCAACCCCGAAATTCAACAATGTATATCCGTTACATCTGACTGAAGAGATTAAACAGAGATTAAACATCAGCAATCATTATTGTTTATATTTCTACTGCACTCAGGAGTGTAACCTCATCCATGTCTGTGTGAACCTGTTTTAGTGTGACTGGATGTGCAGCACCTGATTAAACACCACACTCACGGAGAACTCTACTCATGCACGATTGGCTGCTCTTCATCTTCCCTGTTAAATCAGCCTCATTTAAACTGAACCAGCAACCGTCCTAATGCATTCATGCTATTTGTGTGTTTATTGCCTTGCTTGCCTTTTTTGTACCTCTGTATCATCCCAATGGAATTTCCTATTGCACAAGAGAGGGAATCTCTCTTGGAATTGCCTTACCTGAGGTTTCTTCCTTTTTTCCTTATACATTTAGGTTTTCTCTGGAGTTTTTCCTAGAGAGCTCTGGGCGGGGTCGGGAATTTTCCTGATGTTGTGGGTCTGTAAAACCCTCTGAGACATTATGTGCGATATTGGGCAATACCAATTAAATTGACGTGACTTGACTTGACTTGGCAAGAATGCATGAGGTGTCTGGAGAATCGACTCACAGAGGTTTGTGTGCATCGCTACACACCCAATAAATACCGCTGCCGGTCCCTTAGCACTCATTAGCATTCACTAAGTAGCCTTCACTGCCATGTCAGTCAGCCCAAATACACTGGTTCATAGTAAACACTAATACTGTTTCTGTACTCCTGGGCTAAATAATTTAAAACACACAGAGGATTATGGCACACAGAGGGCTGCAAAGACAAAACACCAGCTGTGTCCTCCAAATTCTGCCACACGGTCACCTGTGAATTGGGTCAGACCTTGAAGATCACTGTAGAAATGCAGACAGTGGAGGATTCAACCCCTGAACTGAGGCAACTTTCATCACAAGTTTATTAATTGCTCCTAGAATAACCGGATCCATCCATCAGTAACACATTGGCATCCATGTCATGCACTGCCACTGTGTGGATTGATACATGCTTGGACAAGGACACATAAATCCAAATTCTGCACTGTAACAAATGCTAATGTGAGGCTGAAATAACGCTGACTCGGCTGCAGGAATCAGTTTTGATGTGGCTTTTATAGCTGCGGATGGATTTTATCCCCACTTGTTTAGCCTTGGTGGAGGTATGAACAACACTGAGTAACCATTAAAGCTGCACTGAAAGCTTTTTTGAGCACATCTGGGGTGTTGTTGTGTTGTGTTCACCTTCAGCACCATTCAGCCTTCCTGTGCAGCGTGATAACGTCTTCTCAGGGACGATCTTTTGTTTTGCTCTGCTCTGTTGGTATTGTGTTTGCAGCCTGTCCCTATAAGCCTGAAAGCAGAAAACTGAAAAGGAAAGCTTTTCCTTTTTTGTTTGATTTCTTAAATCAACGGCAATTTAGAGAAATAAAAACAACTAATAGAAAACAGACCTGCCCAATGTAAGAAATCTAAAGGGATGACTTACTGAAAAACTAAATATTTCATGGAAACTATTTCTAGAATCAGGCTCTGCTGTAGCTTACATTTGCTTCACATCGAAACAACTGCAACTGATGTTATGGCCTCCAGGCAGCGTCTCATCCTGCAGGATATTCTACCTGCACTCCATTAAGATGCAAATACTCACATTAGACCGATGTTTAACTACTGTACGTCTTCATTAATGTAATATGTGCTGTTGCGAAGTGGCTATGGCGAGTCAAGAAGCTATTCAGTCATCCTAAATTACATTCATCCACATCCATGGCTCCCACCACCAGCTGGCAGGTCCGGCTGTATCATCCAGGCTGCATCTGTCACCGCTGTCTCACATGTTCGGCCTCTGAGTCTGCTGGAATAATGAATCTGTTCAGTTTCACATGCGGTACGCTGGACATAGAAAATCCATCGTCTATAGTCTTCCTCGGGTGTCTTGGAGTGAAAGCGTGGGACTGGGTGTCCGCAGTGCAGCTAGGTGACTGCACACCGTCACTCCTGGGAGGATCCTGGTTCTTTATAGACAGTCCATCTGCCCCGGTGACCCTGCTGTCTGAGTGAGCTGTCAAGATGTCTGAGAGTAATGGAAGTGACGACGAAGAAAAGAGATGACAGGAATGGAGAATGGGGGCTGCAGAGATAGATAAATCAGACTCAGACATGCCAGAGAGATCAGAAACTGAAATTAAGCGTGTATAAACAGTGAGGTCATCTTAGGGCAACTTTGAAAGGATCCTCTATAAACACAATGCCATGGTGATGAAAGGACAGAGTGCTGAAATGAGAAACAGAAAAACTCTTTGCTACATCAACATTGAAAGTCCTTGATGCACTTTTTGCGGGAAGATCGAAGGGGTTAAGTTTGACAGCCAGACAGATTTGGTTGTTCAGGTTCTTAGACTATATAAAGTAAAAGCTGCATTTATAATTGTATAGCAATTCAACCTTCCATCCTGAAAACCGTGTGGATGTTTGGACTTAAAGCTGTTGCTGGCTTCGTTTGGCTTTAGGCGAGACAGTGACAGGGATTGTGGTGTGCAGAACAAAAGGTTGCCTTCCTATGGTGAATGAAGCCTGGAGCGGAGGAAGTCGGATTGCTGCAAAATCCAACACCTGAGCCCTTTATGCCACCGTCATAGGAGGCAAACTGACCGGGGAGTGTTGACAATCTACGTGTGACTGCCTCCCTCTTCTGTGCTTGCTGTGACGATCAAAATTATTCTTTATTCCCTTTAGCTGCTTGATGGCAGTAAAGTGTACACATTTCTACAGCAGTTTCCCCCTGCAAAACTCTATAAAGCTCAGAAATGACACTTTTTTGCCAGACTTGTTTTGTGCAAATCCCATCACAGAACATCCTTAAGCTCTAAATGGCTTTGATCCAAAACACACATCACATGTAGTAACTCATTGAGGCGTTTACCCATGATTAAACATATTCCCTCTCCCAGAAATGCTTCACATCAGCACCTGAGCTCAGTGTTTGCATGCAAAAGACGTCGTTTGATAAATGATTCAACACTTGGTTAATCAATTCCCCTGACGTCCTTGTTGTTGCTGTGGATTCATCCATAACTAAATTGAAGGTTATATAATGGGATGAAATCTGTCTAGGATGCAACCTTAAGTCACTTCAGATACCTCCCAGTTTTTCTAATGACGATTGCTTCTTTCTGTATGAGAACTAATTACTTTGGTTGCTATCTGAGATTGCTCCAGCGATCTGCATGGTGCGTCAGCTATGGTGAGAAATTGAATACAAAAAGCTGCAGGAGTTACTTTTTCCAATTACCTAAACCACACAAGCAAGATATTCCATACCGGCTGACAATGTAATTACATGGAATTGTTTTCTTATCCCGCAGATCCTCATAATGGTTAAGTAATTAATCCTTTTGTGCCGCAGTGGACGGCTCTGTGTGTGTGTGTGGTTGGTGACGTGGTACTGTCACATCTCAATAAAATAATCTCCGGCTTTGATCTACGTTAATTGATCTCATTTCAGCTAGTTAAGTTCTCCCTTGCTCTGATGGACACAGCTGTTGCTCGGCTTGCTAGTGCCTGCTAATTACACGCCACTGCTAATGGCCGACATGGCATGGGCTTATAGCAAGACCGATGCGTCTCTGTGCAACGGATGATTGGTGTTTGGGTCCTCTCGCTCTCTCTACTCTACTGTGGAGAGACAGGCGGAAAAAAGTAAAGCAGAAGCCAAACTCTGCCCCGAAACCTTCTCAACACACTGTTTATACAGAGGGAGTACATATTGATACAGTGTGTGAGCAGATTTCCTATGCAATATTCTGCATTCAAAATGGCAGCTGTATGCAGAGAGAGTAGGCAGACAGTAAACAGCAAGCAGCCGTAGCAGGCGGGCCGTGACAGCTTTTACTTTCCACTTTTACTCAGAGCTCCGTGTGAGAAAGTGTGAGTTCAGAAAAGTGATAATAAGAGCAGATCTGACATAGTAGTGTTAAGCAACTCCAGTTTCAAATCCAGAAGATGGGCAGATGAAAAACAAAGGGCGTGATCCTGCAGCTTGTGATACATAGAGGGTTGTCCTGCATCCCTGCCTTCTTCTTCTGCATATTCTGTGGGGGTTTGAGAGCTTTAACCTTGAGTTGAAGGTAAATACGACATACATTGGTTTTTCCTCTCACAGCTGATGATGGCTAATGCTTTCCATCTTTACTCCCAGACCAGACGATGACTTCTCCTGTGTTCAACTTCTGTTTGCCAGCACCTCCAGTCCATCTGGCACCTCACATTGTAGTGCTTCACCTCACTCATTGCTTGAAGACGATGTCCCAGCTTGGCAGATGCGCACGTTCCAGCCTCCAACTCCAATCTGCTCTCTTGGCATCAGGAGCAGGTCAGTTGTTGTGGTGACTAAGTCCTCTCAGTCATTGGTCCAGACACCCGGCTTGCTTCCTTCCTGTTGTCAGTTAAGGCTTCTTCCCATGTAGTTGTAGTTTCCATTCCAAAATACTTTTAATATCCTGACTTGGGACAGGCAAGGGACCACAACCAGACACGGACAAGGATTGCTCCATTGAGTGTGGACCCGCTCATAAGGCACAATTTGTAAGGAAAAAGTAGTCCTTTATTAACAAATAATAGTCCAAGGAACAAAGAAGGGAAATGCAAATGCAGGTTATCCAGAAACACGTCAGGGCGCATCACGATATAAAATACTAAATTATTGAAGAAAGATAATCCAGGCCACAGGGCAAACACAGTCCAAACCTCAAAATGCAAGTCCAACTAAAAATGTCCAAAAAAATTTCCCACAAAAAAAATGCTGGCAGGAAACAGGAACAACTGAAGTATCCAAAATAACAACGGTTGCTTTAAGAGACGAAGAATAAAAGTAAGATAAATCCCAAACGCTGAGATGAACAACATACCCAGGCTGCAGCAGTATATCAGACTGTGGAGTGGACAGAATCACAGAGAGCACTTGAATGATCGTTTGTTTTTGTTTTCATTCATCTAATTTATGTGCTAGACTATTTACTTGTGACTGATGACCGGCTGAAAGCATGCAAGCATGATTTGTTCATCTGACAATTTCGGAATTTATTAGCAGACAAGGATGGCCTCAATCCATCAATACACTATTGACTGGCACAAAATGGAATGTTCACACCCCTTAAGGGTGCAGTGACTGTGTGCTGGCAGTGCAGGCAAAAGAAGATCACCCCTCCATAACGCATTAGCAGTGGGCTTTCAAACTGAACAACCTCGGCAACCCACTATGACACATCAAGTCTCAAAATCGACTGTGAATGATGCAGCAAGAGGCGCCTACAAGTGACTCCGCCTTTGAATCCCCTGATTGGTTGCATCTTTCAGCGACTCTACAGGCTCCTCCTCCGTCTCATTTGAATAGGAAAGGCCAACTGGAAGCGTACTGTACATCATGATGATTGATTCCTCTGCATGTTGTGGGAGGAGTGATTTATCATGTTGTGCCTCAGAGTCTCACAATCTGTCTTGATATCACAAAACCAGCACATTATGGATTTACTAATTAGCGATGCTGGGGAAAATCATTACACCTGGACTGAATCTGGCTGCCAACTTTGTAGATACCACATTCTTTTTTCTTTTGGCAACCATAGATGCGTATCTTCAACACACCCACACAGTGCTGTTACACAATCACACACACCTGTCAGCGCTGCCAGGTATTGTTTTTTTATAGGCATGCAGTATTAGTTCAGGGTTAATACAGTTGCCTTGGTGGAGGAAGCATCTGTTCTTGTCACCTGGCTACGTTTTCCGGGCCAGGGTCCCATATGTGGGGTGGCTGCTTGGCCCACTCGGCCTCTTTTCGGTTGTGTGTCTGATCTCTGCTGCCTCCCTCATCCAACAGCTGAATCTGCTGCTCTCAGATGTAATTATTTTACCTCTCCTCCAGTCCGTAACCCAGTTTTCCTCCTTACAGTGATCTGTCATGACTAATTCCAACTTTTCATCCTCGTCTTGATGTCTACGCTCTCCAAGAGTCTCTTTTATTTCTCAGAGAGGCTTGGGATTTCATAAATCACATCACATTTCTTCCCTGTTTCAATTTCATCCTTAAGGCTTTCTGGATGCTGGTGTAGTTTGATGTTGGGTTTAACAGGAGCGCCGATGTGATGTTTTCCATTACCCTCCGTATGTTCTCTGTAATGCCTCAGTTATGGGAAATTGTATCTGTGCTATTTCTCCAAGGACTGGGGGTTTTGCTCTTTGTATTGTCCTAATACTGACCTGAAAAAACACCCTACAGTAATCTTACCACCTCCAAACCAAATACACAATCATATTCCTCTTCCTGCTGTCAGTCTGCCCCTTCATGTCTACAATGTCAGTATATTTATCTATAGCTGACATGGCTCTGTGGCACACACACTACTCCCTATGATTTTGGCACAAAAAGAATAAGCTGAGTAAAAATATTCATTTTGTGTGGGTTTGTTTTACTTCTCTTCTCTTAAATAAAGCGAGTAAAAGTATGGCACTAAGACACAGGGTTAGTCTGAGGGGGTGGAAGAGACCACATGAGGACATTATTTCCGACTTTAAGCCAAGAATATCGCTACCATTGCATTTACACTGCATCGTTTGAATTAACATGGTTAAATTAATTTTTTCCCATTCCAATAAGAGAGCCAATAAGAAAATCCCTGAGGTTATGCAGCTCACATTGCTTCTGCTTAATACATCTTTCTCTGTATATGGAAAATTACACGGTTCTCCTTTGCATTTAGGGACACGTTGTATAACAGGTTTTATATTCATGTGTGCGTTTTTTGCCAATATATGTCACAAGACTCGTTTTGTGAAATTATATTTGGAGGATATATCTTTTATTTTCACTAACATACAGTATACACTTTGTAAATGATGAGCCGTTGCTTTCTCTGTCTGTAGTGTTTGGTAATGAACTGAGGACCTCAAGTGGACAGAAAGAGAACCACATGCCTGCAAACTGGATCTGATAGATTCAGTATTCCAGTTGATGTTGTCGTTGTCCTACAACCGACAACCTTCCCTTTCCCAACCCCATCTCCCTATGTGGAGTTTGACCTTTGTGCCCTTGTCATCATCATCATCATCATCATTATCTGATGAACATTAACATGAGTATTATATGTGGTATAAGATGTAGACCAGGTACAATAAGTAACAGGTATATGTACAATATTGTGCCTGTTACATTGTTCCTTCCTTAATAATCTCACGGGTGCCACAGAGAGAGAAAGTGCACACATTAGCAGCCTGATGGAGGTCTACACTCATCAAAGCTCATTTGAAAACCAATCAAGCAGTCAGTGCTGATGTTCTACAGTCACCTCATTGTAATTATCTGAAACATGCCTGTAGCCCTGAACTGCCAGTCAGTCTCTTTCTTTGTTCCTGTTTCTTCCATTTGCCTCTAGCAACACCGATCACAGATTACATCTATTCACATGAGCTCTCTTACAAAGGGTGTTTGTGTGATTTGTCATATAGGAACTGACAATAAGACATCTGGCTTAAATCCAACAAAAAAAGGCAAATGAAATCTCTCTCTCCATCTGTATGTTTCCACTGGTAGAATTAGCACTAATGAGCAAATACAAATCAACATGTCAGCATCCTTTATCAGAGTTGTCTCAGCTACTTTCTACTTGAATGGCTTCAGTATTTCATAACTTACTTTCCAGAAGGAACACACACACACACACACACAGACACACACACACACACACACACACACACACACACACACACACACACACACACTCTCCGACTATATTTGGGTTGAAGAAAGCTGTGTATGCATGTCATGGGATATTTTATTGGAATTTTCAATAGCCCAGTTCATGGTGTTCATGGTGTGAAACTCCACGGCTTCTCAATAAATTCTATATTAGTTCAAACATCATTTCAAATTCCTCAAAGCAAAGTCTATCATTCTGTTCTGTGAGATGGCCTCAATTTTGATTTAAATTGACTTCTTCCCTGAGGTAGCTTTCCTGGAGGAACAGAGGAGAGAAAAGTTTTCAGAGCCGGATCAAATCGGAATCACTTGAGACTAAGTGCCAGAGGCAACTCCACCTGCATCACCACCATCAGCTGAGTAAAGAGGCCTTCAACAGCAGCAGAGGTGTAGGTGGGGGAAATAAATAAATAAATCCATGTTTTTATCATTAATTCTGAGTGGCCTGTGTGTGTGTGTGTGTATATCTCATATATATCACATATTAACAGAACCAATCACTATTTTGGCTTTGGAAAAACACGATCGATTCTGTTTAGCAATTGAGATTTATAACAATAAATATCTGATGTTGTAAATGTTATTGGC
The DNA here is from genome assembly GCF_046128005.1 of Genypterus blacodes. Taxonomy (NCBI): domain Eukaryota; kingdom Metazoa; phylum Chordata; class Actinopteri; order Ophidiiformes; family Ophidiidae; genus Genypterus; species Genypterus blacodes. The sequence goes on from NW_027466835.1 coordinate 233,698, forward strand.
TGAATCCTTCTTTCTGTGCTCATTATTCTTTTAACAGACTGAGCAGCTGATGACAGGGCTGCATTTTAATGCTGGAATACCGACGCATGAATAAGTGATATCACTGGATCATTTTTACAAGCTTTATTGCCAGACTTTGCAGCTCAGCGGCATCTGAGGTGTGTGAGGTTACCCTGAGGTATTCAGGGGAGAAATACTTCCAATATGCCATAGTCATTGCCATTAGCCATTAGAGATAATTGGACAGGAGTGGATTCTTGTTGTGGATCATGAGGTCAAAGACAGCCAGCTTTACCTGTGGAGATTTACCAGCTGGCCACTGTTAGCACATGTGACAGAGACATCATGTGTTTGGGCTGTTTTTCATCTGGGCAGAAGTTATGAATGGGTTTTCATATTCAATCTGGCCAGGGAATGACCTCGTCTCTGGATGTTCCCTGTGTCAATCTCTGGTATTTTTTGAGGGCTAACAGATTCAGCAGCTTTACATTTAAATGCACTCAGAGCGTTTCAACACCCAAGTTCACAAGTTAGTGGTGTAACTGTTGGCTGTTGCTGTAACAGCGCCAACATCAGGCCGATTTCTTTTTCTTTTTTTGGGGTACAACATAAAGCACTTTTTTTATAGAATGAGCCAAAAAAAAGGGAAAAGTCAAGTTGACGCAAATGGGCGTGGCCTATGTGAATGGACGCAGATAGACCCAAGGAAGCAGGTACTTCGATTCTATGACGCACGATCCAAATGTTACAGCCTAATTCAACAACATTTCATGTTATCTTGATACAAATCGGAATACAATTATCCGAATGTCTCGCTAAGACAGACAGACAGACAGACAATCAGACAGGCACCGGGTGTCCTCAGGTTGAACGTTGTGCTTTGTCCCAACATGCTGACTTGTTGCGTTTGTTTCCTGGTGGGACTGTCACCGGGGGGCGGAGCTTACAGCGTGAAGCATGGGAGTCTTAAAGTCTTTTTTCTTCTCATTTCTCACAACTTGGAGACTATTTTTGCTCTAAAACTGACAACATGGACGGTACACAAACACACCGACTGTTGCTGTGACACACAATACGACTGCTGACCAGCTGGGATTCAATACTGCGATACAGCAAGTATTCCTTCTGTTACTGTTACAATTTAACACTGGTTGCAAACTTTAGATTGGTGCAATGACTGCAATACGATTTATATACCAACTTGTGTCGTTCTTGTACGTCATCAGACAGAAAAATACATAATCATTCTGCACAATGAGATCAGTATCATGTTGCCTGCTGAAAGTGTGTTTTTCTAATTCTAACTTTAACTCACAAATAAAAAAGCAATAGAAATAATACAGATATCGTTTTCAAGTTTATAGCCAATAAACAAAAACCATGCTTTATTGGTTTTGAGGCAGTAGTTATCTATTGAGAGTCAGCCTACAACAGACTTAGGTAAGTTGGTAAAATGTCCACAAATGTATGAATGAAATTGAAAATTGTACGATAACCAAATATGTCAATGAACTGATTTTTTAAATTTTTTTTATTAGTATCCAATACTTGTTTGTTTTTTAATAGCCAGCCAAACATAAATACATATACAATTACAAAAGGAGAACATTACATAAAAAAGAAAATTTCGCCTGATTGGCGCCTTTGCAAATGTAGCCTTCAGCTGTTAAAATAAAAACTCAGATAAAGACTTGGAAGCAACACAACGTGCAGGATGAAGTTGATAATAGCGTCTGAAGTCTGCTGTTTTTGCTCAGATGGTGTTATGTGATGAGCACATGCAGTACAGTGTGCAGTGATAATTGCTGTCATGTCTTTCTAATCTCATTCTGCTGTGTCATTTTGTTCTCTGTGTGTTATCTGACGCAGGGTTGCTTGTGAGGAAGACTCCACCATGGTGCAGGAATATCAGTCCCCCGTTCGGGTGTACAAGCATTCTTTTGAGTTAATCATGGCAGTGAGTTAAACACATTACTGATTCTTGACCTCTTATTTTGTAGAAGGCCTTCTGATGTGAAATATGTTGCTGTCTTAATGGCAAAACAAATTTCCGGGTGAATTGTCGAAAATATATTGTTTTGATTGGACTGCAGCATTATTAGTAATAACACTAAGTAGGAGCCCACTGTGCATAAGCAAATCTAGTCTATAGTGATCTACAAAAGACATACTGTGAGAAAGACACTGTCAGTACTATACAGTTTGCCTAAATAAGTCAAATTTACACTCGGTATTCAACCACCTGTACCACCGTAATGCTTTTCTTGCATGTGTTTGTGTTTAATAATCGTCTCTTTAAGGATGAATGGTTATTGTGAGGTCAAACCAATGGAACACCGGCTACATTCAGGAGTGTTTGGGCCTTGGTTGTGCAATTGTTAGACTAAAGATTAATCCTGATGTTTACTCCTAATCATGGTTCTGAAAAGCTCTTCAGATTGTCGCTTCAATTTCCACAGAAGTGTTTGTCTGCTGGTGTATTTGTCTAGCTTTTGTGACGTAACACTCAGCAGCAGCAGCTACAAAGGGAGCATTTTAACTTATTAACAGTAAACACAAATCCCACTGAGTCAACATGCTGTTTTTACCACCAGAGTTGTTAATTTCACAAAGCATATTTTTAGAATATGGGGCGCTCAACTCATTCTAATTCTGCTGTTATAACCTCTCCTCTCCTGCAACATACATCAAATCCATGCCTGCAGTGATCTCTTACATAGTTTACAGCAGGAAATGATGAAAAAGCAGTATGACCTAATAAAGTGCGTTGACAAAATGTAAATTCAACACATAATATCATGTTAATGATGGCAGTGATAACAGTAATTATTTCCTAATTATGTTATATGACTTCAGCCGGCCCCTTACTTCTGCTTCTCCTGCATAATTTTTGAATCCTCTCTGAAATGATGACCCGCTTTAGTAGAACACCATGACCTTGCTGAAGGAGTTTAAGGGAAACCGTGGGTAAAAAGTAACACAAGCCCCTGTTTCTTTATCCACCAGTTTTTACCCAGTTTCATAATCTGCTCCAGCCGTTGTTTCTTGTGCCTTGCAGTTACACATTAAGCCAAACGGTTATGCAACCTCCTCAGCGCACACAAGGCTAAACGTCCGCTCCCTGCTAAACGATGGTCCAACTTTCTTATTGTGTCATGACTCCAGGTTATTAAAAGCTTCAAACGAAGCCTCAGTGAGAAGTAAATAACAAAGATTGAAAGCTCTCAGTGAGGAGTCCAATGCTGACAATCTTAATCACAAATCCTGATCAGTGGCCTGTAATGAGGGAATGACCGGTGACATCACTGTTAACCCCTTATGACACCGTTTTATGGCTCATCCGGGTGTTGATATATCAGCAATGCAATATGATACAACAGATTAGTTACAGTAGACTGCGAGAAAGAACATGGGCATTGTTTATATTTCACAACAGCAGATGTTAGATTATTATTGGCTTGTGTGATGTCTGTTGTGGGATTTAAAGTACATAAGGACTTATGAGGACTAACTAATCAGTGAACCGTATAATTCATTGTATCCTGCCAGTCTTATACATGTTGCACTTCCAATTACGCGTTTATGTTTGTAGCCCTGATAGGAATAGTTGTGATAATGATTTCAGCCTGTCTGCATTCTGGTGTGTAGCATTTGGCCCTGTTATACATCACCAGTCAATGCTGTTATTTACTGAGAAAGCCTTTCTCATTAGTTTGCCCAGTGAATAATGGCCATGGTATTGATTGCATTACTCATATGCTGTGCTGTATTGATAAAGCCATTGCGTGTGTGTGCGTGTGTGTATGTGTGTGTGTTGCATCTGTGTTCAGCTACCTGCAGTAATTCAGCACCTCAAACTTGAAGCCCTCTGAGGCTTTTTAAATGCTCAGAGTTATTGCATACATTTTAACTTTTTTCTGTCAATGTATTATAAAGTACATAGCTTATAGTGGTAGCTTTCTATGGTAAAGTAGTTGGATAGTAAATATGTGTTTGGCCAGGGGGTGCATTTATGGGATTGTCGTGCAGTTACCAAAAAGTGCTAGAAGCTGTTAGAGGCAGAAAAATATCAACACATGAGCACAACAAGATACATTTTCTCTAAGATTGTTCAGCCTTGATGGAGGTAGCGGTCTAATGAGTTACTCCTGACCTCCTCTTTAGCCAGTGAATTGTTCTATAACAACATCAAACAGACAATTGTCCTTTTTTTTCACAGTCTCACGCCCCAGCTCCTCTCCTGCCTTAGTTAAATATTGTAGATTGAGTGAAACTTGCTGCTGCTGTGAGACACGTGGACAAAGGTCCAATAGGTCACAGCTCTTGAGCTGAGCCGTTCAGCTGCTTAACATCAATATTGGCAGGTGAGGCCCAGAGCATTTGGTTTGGGCAGATGGTCATATGCTGTGAGCACTAAACCACACAGCATCCACTGCCTGTAAAAGCCACCAGCTGCAGTCTGTTACTTATCACATAAACCCAATCATAAAATGTTAATATTTATTTCCGGATTCAGTTTACAGAGCGATGGCAAGAGCAAGAACTATATTATGCAGGTGTTTAAATACACTTAGTGAATGTGTGAGTAAAGGTCAGCTGATCTAGCTTCTCAGTGACTTGTGTTCTTTATTGAATGTACATTATGAGCTCTTTTTATTTGTCTCTCTCTCCCTGTCTCTCCCTCTCAGGCCTATGTTAGGAGGTTTCCTAAGTGTCCTTTGATTCCAGTGTTTGTGGACAGTGAGATCATCAATGAGAGTCAAACTGAGGACGGGTCTATCCTGATAGTTGAGAGGCGCTGTACCATCGATATTGATGCCCCTCGACTTCTTAAACGGGTACTGAGCCTCATGCATTCTGCAGAACAGTACACCATGATTATGAGCTGAGCTGAGCTTGACCTAGTTATCATGTATGTGAACTGGAATTCTTTTCACTCATAAGAACCTTTTTAAATGCAAAACATAATAGTGCATGGTACAATCAGCTATAAGCGCAACACAGTACTTCAAGCAGACACTCACTATATGTTCTAATATATATAATACTAATATTACTCATAACTATGGTATCACATGTGTTGCTGAGGTTTTTGTTTGATCCACTGTGTTGTGTTGATTGTGTGTGTGTAGATGGCTGGTGTGGACTATCTGTACTTCATCCAAAAGAACACGCTGAACCGCAGAGACAGGACGCTGCACATCGAGGTCCACAATGAGACATTTTCCAGTAGAGTTATTGTCAGCGAGTGCTGCAACTACACAGTAAGCCACAAATTCTGACTAGATTATTGTTTTTTGTTTTAGGACAGCTGGCTCTTTGTTTCATAGTTTTTCCCTCAAACACTTTTACTATGCTCAGTGGCTTTGGGCAGCACAGATCCAGACAATATGCTGGGTTGCATTTTCCTCCATGGTGATTTTGAAGTGACACTGACTTTCATTCAATGCATCAATGAAATTGGATTTTTTTTATTTCATAGTCTCTTACACTTCTGAAAGCTTGAATGTCTTTAATGTAAATGTTTTCAATGCCACAGCATGGAAAATAATAATATAGAACTCTTAAAATACTTACATCATTGGTAAATCCTTTCCTGAACCAGTGAAATCCTGTTCAACAATTACTAACTGGTTAATCATTAACACCACTGGTGTTCCTTTCTTTGTGTCATGATCTGGGTATGCTCCGGGTGCTCTGGGTTTCCTCCCACAATCAAAAAAACATGTATGCTAGGTTCATTTCCTGCCAGTGCCCTTGACCAAGGCACCTGCAGATCTGGAGTTGAGGACTGATGCGGCCCACTGCTCCTCAAAGACGATGGCTTACATCATATTTCGTCACATTTTGTTGTAAATACAATAACAATGAATCATTATCTTCCAATCTTCACTACTTTCCATCCTCTTCTACAGGTTCATCCAGAGAATGAGGACTGGACGTGCTTCGAGCAGACAGCGAGCCTGGATATGAAGTCGTTTTTTGGCTTTGAGAGCACAGCAGAGAAGATAGCTATGAAACAGTACGGCAGTAGTATTAAAAAGGTTTGCATATCTTAGATCTCTGGCTAATCATGCAACTTCCATGTGTAGTAGTTATTATTGTGAAAAAAACTTTCACCGTTAAGATGTATTCTCATTTATAGGGTAAAGAGATAATTGAGTACTTCCTCAGAGAGCTGGAGGATGAAGGAGTAACACACGTACCCCGTTGGGCCCCAGCTATCGTCCATACAGCTGATGACACCACACTCAAGCGCCCGGCATCCTCTGCTGCCAGATCCATTCTGGTGAACCGTACTAATGAAGATCCTCGAGGTTCCACAGACCTACTGTGTGGGTCTCCTGATGGTGAGTGACTCAATAAGCCACAGAGGAGCATCCACATGACAGTGAAGTATTCATCTCCTTAGGTTGTGCCAGGGGAGAAAAGTAACCAGCTGCAGTACCTGTCTTACTGCTCCTGAGTCTATTTTTAGAGTAACCGTGAAGTATGTTTACGTGTGTAGGGTAAAAAAAACGTTTTCTTCCATAAAGGTGAAAGATTTAAAGGACAAACTAGAATAAATGGAGAAACATAACGAGTGCAGATGCAAGTAAGTCATTCCTATCTTATCATGCTCTGTGGCATGTACACAACGTCCCAGACTTTGGCACCAAGATGAAAAGAGGAAAATGATCTAAGTGGCTTTGAAAAGAGGGTTCATTATTGGGACACCAATGACAGGAGGAGCTTTAGTTGTAAAGACTGCTTAAATGGCCAGCGCTTCAATAGAATCCTGACATAAAGCAGCATTATTAAATTTTTAGAGCCCCCTGGTGTGTGTTATTGTTAATTGCATCCACTCAGTCCCACCCTGGCATCTGGATTATCGTATATGAATGGCATTCCATCCGTCTAGTCGAGCTCCCGGGACTTGTACAATCTATGACATAGGGCATTGAAGCTGCGCTGGCGGCGTCTCGCTAAAAGACGCCTCGCTTCTACCTTCATCCTGTCACTCTTTAGTACGTATCATTTATTAAAGACGAAGATGCGGTTGTCCCTGTTAATTTGTTGGAGCACAGCCGAGCCTCTAATGTGACACCGCTGCTTATGCTGTTACACGACAACTGCACTTAACCCCGGGCTAACCACTTTGGAAACGCTTCATATAACCCTGGCCAGATTAACGTCTATAATAAAAGGGGCTAACACTGCTTTTATCCAAACCCCTCGTCTGTGTTTCTAAGAGCCACCAAAATGCAGATGGGGTTGAAAATTGAATCCCCGGGGTCAGTGGGTAATCCTGAGGTTAAAGCGATTAACTCTCTGACGTTAAGTGGTATAAGTTACTTACGATAATGATACTGACACCCGTTGGGACTGAGTCTTTATCACATTTCCCAGTCTCACAGCGGTGTAGCCTGCTGAAACAAATAAATCAAACAGTGTTGAGCTACCTGAGACAAAGGAAAATCTCTCAAAATCAACAAACCAACAAGATCGCTGTGCATTGTTTCCACTCATGCTGAAGATGTACAGCATCCATGTGAAGCAGGCGATATGTGCTAAGTTTATACTGTTTTTTTTTGTTTGCCTCGCAGACAAGCTGGATGCAGATTACATCAGACGTTACCTTGGTGATTTAACGCCTCTGCAGGAGAGCTGTCTGATTCGACTGCGCCAGTGGCTACAGGAAACGCACAAGGGCAAGGTCACGTAAACACACACTGAGATTGCTTGAATACAGTTTGTGCAATGATTTCGCAAGCAGATTTTAAGATAAACACGCAATTTTGTACAATATAGGCTTGAGTCAGTTCAGATCTTGCTTCCAAAGTGCATCAGTTTGCCGATTCACAGAAATACGAATCTCCTGTTGATATCATTCAGCAGTGGATTGTACTGTACTAGAATGCATGACATGACAAGATCTATAGATTTTAGTCCCTGATTGTACCTCATAAGGAACAAATGTGCAGGAAATGTACTCAGGTGTGGATCTATAGGGTACAGTTTCTGAAGTTCTGCTCCTACTCTCATCCTGATACAGATTCCTAAGGATCAACATGTGCTACGTTTCCTGACGGCCAGAGATTTCAACCTGGACAAGGCCAGGGAGCTCTTGTGCCAGTCACTGTTGTGGAGGAAGCAACATCAGGTGGATTTCCTGTTAGACTCCTGGGAGCGCCCACTATTGCTGCGGGACTATTACACTGCAGGCTGGCACCACCATGACAGAGGTGCTGTGTGAATAATAACGTCCGTCTGTCTGTTTGATCCTAATTTATTCTCACATTCACTTCTCTGCAGGCTTTCTGCCTCACTATACTGCAGTGCTGTATGTCTGTGTACGGCTGTTCTGTAGCCAGTTTTACGGTCACACTCATTAGTCTATATAAAGAACATGCAGGAGGATGTGGTGTACTATTTGTGTGCTATTTTTATAAAGTTCAGATAAGTGGAAATGTCCAGTTAATGATCGACTGAGCACCATCTGTGCTGCCTCCCAAGCTTGGTAAAAAAAAGGAATTGCTCTTAAAACCTCACCGGGTCCACCAATCAGATAGACAACAGGAAGTGCCCTTCGGACGTTTACATGCTGAATCAGTAACTGTCAGCATAGTAAATACCTTAACACACACAATTGGAATTTCGAGGCTGGGTTAATTGGGATTAATAGTAATTGATCCGGCCCATTCTGCCTGTTGATTAAACAGTCTATGTGTGTTTCTTTGGCGTGTGTAGATGGCCGTCCTCTGTATGTTTTGCGTCTGGGGCAAATGGACACGAAAGGTTTGGTACGAGCGCTGGGAGAGGAGGCACTGCTGAGACAGGTGAGGAGAATATAGCCACAAAACATGTTTACATTAACACAACCACTTTCTGTTTACACTCCATTAATGCTGTGACTTAATGATTGTGATTCAGGTCATTTCCATCAATGAGGAGGGGCTCAGGCGTTGTGAGGAAAACACCACAGTGTTTGGTCGACCTATCAGGTATCCACAGTCCCAGCATACTTTGACTCATCTATGCTGTATGTGCAGTCATGTCATGTCCATGTTGATTTGCTCATCAGCTGTTGGACCTGCCTGGTAGACCTGGAGGGTCTGAACATGCGTCATCTGTGGAGACCAGGTGTGAAAGCTCTGCTGAGGATCATTGAGGTGGTGGAGGCAAACTACCCTGAGACTCTGGGCCGCCTGCTCATCCTGAGGGCACCTCGAGTTTTCCCGGTGCTCTGGACACTGGTGAGGACAAACACTGGCTTTAAGACTCAATATCCACTTATTAATAGGATTTAAATTATTCAGACATGTCACCATTCTTCAGGTTGTACATCCAGATACACACAGATTGGATCTTCCTGACAGGAATCCCGAATAGATTGGAACAATCCGGCCACAAAATGAGCACTGAAGTGGAGAGAAAGGAAAATAATTGCAGTAATTGCTGCCATGCTGTATTCACATATTTTCCTCGAGATTAGATCAAATGAAACTGATCCCTGTGGGGACATTTTGTTATCACTTAAAGGCTTAAAGGCTGAAGGGGCTTGAGGTAAAGGAGATGAGTGTAAATAGAACTCTAACACATGAATATAATGTAAAATGAAAGGAACGGGGAAATTAAATGAAAACACAACAACACTTGGGGAATAATTGAAGCTTTGTCATGTGAAGATGTGAATGAAACAGAAGAACCTGATTATGTAAAACAACATGTGTAGACATTTGATGATATAAAATAATATCTATTATAATAATATATAATAATATCTAGCCTTTGATCTCTTTTCAATTCAGTAATTTATATAAATCACAAATGTGGATCCTAAATGTATCAACCTGCTTATGTTGTCTAATGTGCAGCGGAAATGCTTTCAATACACAAATCAATAATGTATCCCCTAATGAATGAGCTTTGCCTTGTACTCAAAACTGAATAATGTATGTTTTTTATGAATTAGTCCCTTTCATAATGACTTTTGTTGCACACTCTCCTCTTCATCATTCCCTGTTCCCAGGTCAGTCCCTTCATCGACGAGAACACCCGCAAGAAGTTCCTTGTTTATGCTGGCAATGATTACCAGGGTGCAGGTGGGCTGGTTGATTACATTGACAGAGAGATCATCCCTGACTTCCTGGGAGGTGACTGCATGGTGAGATTTCCACAACTATTACTTAATACTGTGTCCAAAAAGATTTCCTACATTTCCTTGCACTTATTAACTTTTTGGACACTACTTCATCTCCAGTGTGACGTCCCTGAGGGTGGTATAGTCCCCAAAACTCTGTACAGGACAGCAGAGGAGCTGGAGAGTGAGGAGACCCGCCTGTGGACTGAAAGCATCTATAAGAGTGCCAGTGTCTTCAAGGGAGCGCCATATGAGGTCCTGTCTCCGCTTTAATACACCTTCCTTTCATAAAGCGATGAGAATTTTCAGGAATATTTCTGTCTTTGTCAACTGGATTCTTTTGAAATCTGGGTTATGGTGCCACTAGCTGGATAAAAAGTTCATTGCAGGTTTCTGTGTTTAATGTCCTGCTGGGTGCTGACGCTCGTCTCTGCCCTTGCATCATCCCCACAGATGCTGATTGAGATCACAGAGGCTTCCTCCGTCATCACCTGGGACTTTGACGTGTGTAGAGGAGATGTGATTTTCAACATCTACCACTCCAAGAGGACCCCCCAAGCCCTGAAAAGAGACGCTCCTGGGGGCCACGGCGTCACATGCACGTCCACGAACGTCCAGCTGATAGACAGGAGCTGGGAGCTGGGCCGGGACTACAGCATGATGGAGACGGCCCTCGTGTGCAGGGAGGGGGAGAGTGTGCAGGTCAGACAAGGGAGAAGATAAAACAACCTTGCATTGTTTTTTGTTTCTTTTGAGCATTTTCAAGTGAGCTCATGTTTGAATGATTTTGTTTGTATGTTGTTGTATGCTGCAGTGCCATTTGCATCACAGTAGTTTCAGTCCCAGCGTCCCAGATTTTCCACTTCTGATGACACAAAGAACACAGAGAGTTGTATCCTGTTCCCTGTGGTCCTCCTTTTCCCCCCGCAGCCTCATGTGATCAAACACCTTTCCTCTATCCAACCAGGGCTCCCATGTAACACGCTGGCCTGGCCTCTTCATCCTCCAGTGGCGTTTTCACAGCGCGCCGGCCTGCTCCGCCTCCAGCCTGCCTGTTGTGGATGATGTGTTGGCCTCTCTGCAGGTCTCCTCACACAAGTGTAAGGTCATGTACTACACAGAGGTGCTGGCCTCCCAGGACTTCAGGTCAGTTTGTTTATTCCATGAAATTTGTCTCTGGTTCTGTCCTATTTTGCCCGGCGGTTATTATAAAAAACAATGGTATGATATTTCAGGGTTAATATTTGACCAGATATATAGTTATAGAAAAAATGTGCTATTTACAAACCCTAACAGTATGTCACTGTAATATTTCCTTCATTCTTTGGTCTTTCTGGTTGCTGTGCTTGTTTTTAGGGGTTCCATGAACAGCCTAGAGTCCAGTCATAGTGGCTTCTCCCAGCTCAGTTCCACCAGTGTCACCACTTCCTCCAGCGAATCACAAGCCAGCTCCAATTTTTCCATGTAGCGTTTACACAGAGGTGGGTGTTTCCATCTGTCTCTCAGCCTACTTCTGTTACCTTACAAGACAGCAAGGTTTACTGATTACTGATCACCAAGTGCAATTTGATGTGACCATAGAAGGCAAGAAGGTATCTGCTTCTATCCATTTTAATGTAGCTGTGAGGATTTACAGGTCAGGAAAGAAGTACTTGACATGTTGACTGACTTAATATGAGGGTCTGTTATGGAGTTATAAAGTATAACAATGGAAATGTGTAGCAACTATGTACAAGTGTCTGATTTATAGTTAGATGTATAGCAATTGTTATAATAAATGGTTATTGTTAATAAATGAGAAACATATGCAATCGCCATATAATCAGTCAGTCATTCTCATCTATCTGCCTGGCCATAAATACATGCATACATGCTTATAAATACATACAAGGGAAGATTTGAAGAATGCAAATAGTTCAAACGTTGTTATCCCTGAAAGTTGTTTCATTCTCCACTAGATGTCAGTATACTCTGTGAATAAACTTAAAGTCATCTGCAGTGTCAATGTACAGTAACTCACTATACACACTCTATACAGGATGAATGTCCATTTTTATGTAATTAGCATGTAAATAAAATTAATGAAGTAATAATTGAAATAAATGTCATCCTAGCAAATAATATTAATGTGAACTCCATTTCCATTTTGTATCAATTCACATGGATTTGCAGAATTAAAATTGTTCTTTGACAGAATTATAATTAGGATTCAATCATCATCAGGTGTTTTACTAATCATGCTACAGCACCAGTAATCTGGAGATTAAAGGAAATCCTTATATGCACCACAGCTTTAAGATTTCATGGACTGTAGTTTTTGGGGCTTGTTCGGCTGCTGCCTTTTCTCTGGCAGCTAATTGTGATGCAATATCGCACCGAGCTCACTGTTATGATGCATGTGGCACGAGGCCAGATCACAAGAAGAGATTTACATAAAACTTTAATTCCCATGAACATGACCAGATGCTTGGAGCTTAAGCTAAACTGAACCCCCCTGTGTTCCTCTCCTTTCTCTTGATTCTGATGCTTGTTGCGAGCTCATGTCAGGCTGCTGCTCATCCTGACGCAATTCAAAGTCAGGTGGATGGATTTTTCTGAGACGCTGATTGAACATGAGCTCGATGTCCTGCTGGCTTGTCAGCGTTTGTTCAAAATAGGAAGTGCGCTGACTTTGCCACGAGCTTATCTGCTGATTTATTCAGCTTGGTCTAATGACCCCCCAAGACACACATTGTCAACATAAATAGCAGCGCCTCTTTCTACTGATGAACCTAATTCACTTGCAAATATTAACTGTCCTTCTCTAGCAGTAAGGAAATTGATTGTATAATTATTTTTTCTTGCTTTTCCAATGCAAGACTTCAAAAAGTTGAATTATGCAGATAATAGTAAGAATTACATTATAAGAACGTTCCCTCTATAAAGCTCTATACGCCAATTAAATGTGTTTGATTTATGGTTAAATAATAAATAAATGGAATCACAGCTTCACTATGAATGCACCATATCAATAACTAACAAATGCCCAACAATGGTGGTCAATGGGTCACATTAGCGGGATTAGATTAGATTATATTAGATGGGTCCTTAGCTGGACAGATGCTAAACACCACATAGTAATGGCCAACATTTGATCTCAGATTTGTTGTAATGACTTTAACCACACATCACCGCACCCAAGTATTGCTTGATAGGACATAAACCATAAGCCATCGCCTGTCAGAGGCCCTTGGAGTAATCCTAACCACTTCACTCCTTCATGTCACGACTGTTTGTAACACAGTCTTATCACAGTCAGAGGAGATCTGTTCAAAGCTGTTGAAAACTACTTGGATTCCAAATGACAGCACAAAGCTTCGAAACCTCAAAAAATCCATTGACAATTAAACACAACATAGACTGGTGATTCTTATTCACTGAGACTTTCAGCCAAAACAGGATGTAAATGAAACACATTTGAAGGAAACCAAAAGTTTCCTCCATTAATAATTCTCTAATGCTTTCAAGGCAGGTAACTTATACATTATCAAAAGCCTCGTTCATGGATGAATCCAGGATCAAGGAGAAGAGAATGCCAGTCTCTCTTAAATGCTACTTCACTAGAACAGATCAGGGAGATAAAACAACTCAAGAGTGTGGGCAATATGTGAAAGTGGGCATTCTATCCTTAGACCTGAAGAATATTGCCATAATAAAATGAACTCTTCTTTTAACAAGCAGTTTCATAAGCACAGGCTTGACCCGACGCTCTCACCTCACTGCTGAAATGTGAGTCTGTAGCGACAGTGGAATCATTCTCACGCTTTGAAATAACATCATAATCAGAATGAGTAGATTCCCTAATTCTTTGCGAGCACAGCAGGCTGAGAGATAACGGCGTGCTGAAATAATCTCGCACGTAAACATCCCATCGATCAGTGTGAGTATATAGAGGATATGACGTGAGGATGAATCATCTTGGCTCAGGACCTCCAGTGAGCATCAATGCCAGAACAAATGGAGGCAGGGGTTGTGGTTGGCCCACGTGAATATTTCATTCGGTTTCTTTTTTGTATTCATATCTTCTGAGCAGCTATCCAAAATAATTCATAAAGATACCAAGGTTACATTCTAACAGTGCCTTAAAGTCACAATGAGCGGCGCTGTTTTCTAAACCAATTTGGGTCACACAAAGAAGATTTAATTAGATATCAATTTATAAAGTTTGACTTTGTGTGTGTGTGTGTGTGTAGATTCCCCCATTAAAACCAAAGTTACTGATTCATTTGCACTCCTCTGACAAGCCTGACCTTCCTGCTAATTGAAAAGGAGAGCTCTGGATTAGTGTGCACTAAATTATTTTTAAAGAGCCAACTGGAATACAAACTTTTCAAACCGTGCATGTTTGTCTAAGATGGTGTGTGCGCGCGTGTCTATGTGTGAGAAAGTGTTGTTTCTCCATGATTTGTGCAGGCTGCATCCAGTAAATGTTTAATGCCTCCTCCAGCTGAGTTGTGGACCTGTCTGCTTAACTAATCTCATATCGGCTAGGTTGGAATTCATTTTCTGACTTGATGTAGTGCTAGACCTGATTAATGCATCCACAAACAAATAGATACAGTCACGTCTATTTATCTGTGATGCTTTACACTAGCTATCATATCTTGCTGCATTGATTTTTTTCTCTGCAACAAGCGGGACTATCAATCTACTCTCAATTTAGACCAATTTCTGAGCGCTACCCTCATTTGCAAACAAACTGTCGAGGCTCCGCTTAAGTCATAGGTTCTTTTCATATGTTTCTCAAGATCAGGCCTAGTTTAATGTTTTCTTGGCTCAGCGCCTTCGATGTTTCACATTTCCATTCCACTCACTCTAAATGGGAACAGAACTGTGCAGGTGTGTACAGGCTCATTAAATGTTAAAGTGGGAGAAGACATATGGAGCTGTTTGCTGGGACAGAATGTTGACAGTGCAAAGCTTTACAAGAGTTTGACAATGGCAATTTAGAAGTTCATTCAGACAAATACGGCTTTACTCATCCATCTTCTCCGTGTCCCAGTTAAAGGATTTAGAAAGTCAATACAAGTGTGAAGTGTGTGATCTACAGCTAAAATTTACAATACGTGTTGTATTATTTTATTTGTCAAAGACAATATCAAATACAGATACATTCAACTGAGCACTGTGTGTGTGTGTGTGTGTGTGTGTGTGTGTGTGTGTGTGCGTGTGTGTGTGCGTGTGTGTGTGTGTGTGTGTGTGTGTGTGTGTGTGCGTTTGGTGCAGTGATATAATTGGCTTCAAACTCTTGGTTGGCTTAGAGCTTCAAAACCTTTTGAGTCTGGCTGGTGCCTCTAACTCCTGTTGAACTGATTTGTACTTCTGAGATGTTATCATCCGTTGTGTGACCTCATACAAGCCTTGATGTTAGCAGTGGCAGATGGTTGCCATGTTGGGGGTTATCAAGTGTGCACCCTTTCACCATTTCGTTGATGAGCCCATGATGTCTCTGGAGGTCTCTTTAAACAAATACGTCAGTGGCGTCATCCAACTTACAAGGCTACAACAATGATGTCACCAAGCTTGCATAGCTGCAATAATCATGTCATGACATTCCAGGAGGGCTCAACGGTGGATTCTAGCGTCCCAGAATCACACATCTACTCCACTGTGCGTCTGAGGTTGCTTCACGGTGTTAATTGTCTCCCATTGTTTCATATTTGTTGTCTTGATCACTTCAGGTCTGTGCTTGGTTATCTCCCTCTACTAATGTCTCCACACGCTCTGGTTTGCATCCAGTCACTTAGTTTCACTTGAACTATTTTGCTGTCTTCATAAGAAACACTGATCAATGCCCCTATCTCCTCTGGAAAAAATATAGAAAGAAATATCATTAAACTATGTTGAGTAACAATGCAGATATTTAATTTTGTCTAACTTTTGTTTTCGGTTGTTTTGGTGTGCCTTCAAGTGTCACATGTTGTGGCCTTGAAGGACTTGAAGTATGACAATCAATACATTTTAGTCAGTTTCTCTAAGGCTACACACACACACACACACACACACACACACAAACACGGTACAATAGTGTTAATGATGTCTGGCACCGATGCTGGCTGCTCTGTTTCTTAGCATAACGAGGGAGTTAGTCTAAGCCAAACCGTAACCGACCCCATGATGCATTCTGGCACTGCACCAGTCTGTTTGTGGCCTCCGTGCCTTCAGTGCTTGTCTGAACTACCTGTTTTATCGTGCTGTTGAGTTCAAATAAATCAGCGACACCATAAACGCACAATGATTTTCTCTGCTGACAGTAAGTTCATCATCATTTCTAGTCTGACCAGAAAGGCTGAGTGGCTGAAAAAGTTCAAAATGGCACTTCTGTGGTAAGACGGTGCAGCTGGTTGCTTTTCTTTCTTTTACCTACTGTGGTGAAGGCTTGGCTCATGAATATCCACTGTATCATGTTATGAAAACAAGGCTTTATGGTTTATGGTTATAGGAAGTCGGGTTGTAAAGCCTGAACTTACAACTATACAGCCATATTCCTACAAAACCAGGATAGAACAACATGTCTGGGACCAATCACAGCCTTGGAACCACATGTAAATGATTTTAGATTATGATTGTATATTTTGCAGTGATTACATGGTATGGTAACTTTTAAATTTCACGAAGAATCCTTCAAGTTAAGGCATTATGTATCGTGACCTCGTAGCATCGTTTGAGATGTTTTGACAAGAAGATGGTTTTTCATGGCTTTTTGTTTGTTTCGGTTAGATTAAATATTTGGTGTCAGCAGTTTCCAATTATTATTGGCCAGTTTTTGTTGTTGAGGTTCACAAAGCATTTTTATTCATTATTGATGAACGCAACAAAGTGAAACAAGGCAGGAATATGCAGAAAATTCACACCTTGCCTATGCGAGCTGACTTTGTTAGGAGAAATAAACTCAAGTAAGATTTCTGTGAAAATGAGGGATAGGAGCTTGAATTTAATCTGAAATTCATTTTAGATCAACACTTTTTCAATCTTAAATGATTCCAGGCGTTTTCCCTTTAACATTTTTATCTACTGGAAGAAATACAAAACAAAATCAAACCTTTTGCAACAATGACTTTTAATTGAATTTGATTGAGTAAGAGTAACGCTCATATGTTCATAAAATCAAAAGGTTCCCCATGCAGCCTTTGAACTTACTACCTTTGGAACATAAAATAGACTCATAAAGCTCAATGCTACCATGTGTGATAAAAGGAAAGGTCACCCTACAAGACCAGGAAATTATCTGGACCTTCATCATGACCAGTTATAAAATGACATTATCAGCATGTCCCATTCTGTTAGTAAAAGTTTATATACAGTATGTGTCAGATTCTGCCCAGTTGTACAATAATGTACAGACTTTATCCTGTGGTGTTGAAAGTTTCGTAGTCAGTTTCGAATTTCCTCACTGCAGCGACAAGTTTGTGAGAGATGCAGATGTGGAAAATGATATGGACGTCCTGCCAGTAGCTGGAGAGAATGACTCTGACAGGCAGCTGGGAGAGGATATGGATCTTGACAGGTCTGCCCATTGTAAATGCCAGAGGGAAACTCATCACCTGTCAGGGGAAATGACTTTAGGCCGGTGTCTTAGCCATGTTTGTTGCCTTTCCATTCCTAACTTAGGAATTGAAATGAACAATTCCACTCAGCATAGTCACACAAGACCTACAGCCACAGCGGGAATGTGTTACTGTGATGAAGGCTTTTAGCACAGCTCTCTTTGTACTGTTTTCTTTCTCTCCCCTCTGCTGTCGTGCAGTGTGAATGGATTGTGGTTGTAATTGCCTTGGAGGCTGGTTTAGGCTCTGGACCAAGGATCCTCCAGCAGTGATCTGTTAAGCCTATTACATACTTGTTGCATGAAGAAAGATGATTCCAGCTGGGTGAAAATCTGGGTGTGACAGACAATTTGTGCCATTTGCACGACATCCCGTAGCGAGTTGTGCTAAAATGTAGGAAAAGCCCTATTTTCTGTAGATCGTTAGGAGATCAAAACACAGCTGAGGAAGTAATTATTTCAGAAGTCTTTGGTCGTTAAAGCTTGCTGAATGTGGCAACAGTCTGATTGGAAAGATGATGCAAACAACAGCCAGCTTGAGGGAAAGCAGGAGGGGCTTTATCTTGACTTTTCAGGCAGTCTCCCCTTTGATGTTCAAAGTTGGACCTCTTCAAGTAAAATGTTAAAAGATTAAAGTGCTGATTTAGATAGCAGGCTACCTGCACATATTTCAGAGGCACTGTCCCTGATATCTAACTGTGTTGATGAATGTATTTATTTTCTTTGCTTGCTGTGAATATTGCATACGTGCATCCACTTAAAGCCAACAGATGGTGACAATCGTAGATCCGTGCTTCATGGAGGTTATCTGGTAGGAGACACAAACTACATGCCCGCTGTGCTCAAATCTGGTGATAAATATGTTTAGCATTAACAGTGTCCTGCTGCAGATTTGTCCTCATGTACAAATATAGCCTTTGCAGAAATTCCACAGCTGACACAAATGTTCTATTTTGGTGTATGCTTAAAAGCAATCAATAGACCAAATATGCTAGAAACACTGTTGAAAGAGTCATGATCGAATCCCCTATAGAATTAGACCCCTGCTCTAATTTCCGACAAACCTGACATTCATTAAGGGAAGCCCTTTATTACCCTTTACATTCAAACCATTACTATACTTTATGGCTGCTTCGTGTAAGACAATTTACAGTTAAATATACTGGCAGCAATCGGGGCTTAGAGAGGACGCTGAGGTTAACACTCTTCTCCCGTAAAGTGTAGGTGGAGAGACATCAGGGTTACAATTTCATTTAACTCAGTGAGCTAGCTTGTAAACAATTGAGCTGTAAGGAGTGACCTTGTCCAAAATCCAAGTGATATTGTCCAACTTTATCTCACTTTTAAGTTAGTTTCATCATGCTCGCATCAACGGGCTAAGAAAGCACAACCCTTATGTCCGGCTCTTAATTTAGGACCAGCAGTACAGATTTCAGAATAAATGTCTTTGTTCCTTATCAAATGAATGAAAACTGAACATTGTGTTGCCACTCTTGATGTCTGGTCCTCATCTCAGCCATGACATTTAGCAGAGTAAAATGACACAGACCATTAGTGAATATATTTTCCATTCAATCTCCTTAGCAGTCTCACGCATCTTCATCACATATTCAACTGTGAAGATGTAAGATTAATTGCAAAACCATGAGAATTTGAGGCATAACTTTATTGAAACATAGCATAACAAAACAGGCATTTTCCACAATGAACATGAAGAGGCTGACAGACAGGCAACTTGATTTTTTAATACAAGTTTTGTCAAGTGAAAGTCAAAGAGCAGCTTTGAGAGCGTCAAACGGCTTTGAGGCTGCAGAGTTCTATTGATGACTGTGAAAGAGGACAGGTGAAGGATTTCACTTATTCAAAATAAAATTTGAATCTCCTTCAGCTACTGTGGAGAGTCGAAATTATTAATATGTTCTTTATGAAATCCATGTTTTGTATCAAGTAAATGAAAGCATAATACATGTGTGATTCCCATTCACTTTGTACAGCTGATTGAGGAGTTCACCGCCCCTACAGACCCTTATGACATACCATTAAAATGATAATGGTATTTGAGATCAAACTTTCCTTTCTTTGTATCACTCTTGGAAAGCCCACAACTTGTAAAGTTGTCAGAAGCTGATTCTTCTTTGTTCTACATATTGCTTCTATGTTATCAGATAGAATGTTGTGTCAGCTACAATCAAAAGTCACCATGTCCGCATCAAAGACTTTCATATCTGAATTTTTGATTGCCTTTCTGTCTGTGGATCAAAGGCTCTAGGTTGAGAAGGTATTATTCAGTGGAGGGAAGTTAAACTAAAGAATATTGGATATTGAAACTAACCCAAGATGAGAATGTCCTTAATCAGCCTCGTAAAAGTTAAGAGAAAATCTTGATACTGATGAAATTCCGTATTTATTAACTTAATAGCTGCTAAATATTGTAATGCATTTGTGGAGAAAATGGATGAGAGATGCAGTGTTGCGTATATGATATGAATGAGTAGAATTCTATTTTCTGTGCTTCATGTGATTTGATTAACGTGATGCTTTCATCACCCTTTCACCTTTTTCTCCTGGACTGTGATCATTTGATCTTGACTCCAGCCACCTTTCCTACCTCACATTAAGAAATTAGTCATTAGGTCTTTAACGGTGCGAGTCTACGCTCAGTTCATTGTTCATTGCCAGTGCAGCAATAAAAATTCATTACAGTGTTTCACCTGTAGTGAGAGCTGGATATGTGGGGAATTTCATTCTCATGTTCCCGAGGGCTGCAGTACTAAAATGTAATTTCAGTTTGAATAGTTTTCCTGAGGCCTGTAAGCTCTTCCTTTATGCTGAGAGATCCGAGCGTAACATTACTTGCGAGCCAGGATGGGGTTTTCCATTATGCCTGGGCTGATGTCTGTTGAGTTGTACCGCAGCTTTATTGTTTGCCTGCCGTGTTTCATAACCACAAGCCACATATTGCTGTGAACCTTTTCAGATAGCTGCAGCCAGATATCACAAATATCACTTTTATTACTGTTGTTTGTGTCTGATCACAACTCACTTTCTCTCACTTTCCATGTACCTACTCAACACTGAATCAATTAAAGTATGTTTTTTGCGGTGAAGGAGACACCTGTAAGCTGACAACTAGCAAAGCATTATATTCTGACTCACACGTGGCCTCCATGAGTTGCAATGTTGGCTTTAATATCCAATTTTAAAACACGTCTGAGATCATTTTATCCAGGTTATATCTTAGGTTACACCAGAACTCTGTCTGTATATGACTCATTATTTTCATGCTGTCTTAAGATTGTGTAACTCACATGCCTACATTATTCTGACACCCGGGGGTGAACACAACAGCACCGCTACAAATCTCCTCTGAATACATCGAACACCTGTCGGACTCAACATAGCAGACATTCCAGGCAGGCCTAGATCCCAATATACTGCGACAGAAAATAGTGTACGTGTACACAGAATTGGAAGGATTCTACCTTTCCATGAATAAACCTGACCCGTTGCTTAATTGGAATACGAGGAAGAGTCTGGCAGGTGAGCATGTGGAGGTGGCATCGTCGGTACTACAGCCTCTAATCGTGGTGATTTGAATCCAATTATAGCATTCTCATGACATTTGACAAAAGTTTGCGGTGAAGAAAATTGCCTCAATCAGCAATTACATTTCCAGAATGCCATTTGCTACATGTAGATAAATGTTGTAGCTCATGATGGGTAAATTAGCCCCCAACTCTGCCAATTTTACATAAAACTGCATGGGTAATTTGTTGTAAATTGCTTCTCTCTATTTATATCTGCTTTGACACTTTCACATACAGTAGTCGTTTTTAATGGGAAAATCACAATGTTATATTCATTGAAGTAAAATGAAGTACCTGCCAGGGAATAAGGAAGACCAATGGGAACCAGGTGCTTTGCTCTTCATTGTAAAGGCTGATGCTTAAATTGCTTAATAATACAACGTAAAAATTGTAAATCAGGCCACCATGAAAGTGTTTATAAAATATTGCTGGTTTTATTCTTTTCTACTTTCTTTCTCTCTAACCCTGGGGCCAGATTGTGCCTCTGAGCAAGGGGTCACATATTCAGAGACAAAGAACACAGTTATGGTGATTTATGGGTTTCTTCTCCTACAGCACACATTAGCAGGTGTGGGGTTCAATTCTGCACAGTGGTGGTCACCGGCGCTGGTATAATGAGGGTCAGTGGGGCAGTGCTGGGACAGGTCACACTGCTTTTGAATGAAAGCCAAACTCTACTTGCCTATTGCTGGATTGAGCCCGACATCACTGCAATGTAGAGCTGAGTAAAAGAGAGAGATGCCCCTGAAATATAAGTTCAACACATCCATCCTCTATACAGTGTTTTCTCTTGTACTACACTGGAATTTTTATGTTTAAGGTTTTTGTATGCAGACTTTAATACACCTGTCGTCTTCGCTAAGGCAAAAACATATACTTCAAATGTTTCGCAAATTTCTTTGTTAGGTTGCCACATGGATACACACCACCTTATTTTTGGAAGGCATATGAACTGTGTGTTTTCTCATAACCTAGATCATACTTCACCCAGCAGCATGACTCCATCCAAGACGACTCTTGCAATTCAGTTGTTTCTCAATATTTATGGAACTGGAATGTTGGAATATTGAAATCCTACATGTTGGAGTTATTCATAACTCAATTCTTTTTCTTTAGATAATAAGCTTCTTCCTTTAAATAGTGATTGTGAATACCTAGCAATAATAATATTGCTTGAGGGATATTCTGTTAATGACACATTCCAACGTTCAAATTGTCCAGCCTTGGAGCCTCAACTCACTGTTGCTTTCTGAAAGTTTTGATAAATTTAACTCAATCAAAATAACTTCATCAATCAATGGAAGCTTACCTAAGGGGGCGAATTATATCATTTAGTGCTCATCTTAGGAAAATTCCTAATAACGCCTTAAGGAATTAACAAATGATATCCTTGCACATGCTCTTGCCCCATCAGCAGACCTACTCAACCAGCGCTTGATTCTTCAAACGGAATTTAATCTCTTATTAACCAAACATGCAGAAAGTGTAATTAATAAAAAACGGTATAGGACGTAGGAATATGGCGATAAGACTGGGAAAATTCTTGCTCATCAGTTGCGTCAAATAACTGCAGCTCAAACTATACCGGAGATGATTGATGAGTTCGGCTCCAAGTGCTTAGAACATGCAGAGATTAAAGTGTGTTTTCACAGGTTTGATTCAAAGTTATACACCTCAGAACCTCTTGGGAATGACTGTTTGATTTCTTTTGTAACTCTGACTGACAGGTGCTGAGATGTACCAGACTGAATTCTGTAATGATGGAATAAACCGGAATTTAATAGAGAAACCCCTTTTCAGACTAGAATTTGTGTAGGAGGAGGAATTTTAGGTAAAACAAAACCACCATTTATTTATTGAGCAGTCATAAGAGATGTTTATTAAAAAACAATTCCCTTCTCTTTTTTTCTTCTTCTTCAAACCCTAAATCAGATAAAGGCATTTGAACAAGACATCACATGACCCTTGTTGATGCATGGAAAAGGTCTGTCGGACTCACCATATTACACCTGTCAAGCAGTCCTGTCATCAAGGACCATAATTGATGGGGCTTTCTTTAAACTTTGTCTTAATTATCTCACCGTGTGCTCTTGTTCGCCTCTATGGGTTTATCCGATTCCCTCGTGCCTTTCCTGTGACTAATTTGGTTTGTTATTTGTTTGGTTATTTGATTGCTCTTCCACTTTGAACCCAGCATTTTCATTACTCTATCGATTTTCCCATACACTTGTCCATCACAATCTGGGCTGTTATCAGCTCAATTATCTTAACCTTACGCCTGTCAAGCTATCCATCTAATATAAAGAACGCCTAATACATTTCCATACTCCTGTGCCGTAAACGGTCACAGAGTGAGGTCAGAGTGGTTTTATTGACTTGTTCCTCACCTATGTGTTTTTTCTTCTCGCCAATCAATAGATTGTTCCTAATTATGAAGGGAAAATGTCTGTGATCTTCCACCTACTGAAATAATTGCTGCTGGTACAATACATTGGTTTGTTCGGTAGATTCCAGGTATCATTAGAGGCCAGTCATTTGCACAGAATGGAGGCAGTCGGGAGAAAGACGAATGAAGATGAAGAGGATGGTTGTTAAAGGAAACTGCGGTGGTGGAATGCAGTGGAGAATGACAGGCTTTGAGGAGTTTTGAAGCAGTGGGAAGAAAGGAATATGAAGAATAGAGACTGGTTTGAATGCGAGATTCAGACTGAGCCAGTCATTCTGCTCTCTAGTGTGATCAGCTTTGTTGCTCCATCTCAGGTGTGCTGCCAGCGTTAAGATGAGAAGCGATCATTCCCTGTGTAATTATTATAATTATCACCCCTGGCCCGGAGGTTAGGGCTTCACCGGCACTTTTCAGTCTGTGTATCTGTGTGTACAGGACATCTCAAAGAGCAACAGAGGAATCTTAATGAGATTTCTTTAATAGGGAGCACAAGGGTCATGACAGAGCTCAGATTATGGATAGAGTTTAAGGCAGATCTGATACTTGATGTGGCTTTCTTGCCTTCAGATATGCAAAAATGGTAGAAAAGAACATGGAAATATTGATGAATGGCCCCTTTAGAGTGTAAATAGGTGTGCGCAAAAGCAGGGCGTCTTTTATTCGTTCAAGTTTCAGAGGACTATGAGAAAAGACGTGATGTTTCCAGTGAAGAAAGAGACAACATGATGTCATTTCTTCCACATCTATTTGTTTTTATTGTGAAATATCCACATGTACAGTGTGTAAATATCAGTGGTGTCTTTATCATGCTCATCCTCCCTACAGACGGTCGATTGAGGTATTTGGTTGTTATGTGTGATTTCACGGCTACTCTACAACAAGAGACAAAAGTAAAACGGAAGAGTGAAGCGTTGTTATGTTTTCACTTTGTGTTCATCAACAGAACTGAGCACCCTAGTGGTTCACAGATACAAAGCTGTCAGCAGCACCCTCCCTCTTCCTCCCCCTTCACTGAGCATTGACAGAAATCTTGCATCAGAGGCTGTTGGGACAAAAGAACAACGGTTTAGTTCTGAAAAGGCGTGAGATGAAGTGACAACTGGTAACATCAAACTGATGCAATATTTAGCCAGTTAAGTTCAGCCCTGTGGAAGATAATGTGTTATTTCGTGCTCATTTGCCACAACAGTGCACAACATGTTGGTGTGGAAGTGAGTCATTGTTATATGTTGCCTCTATAATTGTTTCTGTTGTGAGACGGGCACTTTGTAAGTGGCTTTGGTAATTTTATATAAAGCAATGTGACGCATACTTGAACAGATGCTCATTGTGTGTCTTTGTGTGGATAGACTATCTCTTTAGGCATATCTTTGACATGATACACATTATGCCTGGGTGCGCTCACCATATCAGAGTAGTGCAGGGGCAACATGTGAGTTTAACAGTTGTTCTTCATTAGTCCTGCTTTCTAAATCAAGATTATTTATTCTATTGGAATTCATTTATGGTAAATACGAAGATGATTTTCCTCTGTTTAGTAGGACCAGAATGTCATTCTTGCAACTCCTGCTTCTTCAAAACAAACACGTATTTCCTCCCTCATTCATTCACACTCCCATTTACCTCCTGTGGACAAGCCACAGCTGAACAGGGCTTTAAATACCCACTCAGATTGATCACCATCTCATTCTTCTTCTAAAGTCCCAAGTCCCTGACAGACTGCAAACTCTGTCAAGTCTAAGTGTTCAGCTTTAGTCGTCAGGATCGATACTCAATGTATTTAAGTTGGAGTTCGTGTCTGAGCGACGTGTCCGATTGAGTCTCTGATGGTCCGGACCTAAAAACAACATAGCTAACAATCATCTCCTGGCTAAGAAAAGGAAACAGCGTCACATTTTAGGTAGAACTATTAGAATTTCTTAGCTTGTACAAAAATTGGAAAGCTTGAGTAAATTCTCTTCTGGCCCGTTTCCTGGCCTGGCTTGTTTAATTCAGGGCTACTCTTGGACTGTTCTTCTCTGAAGCGGTGCCTGCTGAAGTGATAACACAGAGTCCACTTCCAATGGATTGGATCTCTTCCCTTGTTCTCTATCTCTCACATCTATCTAGCAAGTAAAGTTGGTATATGCAAGTAGCAACAAGTTCCGCTGCAGATGCTGTAGTAGACATTTACTATTGCAACACACACAAATAGGTCCACACCCATTCTGGGACTAGCCAGTGAACATCCAATCAGATGAGACTGTGGGTCCCTGCTCTGAGTTACAGACAAGGGACCAGGGAACAGATGACCTGCGTCTACTCTTTGAATTACTCCTGTTAAGATTGTTTTCTTTCTTGAACGCCGATGCTGCGGCTGATCAGCCACAAAATGCATTGTTAAAACAGAGGTTGTAAAACTGGACACTTTCCCTTGTGGAAGCATTCACAGCACCTTTAAGGCTTTGAAAGACTTGTTCGATGTACGCATCAAGTCCGCTGCCAGTAAAGCTGAGTGATTTGAGGCTGAGTTGCCAGCTCTCCATTACTCTCAAGACCTGAAATAATTGAATCCAGGTGGATATATGTCCTCAACAAATCCCTGGCTGCTGCTCCCTGAGCAGACCTTTAAACTGAGCTGTATGCATCTAATCTACTGCACCCTACACTCTGTGCAAGAGTGCTATCAGAGGAAAACAACAAAAATCTCCCCCGTCTATAATAAAATGAGTATCTGTGGCCATGTTTTCAGGAGGAGGAGGAGTGAGTCATGGATCGAATGGGAGCCACAGCATTCATGTTGGCCCTTTCCCCAATGACGCCCCACTGCTCTTTTCAAGTGTGTGTGTTTCTGAGAAATCCCTATCCTGTGTGTGCACAATTGTGGGAGTCTGTTTTGTGGTTGGCAGTATGATTCATTGTGTACCAACTCACCCTCATCTGCAGACTAGATTAATTTGTTAAAGCTCAGGGCCCATTTGTTATTTGGAGAGGGGGCACAACATAAAGGAACACACCTTTGAATGCTTTGAACTGATAAATGGCCCAGTGAAGTGTTCATGAGCAGAGTTGTTTGATTAGTATGCAACCAGGAACTGGGCTACCTTTTGTCCAATTGTGTAGTGTATCCCCTTGTGTGTGTTCTTTTTTTAACATTAATGAAGTGGGGCTCTCGGAAAATGTAATTTCAATGGGATTTAACCTGAACAATTATTGCTCATGTAATCTGTATTTGTAAAGGCTTATTGTGTAGTTTATGTGTTATTGTTGTCTGTGGCTGCGGTCAGAATGAATTCAGTTAATACACGGATGGATTTCTGTTTCTTAATTAAATGGATTAAACTGTTTAAATGGTATATATAAGGTACATATCATGGGATCAGTGAGGTTTTAATCCCGGTCCTGTGAGGCTGCGTCAGACCATAATAGCATTACTGAATCAGTTAAAGCAACAGGGGTTGGCAATACATTCAGCCTTTGATAGTGGCCTGCTAATCTTTTACACACTATCACTGATTTAATGAATTCCAGAAGCCTTATAATATAATTGTTTCACTGCAAGTTGTTGAAGCTGTAGTTCATGTGAGAAAGTTTGCACACTTGGAAAGTGTGGGAGTGCAGGAGGGGGCAAGAGATCCAACTTTTTTCCTTATTTTACTAAACCTTTATTTAGCATAGACGAGGCGTGATGACTAATTATCATTTTAAATTTATGGGAAAGCAGGCGTCGAGTTTTCAAGTAGTTTTTGGATTTGCGCTCACAAAATAAAACAAAAACCTAGTTAAAAAAATCTATTGGATCCACTTTGCACAAGGACTGAACTTTTTTATCTTAAGAGGATGTTATCTTCATTTCTTATAGTGTAGGGAGTAAGTAGTAAACATTATAAAAGTTGGAAAAAGTAGTCATCTGTTTTGACACATGGCTCATCAACTGGTAGCTGCACATTTGTCTTTGCGCACCCACGTGCCTGGATACACACATCCGAAGTACAAGAGCAAGTCAGTGTTGTATGAGGCAGTGTGTGTATGTGCACAGCGAAGTTGCCGCAGGGTTTCTTTTGCCCATGACAGACTTGTAAACATTCTGAAATTAAGCCTAAATGAAAAGAAGACCCATGGCAGTTCCACTGTTCTGACATATTGTCTACATTATTTACTAACTTGCAATATATTATGTTCTACAGTGGTGGAGGAAACTAAGTTTGTATCTCATAATAGCTGCAGGAGAAATCCAGTGTGTGGTGCTGCTTCTGAACTTGCCTCCAGGCGTAAATGTGAATCAAAGTAACCAGTTGGACTTAGATATTATTGCTGAAATGTTTGTTCATGAATATGTGATTGTTGGCTGTTCCAATATTTTAGCATTTGAATAAGATGAGTGGAAGCAGGGGTTAGCGGGATACAATCTTATTAGCATTTTGTGTTATATGCATCAAAGCTAAACAGGAAGCAATCATGTTCTGATCTACAGAAAAATGTGGTTTGAAAAGCTGCTCCTCTTTAGGACGGAAACGTGTTATGATGGCTCACTATGAAAGGGAGGAAGACTATCGTATTGTGTCCTTGTGCCCTAAATTATCTACACAATTTAAATCATCACAATAAGCAGCAGACAACAAATTGTTTTCATTCTTTCTTCCGTTTTACAAAAGCTGATACACTTCACTAATATGAATAGCTAACTTACTTACTGTTTTGCTTGGTAAAGGCACAGCTATCTAGAATTTGCATTTTGTGACATGTTTTAATCTCTGTTTTGTGCTTTGACTCAGACAGAAAATCCCCAAGCAGATTGGTTTCTATTTTTGATTCATCAGCTGGGCCATAAATGGATTTAGCAACTCCACACACCATCTCTGCTGATCTGGTCTACTGCCTAAAAACGCATCCAGACAAACGATACAAACCTTTGCTGAATCCTCACTCTTGCCTGAATGATTCCAGCGATTAAAAAAATAAAATAAATGCCACAATTACAAAAAACAAGCACCATTATGTAACGTATGGCTGGTTAGGTGACCTCATGTTGGAACCAGCCGGTCCACACTGAACCCTGAGGAACGGCCATCACTGCAGGATTACAATAAACCACTGCTCTGCAAATAATCATACCCAGGATTATTTGCTGCCACATTAACTCTGTCTAACACACAAACCTCTGCAGGGCTCCTCACACGTTTGAGGCTTGAGAGGATTCTCTCCCACATGCACCAGCCAGTAGGGACTTTCTCAGAACATAATAATCTACATGTCAGTTATGTCATCATCATTTTCTCATAGTGACAATGTAAGCATAATTTAGCACCTCATTTGTCAGGATTTTAATGGTCAGCTGTCACATCAGATGCTATAAAATACACACTTGCTTTTTTCGATCATTGTCTTTGTCACTGGTGCTGATGTGAGCGGCATGAGTCATTAGATCCCATACATGATGAAAGCTTTTACAGCGTTCACCACGGGGTGGGTGGCACCGTTGGAAACAAGACTAAAGCAGCAAGCAGAATGAACATAATCTAAACATCGTGCAGCAATTTAGTGCTTAATAAAATGGCGTCCTTCCATTTAAATATAAATATAATATGTGTTCATTAATACGCTGAAATACACTTACATTTGTACCTAATGTTCTTGTATTGTACTTCTACCTACAGTACAAGTCACTACTTTATCACAAAAGCAACAAGCTCATTGGGAAGCATCTCTACTGTAGGTGGCACGGGGGCTGTAAGATGGCAGCCTTTATTAGAGTATCGTCAGCATAGCAATGAAACAACAACCTGACAACAACCTGGCTTGATATCTCGGTGGATGTTGTGTTCCTCCGCTACATTTTATGTTTTATTGATCCCCCTGCAGGAACGCTTTGTCTTTTGGCTGGTTTCCCTCACAGTGATCATGGTGCAGGCTCAGCTATAGATTAGAAGCTTGTGAGGATCGAATGTGCTGCTGCTGAGGAAAGTTTCAGCACAGCAGACTTTTGTCCAGAGACTTGAACACGATTCCTCTCGTCTTGCATCTAATTAGTTTTTCTCTCATGCCCGTACACTTTAGTTTTATGTGTGCTTGACTGGATTATTTATGTTCCAAGTAGTTTAATGGTTGTTGCCAAAGCACAAGCAGAAATCACCTGGAGATGTTTTTTTGTTTGGCTGAGCTTTTGTGCAATTTAGAATTTGTGTGACTCAAAGTCCAAAGAGAGATTTGGATCATTACCCACTGAGCTCTCAGGCGCTCAGGCTGCTCAGATCAAATACAGATTTGAAGTGAGTCTGGTCACAAAGGTTTTGTGATATGATGTGTTTTTAATAAACAGACTGAAATCACACTCGAAGCCGACACTCGACACAATACTTACATTTACAAATATTGCAACTTTAAATTGACATTTAATACAATTACGTGCCCTTAAAAACATTCCCTGATATTGCGCTTGAGGCAACAAAAATCAAAGTATGCCCGCTCTGAGTAACACACCCAGATGATGAAATTATAAATGGATTTATCCTGGTCTAAACACAGTGAATGATAATCTAAGAGTCAGGTTCAACTAAACTCAGCTGGTGTCAAATCAACAAGTAAGCACTTTTTGATTAGTTGCACGTTGAACAGGCCAGAGAAATATAACAGTAAGTCCTTAAATATATTTTCATTTTACAAGAATGTCTGCTATAATTCTTTAAATTCCACATGACATGAGCTGTCGCTTGCCAGTGTGTAGCAGGATGATGTCACTATGTAGAGTTAAAGACCGTGCAGCTTTGTGTAGTGGATTGATGTCTAGTTGGCGGCGTCTGTGGCGCTTCTTTTGTCTCCCCCCAAGAGAGTGGACACATTCTCTTTCCTTGTCTTGCTGTCGATGCGGACATTTGGAAGCCAAGTAAAGCCGGGAGCTGAAACACACAAAGGCTCACACGGATTCACACTAATAGGCCTTTTTTTTTTTTTTAAATGGAACATTAGCCCGGTGTGTTTCTCCTTTTCCTCTGCTGTCACAATGGGAACCTAATTGCAGCAATCTCTGTGCTGTCCGATACACAAACCGTGTGTTCAACCTGAGGCCACACATTCAACCAAACCTTTTTTCTTATTCTTGACAAAGGGCTTGTAGGGTGACCCAGACAGATTGTGCATTTTAACAAGCCTGCCAACTTTTCCATGAGCTTAAAGGTTAAAGAAAGTGGAGGTAGACGACTGTTATCCTGTCGTCCCACAGCCCCAGACTGCTTTTCCTCTCTTCTCCTCAACATCAAAAGTCCTTGAGGGGCAACTAAGCAGTAGCATATAGATCTTATTTTTACTTTTATACGTTTTGATTATCTGGTTTGTTATTTATATATTTTTTCCAACGAAATGCCAGGTTTTTCATCAAAGGAACCTTTCTTTCGCTTGCACAGCAAAACTCAGTGGGGGTTAACACAGCGTCGCCAAAAAGTGACTCTGTTACATGTCACACACAGAGATGGCTGTTGTCAATTAGTATAATGATGATCCCCTGTGTTGTCCACAGCTTTTTTGTATTTTGTAGGAATGGCGCTCAAGTGTGTCTGTTTTTATAATGGCCTTAAGTCCTTTGTCAAACCAGAAATCGCTGAGCTCGGATGTGGATTTGGATGGAGACCTGGCAGACTGAAACACACGCTTGGACAGGAGCCGCATTAACGGAAGAGCCGTGGCAAGAGGTGATTTATAAAAAGATAGACACACACACACACACACACACACACACACACACACACACACACACTGCAGGTTACTCAACACATCAACTGTGCCGTGGGGAGATGCTATGTGAACCTGCCTCACACTGCAGTGCTTTGCTGCAGTGTGTGTGGAGGAAACGTGGGACAGCCATTGCCAGAGGAATATTCTCCAGCAGGTGAAGCAGATGACTGTGCTATTATAGTCAACCTGTCAGGGGGGGAAAGAAGACATTTTCACATTTATCCTCCTGAGTCAGTGGGAACTCTGGTCTAAGCAGCTCTTTCACATGCACAAGCAGCATTATGTGCACGAGAATAATTTCATGCCATTAAATGAACACTCAGCCCCCACACCGCCGGGCACACACATGCATCCTAATGCAGTCTTGAGTTTTTTGGTAAACATTCATTTCTGTCACTTTGCTGTCAGGTTGCTGTTGGCAGTATTGAAAAGTTGAAGACATAAACTTCCCGGGTTTAGTTTAGGTGTGGATGCTGTTATATTGATTTTATGGATGCTAAAGTTCATGGAAAAATGCTGCCTCTGTCTGTTTCTTTCCCTGGTGGCACCGTCATAACCTTTGTGGTGTACTTTTATTATTATTATAACCTCTGAAAAGTCTATTCCCCTGGTTTCTATGCCTTCAGTCTGTCTGCATCCATTCACGCCTATTTTTGGCAGATTTGGTTTTCTGCCATTTTTCTTCTCATCTCCTCTTTCAGTTTTAGCTCAGTTGT
The DNA here is from genome assembly GCF_046128005.1 of Genypterus blacodes. Classification (NCBI taxonomy): domain Eukaryota; kingdom Metazoa; phylum Chordata; class Actinopteri; order Ophidiiformes; family Ophidiidae; genus Genypterus; species Genypterus blacodes. Next base: position 265,862 of record NW_027466835.1, read on the forward strand.
CCCATAAACACACATAGAATGTCTGGAACAAGCTGGATAAATGTTTCATCCTAGCTTTTTCCCATTTCTTGGTGTTATGCCACGTTTTTGCTGCCAATTCTTTGCCATTGTACAAAGTTATTTATCTCATGAATGAATTGGTGTATTGTAAACACATTTTGTGCACATTTGCATGCACTTCTTATGCAAAACAAAATAACCATTACTCCGCCTTATTGTGATACTGTAACAACCACAGTGAAATTTTGTCAATAACTTCTCAACTTGACATTGTAAAATCAAACCTCTTTCCCTTCCAGGTGCATCTATCCATGCAGACCACATCAATAACAGGCAAGAGACAAGAATAACCACTTTCTCCAGGTATGCTGCAGATAAAGGTGGCAATAGTAAAGTAAAATTTCTGAGAACACACACAGTTGAGGTTCTCAGTGAACCAGCCACAGGTATAACTGCCCTATCCAGTTAGTTTTGACAGATGTTTCAGTGACAGCTCCTCACAGAGTAACCAGAGCTCATCCCTGTGCCTCTGAGGTCATTCATTATTCATGGTGGATGCAGGACGATGACGCAGTCCCGTCATGTCTCGTATCACAGCCAGCTTGACAGCACCGGTTGCATCAGGCCATCAGAAAAAGTTCACGACATTGAATGATCACTCTGATGGATGTTAGCGACACAAAAAGATATTTCAAAAGTAATCTGTAAGCCTCGTTGTGTTTGTCACTTTTCATCCTTCAATGATCGTAACACTTCCAATCTCAGGCATTCATTTCATTGCTATACACTACAGGCAAAAAGCGTCACGGCAACTGGGCCTGCATGAGTAAGAGAAGATTAGTCAACACCACCAATAGCGCCGGTGAAATATCTGGTCTTTCTATTTTTCACCCTATTATTTTTGCCTCTCCTCTCCTGACAGACTGTCCACGCTTTTCTTAACCAACCTGACAATGCGTCTCTTACAGGTCACGGCAGGAGTCGTGAGGAGCCGCATAGCAGAAAGATAAAGCTGCCTCATTCTGTTACTGTGCTGCTGAGAATGATGAAATTATCCTGCAATGTTTGCTCGCCTACCTTTGCAACTTCTGAGGAAATTTGGAGATATTCAAATTATGAACACCTAAAACAATGAAATTAATAAACAAACAACTAAAAGGAATAGGTTTATGTATTCCATTTAATCGCAAGACCTTTTCAGTGTATTGCTGCTTAATTTACTGGCTATGTTTTGAATTTCAGGTCCATTTTCATCTCTTCTTCTTCTTCTTCTTCTTATTCAATCTAACCAGTGTATGTCAGTGGCCAAATGATAACAATAATAATCTTTAATTTGTTCCTCTCATGAAAGAAATGCATATCAAATTGAAGCGCCCCTTGTATGGAAGTATTAAACAACTGTCTAGATATGTCTTTATATGCGTTCAAGGCAAGAGTGAAGCAAAAGCTACTTCCTGATGAATTAAAACAGGAAAACAAAATCTTTCTCTTCATTTTAGGCAGAGTTTTGTGCAGGATGTAAAAACCTTGATATCCTTTTGTAACTTAGTGCGCTCATTCTTTTTGAAAATTCCTTTTGAAGATGTATTTGCACCTTGCAGTCCTGCTGCTTTCACAAGGAAAACAAAGAGCGAGTCGGGGCTTTGCAGTAACCTCTGCATACCAAAAATATATGCTACCTTCAATTTTTGCCGAATGGTGCTGTTGACGCATTTATGCTTTCAATACTGTAGCTGTTTGGTTTGGAAAGAGTGGAGATTTACCTTGTCAACATTCCATGGAGTGCTGCCTTTTTAATTAGTTTTCTTTCGCCAACATACTATAAACACCTTAGAGAGAGAAAGAGAGAGAGAGACATGCCTCAAACCAGTTTTTGTCAGGTTGAAATATCGCCCTAAAAAAGCTGCATTAATTAAACAGTCCCTGCTACGTTTCATGTATAATACAGCCTCTCGTTTTCCTAACTACGGCATTATAACCCGCAGGTCAGCATCCTGTCATATGCACAAGTCTTCTTCAAACTTCCTTCATAAGTAATGGAGTGTTTGTTCAGGTTAGATGAGGACACACAACCTCCCTGACGTCCCCAGTTTTCTTGAAACCTTCAACCCTGTTACCAAACCTGAAATCACAAAATCCAATATTCATACTATATTCACAAAACCTCTGACTCCAATAAGTGCATCCCAAGTGCAAACAGTGTTGAGTGGATGAGAACATAATTAGCATTTTGCAAAAAAAACATAGGTCAATTTCAATCATTTTGTGTAATGAGGTGAAGATTATATTTTTATTCCATTATACCAGGGATAGATTTTGTGACACACTAGCGAGCAGGCCTCCATGTGCTTCTCTACCCGGGTGTTGGTGGTGTGAGGTATGCAGGACTGTACTGGGCTCTTTGTGATTGACCTGATTATGGAAAACAGCCCGTGGCATCGCTCCCAGAGGACGGAACGATCGTGGCGACATTATGACAAATATTCCTGTTGTGATGGCTTCTGTCACAACATGGCTACGCGTGTGTGTGAAAGAGAGAGAGAGAGAGACAGAGGGAGAGAGAGAGAAGTTGTTATAGCCTTATGCTGAAATCTGGGAAATTCACGTTTTCACCTTTCACAATTTTATCCATGTGAAATTAAATCTACAAAACAATTAATTGTGCAAAAATCAAAGGGGCCTTAATCGAGTCCAGTGTAGGTGAAGATAAGGGAAGAGAAAATGGGCCGGGGGACGAGGGAATGTGTGGAGAGCAGGGAGCAGGGATGTTTCACAGAGAGAAATGGAAGCCAGGGAGACGGAATTGATTGACTGGTTTGAATTATGCAGCAAACATGTCCCTTGAGATTTACTGCAAAAACTATTGACACCAGCATCATAGCGGTAATTACAGGCACTTGGTCTCACGCGTTGCGGAAGTGTCGCCGACACAGGTGGCAAACACTGCAGCGTTTATTAAAGTCGTGCGCTGCGAGCTGATGCCAATTCTGAAAGGTCATTTGCATAATATTCCAACATCATTTAATGAAATTATCCTGTCAAATGGATTTTAAATTAATTATCTGGAATTATTTTGCGTGTGAGACGTGTTAACGGCGATGTTCCATGTCGTAACATTTCCCACTTGTGATATTATCTAGCTATATTAAACCAAGCCAGTAGAGACTGTATGGTACAAGCCGAAACAAGACATCGCACCATCCCGCAACATTGCATGGTTAACAACAACTGCAACTTTCTGGCCATTTGTGAGTACAAGAAGTCAACACTGATGACTGTGCCTGTTCCGTATCTCTAACATTCTTGATAGATGAATGCAAACATTATTTAAGTCTGCAGAGGCAACACGCTTTGAGCTCCCAGCAGTGAGCTAACAGGAAGGAAGGTTGCCAGGAAGTGTTGAAATGCACCATTAATCTACTCTGACATCCCCTAAATATGAGATACCGCTGCAAGATGTACTGACCACACAAGTTCTAATTTAGTGATACAGCTGTGCCCGTGCAGGATATTCATAGATCATTTTCTGTGGCAGTACCGCATGTATCTATCATCAAAAGCAGCCTGTACAAACGGTCATGAATCAGGTCCTCAAAGCGCTTGAGCGTACCGAATATGCTGAACTTTACTCAAAGCCTCTAAAACCAGTACAGCGATATGAGAGCAGCAGCTTCACACCGGCCTCGGCAGTGCGTGCTGCACCTCCAAACTGCAGTAGTTTGGGAGATGAGCGGAGATTTGTAGAGCAGCACTGTCAGGATGGTGCTCGTCTGGAACGTTCGATTTTTATGGAGGAAGTGGAATTGCCCAAATGAAATAAAGGAAGTCGGAACATGCTCACCAGTGCCACACTAACAAAACCATCAAGTGCTGATAGAAGACCAAAAAAGAAAGTACCTGATGCAGACATGGAACAAGGAGAATAAACAGAAAACCCTGAGATTCATGGCGGACAGATATAGAAGCTTTTAGATCAATCTGGGATAAGCAACGCCTAAAGAATTCATAACATCAAAGTGTACAGAAAATCTATTTACCATAGATGTTTACACTCAATCCAGTTCATGGTTCAAATCCTTGCCCTTGCTGGAAAAGTAATTACTGTAGACGCCTCATCATCTGGAAACCCACATCAAGGATACATTAAGAAAACAGCGCTGTGTTTTCGTGTTTGCATTTCTGCAGAGAAAATACTTTTTTGCATAAAACTGACTGAGGCTTGGGGGTGTTACTCTGGCAGGGAATTTCCCATGCTGGGAAGAAATCAATTATTCATTCAGCGGCACGGAGGTTTGAGTTCCAGCCTGACAGCAACTGAAATGGCTCTGAGATTAAGGGCAAATATGGGTGTTTGTCTCCTGTATATTCTGTTTGGCTGTTCACTCTGGCGTTCTTGGCTGGGCGTCCCTTGTCAGGTTGCTTCGCCGTCTGAAATCTTTTGCCTATTTAATGATTTTGAACGGAAATGATTACAGATATCAGCATAGCAATTAGTCAGTGGTTTGTTTTCCAATTCATCAACCACATGATAAGCCACTTTGCGTGCTGATCTTAATAAACTACACCAAGGGGCCACAGCAGGTTAGGACTGGCAGCAGGAGTGGCGGGTTATTTTTGTACTACGCACAGGTTGATTCTTAATGAGCCTATTAAATTGTACACTTCTGTTCGGCATGGATTTAACTGTGTGTCGAAACATGCGGGGAGGAATTGGTTCATTTCCCTTCAGCTCTGGCGTGAAATAGCAGAGATTGATGGGTTTGTTTCTGTTTTAAGCTGCAATTACCCAGTATCGGTGGAAGCAGGTCAAAAACATGAAAATTGGATGCTGGTTTTGGTTGATGGTGTGACGTAAATATATATATGATCTCCTGATCTCCAGCGCAGGCTTGTTACCCAAGCTGTCCGAGCAGCGGCTACACCTTCATTAAAGCAGCTCAGACATGGACACAATATCACATTGTCTCCATGACATGTCAAGGACACTAACACAGGCAGCTGTGTTAGTGCTGTGTTGAAAAGCTTAAAAATGATCAGTCAGATGTGGTGAATGTACAATTTGTGATCTGTAATGCAGATGCAAAGCTAAACAAGCATGGTGGTAATTTTACCTCGTGCCTGACCTTTCCTCAAAGCTAATTTGACTCTGAGTGTGGACACGGACCAATTAGTGCTCAGTAAAGCTGCAGAGGGATCAACAGGCATGCTATTATCTGGCTGTGCCAAAAATACGCCTGACAAGATCTGGGGCAAGATGTAGGTCAAGAAAAAAGGCCCAGACCAGGCAAACGTGAGGGACTGCGGGTCATCAAGTCGACTTGGATGAAGGTCAGAGCAGAGAATGGAAGTCGATGTCTAAACAAGCCTCCAGTGACCACTCAGGAAGAGATCATGGCGTCTGCTTGTACACTGCACAGCTTCATGTTTGTGTGGATGGTGGATTCCTGTGTTTGGATGTGACTGTTGTTACTCCACAGGAGGGATCCTCACAGAAACCCAACACTTATTGTGTCACACTAGCCTTCTGTAATGGCTGTGTGCTAACTATGAGCTGGTCGGTCTGGTGTCCAGGGAACAGCCTATTGTTGCGAAGATCTGCCTTCTCCCCCGAGGTAGAGGATGGAAACCAAATTGTGGGACATGCGACCTCGCTGCGGTGGGACCGTATGACCTCGCCAACAACACAGCCGGGAGCCGGTGTGCTTACAATGACGCAAGAAGAAAACAGACCAAGAACAGAGCGGTGAGCACATCCTTACACTGCACGTCATCTTTGTGTGTCAATCCATGCAGATAGGGGGCGCAATACAGTCACCTGTTACCAGAATAACCTGTAACCAGCAGAGGATGTAGTGAATGAACTAAAAGTCAAAACTCAAAGGCAGCTTCAGATGTGTTTATTTGTGTGAGAGATTGTGTGTGTGTTTTGGCTACAGCTTTAGGAGAACAATTCTTTCTTCAGCCTCTCTGGACACACTGTCCCTCTCAACAAGGTTACCCTGAGAGCGGTTCAAACCAGAGGCTATATGGTTGTTGTCATTGTTGCATTCGTAGAAACATTAGAAATAGATTTTGCCTCATTAATTGATTTACCATTGCAGAATAGCTGGGTGATGTCATCACTATGGATGGGCCAGGTTCTGTGTTGATCTGCCTGTTGTGTCATTTATGTTCTTTTACAAAACAAAGGTATCCATGATGGCCGCCTGCTGATGTACCAGTTTTAGTACACTGCCATATATTACAGAACAAACTCAGTAAGTAAAGTTTTATTTAAATGAGGCTTAGATGGGGCAGTTGGCAATTAAGCTGTTTATGGTCTTATGAAGACGTTAAGTTGTGAACTTTAATAATTATGCCCTCATGGCCGGCTGAGCTCATGTTTCCTTATGTCACAGATTTATAATGAGTGCACAAGTTTCACACTTATGCAATTTCAGAACTTCAGTTGACGCATTAGGCAGAAGAGCCAGAAATGGAGGATAAAACAGCAACGCAGAAAATAATTGAGAGCTTGTGATTTAGTCCGGCTGAAAACCCAAATTAGAGCATGAAATGGAGACGAAGCTAATCCTCAGAGCTCTCACTCTCTCTTTCACTGTTTGTCTGTCTGTCTGTCTGTCTCTCTCTCTCACTCTCTCTCTCTCCTTCACACACACACATACACCACAGTGATGCAAACACACTGTCAGTCACCTGTATATGATTCGGGTAATGATTCAGGTATCACAATTTTATTAGAAAAACTAGAAGTTTCTCATCTGTTGGTGTTGCCATGCTTTAAGCATATAACAATACAGTATAAAATCTCAACTCAAAAATAAGAAAAGTAAAAGCCAAGATCATCAATGCTGACACAGCATTTACAGTTAAGTTAAGACATGCTGTTACTGTACACTTAACATTCCCACTGAAGTACAAACACCTGCAAAACGCACCATTGTCATCAATGAGTTGCATTTTTCAATATACACTCCGATCCAGCTTCAGTGTTGCAATAAACGGCTCTTTTGGAAAAATCAATTTACAAGAACAGAAACACAAACGCACAAACACTCTTGCAAATCAAAATGAATGTGCTGAGATTTTTTTCAACAGCCCAAGGCACTCAGGCTTGAATGTTGGCAATATATATGTTATTCTTTACACAAAAATCACGTCAAGCAGGTGGTGATAGAGAAAGAATTGTGATAGAGGAAGAACACCACCTAGTTTAGAATCATTCCTTTTTTTAAAGTCCACTTTGTCGCCTTTCACAGTGAAAAATCCCTGGCAGTCCACAAAGAACAGAAATGTAAAGAAATTAGTGTTTTGAATTGAGTGACATTTGTCCTCTACAAACTACATAAACTCCCGCTGTACTTTTTATTCTGGCCTGAGTGTCCTCTGCTCCGTGGAGTGCCGTCGACTGCACTCTCAAATCAAATCCCAAATAGACGCCGGGTGCTTTCAAGCACTACTGGATGCCAAAGTATCCATTCCCAGTGACCTGCTAATCTGGTAAGAATCTATCAAGCGTCCACAAAATGACTCATTCAAACATCATTAAATCCGGTTGTCATTCATTGAAACAAACTCCTCCTGAACTTCTAAAAATGAGCCTACACGGGCTGTAACAACACTGGCTTTAACAAATGCATTGGTTTTTCTCGTCCCTGCAGTTCAGTTGAGTTCAGTTGAGCTGGCGGCAGGCCTCAAACGTCCACTTCGAGGCCCCTCCGTAAATATCGAGGCTCGTCTCCAGCCATGAAAAAACGTTGCCCACTTGTGCTTTGCTGCTGCACGTGGCGAGGTTGTATATCTCTCCGATGGACAGTTTCCGATCCCAGATGTGAAAATTTGCCAAGTCCCCAACAAAAGCCTGCGTGGCGTCAAATCCTCCTCCGAGCATGTCCTGTGGTGAAGACAGATGGATTTAATCAAGACTGTTCCCTCCTGCATGCATCTTCAGTATAAAGAACAAACAGCACTGTGGTTGATCTGGAGTTTGAATGTGACATGGGGATTTTATTTAGTGAAGATCCAATGACCTTATTAAGTTTATGCTAGTATATGCATACAGTAATTACAGCAGGGAATTGATTGAAGTATTGATGTCTGATAAGTCACTTTAAATCACCTTGTTAGCTCATTTTCAATGTCATAACACACAGCTACTGTAATCAACAGTAGTCCGTTCCAATGTGACTTAATGATATTGGAGTAGAATTCATTGACCTCACTGCATTACATGATGGAGAAGGTAAGACTGCGTGCGTGAACAGATGGATAAAAATAACATCTCCAGACTGAAGCGAGTGTGTTACGGTTGGGGCCGAAGCCTCCACATAGGGAGAGTATTGAATCAGATCAGTGCTCTACCTGCTCCTGGCCCAGGATCAGCAGGCCGTGGGGTTTGATTGGATGATAAGGGGCCAAGTTCTCTCCGCTCCCCCTCATGACTCCATCCTGGAAGGCCTCCCAGACGCCATCACGAGTGGTCCACGTCACACAGATGTGATGCCACTTGCCGTCATTGATGAGGAAGGGCAGCTTTGCCACCTTGAATGGATTAAAAAGGAATAGGATTCAATACTTTCTACTGTTAAACTGAAACAAACAAACAAACAAATGTTACAGTCGTACCTTGTCGTTGATTAGAATCTCCATGGGGTTGTTCCCCCATTCGATGAGGACCAGCTCGTTGGCTTGGCCAGGGACGGCGTAGGAGAAAGGTGTGCCCACTCCCGGGGACGCGTTGGACTTGAGCCACATGCACACCGTCAGGGCGTACATCTCTGGCAGACTCTTCTTCACCTTTGCGTACATGTAGTTGGTTCTCAGTGGGAACGTGAGCTGGAATTTATCCAGTGGTCTGCTTTCTCTTTGACCTGTGGGGAATAAATAACTTGTTTGGTGGTCGGATTGTTTTTTATGTCCGTTTCCTTTCCTTTTTTCAGCACATACCTGTATACGTCCAACGCCCACACCCTGGGGATTCACCGGATTGATGTTACGCAACAAATCCATCATCATCATCCTCATCATCCTCACCATCATCATCATCATCATCACGCTACAGATTGATGGTATTAACCTTGTTGTTTTTAACTCTATAACCACTGGTTTACTGTAAGGGATCAATATTCTACAGTCGTCACAAACGGTTACCATGTTGGCAAAGTTTGCGCTTCTCAAACGGATCACACACTAACTGGAGGGAGAAGGTCATTGGGTGCATAGCGGTTTAATCTACATGAATTAGTGGAGGAAAGTGTGGAATCTAGCGGGCCGTACCGGCGTTTTTGTAGATGAGTTAAATGTTAAACGCGCTGCTGCAGTCGTAAAAGCCCGTAATGGCACACGGGATATGCAAAGCAATGCAGCTTTTCTCATGTGCGCACTCCCGCGTCTCTGTGCCATGTGGCGAGCTGATAGCGCCTCACCAACGATAAAACTCATCTTCATCCTCATCCTCAGATGTGATAACGGCACCAGAATCTCAACCCGATCCCCTTTCTTTCTCCTTACACTTTGCCACAACATTTCAAAATAAAAGCTCCAGCGCAAAACCTTATTTCCCCCCCCTCTCCCTTTACTTTGTTGTTGTTGTTTTTCCTCCTGCCTCTCTTTTCACGCACCTTTCTCCAGGTCGGTGATCCTGTGGTGTAAAGACGTGAGCGTGGACTCCACTCTCCCACGCTGCTCCGTCTCATTCCGGAGCCCGGGCTTGCCCTCCTCGATGCTGTTCACCCGGGACAACACTTGCTTCTCCAAGTCGTCGATTTTACTTTGGAGCAGATCTTTCAGGCTGTTTGCTTGCACTGTGCTGTTGCTTCGGCTGTATTGCTATTAACGGGGAAAAGACAAAGAAGTACTCAATAATAATACTAATAATAGAGCCAGATTAAGGACTATATAGAAATATGCAAGTATACAACAGGTATGTGCCAATAAGGAGCCTTAATTCAAGTGTTGGGTTATGTTTCATCCTACCTCTAGATTTTCTAATCTCTGTTTTAGCGACTGTAAAGTCTGAGATAGTTGCGCCAAGGTGTCAGCGGGGCCCCTGGATACATCCCCCATTGTGTTTTTGCTCCCAAATTCCTTCCTCCTGCCTCCAGCGTCGGTGCCGCTTTGGCTCTCGCACCTCGCCAACTTTGAGGTCAGTTCCCTGATGGTCTCTTTTTGGTTCATGATGGTCTCTTTCTGCTGCAAAACCGTCTCCCGCAGCTGCATGACGGTTGTCTTCAAGTCCTCCCCTGGCACACTGTTCTGCACGGTGGCCGCGCATATGTCCATGTCCTTGGGTACGGAGGTGCAAATGAACTGAGTCTGCCCGCCGAAGTTCTGAGACGAACTCCCCAGAAACAAGATGAAAAGGAGGGAAAGTCTCCAGGAGATGCCGCTCTTGGTGGCCCGCATGGTTGGGCTTCGGGCGCTGTGGTGCGTTTACGGTGCCTGCAGAGCCGTGGCGACGTGTTGCCGGTGACCCCCCCACTCTCTCTCTCTCTCTTTCTCCGTGCGCCGCCGCCGTCGTTGTCGCTCCCTTCCAGTTTGTGTAATCCGTTTGTTGAGAAATGCCGCGTTTTTATACGGCGAGCTCGGTTCTGCGCAGAGCGGCTTCACTGCATCACGGCCAGAGGGGAGGGAACCGGCGCCGGCCCCCCGTTTTTTAATCGGCTTCAGATCGAGGCAACGTCACACACTCCGGGAGATGAAAAACCATTTTGCTTTCAGGCTCCCAGATGTTTAAATCTTTTATTACGTCGGCTGCGTTGTCATTTTTCGCCGTGTATTATTCATCTAGTATCGGCTGTGGGGAGCGTGGTTGCGTGACATGACGGGAGAGAGGGAGAGATGTGCGTGTGTGTGTGTGTGTGGGCGCGCGTGTGTGTTGTGTTTGGCACACAAGAAGAAGTCAGGATGTTGACGCAGATCAGAAGTTGCAGTAGTTTGCGTAGTTGTTGCGTAGTAGTTTGTAGTAGTACAAATCGGCTCCACACACACAACCTTCAAAGCAAAAAGTGCTCAATTCTCACTCACTTTAACATCTAAAACCAAGAAGTGTGTCTTTTATTTTCATAGCTGTTGATTCCCTTTGCTTGTTTGATTGTTTGAATGCTTATTGTTGTAGATTTAATTTCTCTGGTGAGCCACTAACCCCCTCTCATTTTCCACAGACCCTTAAATCACTGCTTGTCTGCTGAAGTGGGAAGCTCCTCTGTATTTTCCATTCAACATCAACATCAATCTCTTGTAATCATCTCCGTAACTCAGTTTCTAAAATTATACGAGGCAATTTGCCTTATCTATTATCCAGGAAGGACAATAATGTTTTTTTTGTTGCCCACCCAGCCCCTATTAATTCAAGCCAATGTTGGAAATAAAATGAAAAATGTTTTCAATAGGTGATGAAAACGAATCGGTTCTTAGATTAAAATTGATGAGATGAAAAAGATGAACTCATGGACATCAAGCAGTGTGAGGGACAAAGGTCAGCGTGAGACAGAAGATATTGGATAGATTCCTTGGGGAACCATGGTTGATGGACTAACTGTCCTCTCTCAGGTCAGTAAAATTAATCTGCCTGTTATTATTAAGACCTGCTGTTTGATTGCTATGTTGTCTGAAGGAAAGATTTCCTTTGAAAGCTAAGATCAAGTTCAATCTCAAGTAACTAAAATCATACGCAAGAGCCTTAAACTATCAAACTTTTCCTGTAGCAGCTGGACTTCCGGCATAAATCACACCTCTAATATGTTTTTCATTACTTAAAAAAAATCTGAATTTAAGCACATCAGCCACACTCAAGTTAACAGAGCATCACTATATGACATCACTCAGACTTATTAAAACCCACATTTATTTATTATTTAGTTATTGTCCATAAACCTGTCTGCCTGTGGATTATAGTCTGTTAAGTGATGCAACAACATCTACGAGGGATGAAAGGGTTGCTGATTTTACACTCTGGTTTCTAATCCCCAAGGTGGTAAAGTGTCAAAACAAAAATGAAGCTTAAAGATGCAAGAGAAAGTCATTTCCATTAAGCCCTTTGACTTCTATGTTACAGTAATGAGACTTGGTGGATTTAACGGTGATGTAACTGACTTCACTTCACTTCACACACACACACACACACACACACACACACACACACACACACACACACACACACACACACACACACACACACACAGTTAAAGTGATGGAGTAATTGTGACATAGGTCAGGGGTCATCAGGAAGGTCTGCTTGGTCAGCCAGGTGCCTCCTTGAGCGATACAACACAAAAGGATTTCCATCTCTCATACTGAATAACACACTCAAAATATTCAGAAGCGTTTAAAAAATCCAATAGTTACACAGTGCAGTGATTTCTCCTCTCATTTCCATTATGGAGCAAAGGAACAGAGACAGAATTAGACTGTTAGCTGTGCTGCCTTTGGGTGAAATCTAAACCTGGCAAAGGAAAGATGTTGTACGAGATGTTATATAAGAGAAAGGGAAGCACAGACTCTGGCCCTGTCCCCTGACACACTAAACTGTTACATTTAGCATTTCTCCCCACAATATGAACCACTTGGGGATTCATGCTACTTATGCAATTCTTTACAAATGGTATTATTTACATACATCACTTTCCCAAACAAGAATTGCCACACTGAAGCATGGTTTAATCATTTAATGAGGCGAGAAAAGAGACAACTAAACTGTGTAATACCCCTCACTTGCACTCCTCTTTGTAATCAGGGATTAAGATTGAAAAGCTCGTGATCATCTTTACCCTTTGGGATCCTATGACTGGATTTCCCACTGCTGAAAAATGTCCAAAAGTCGTGCCGTCTTGATAAATTCATTATTCATCGCTTCCCACACAAGCAGGTCTGAGAGCGGCGTGCTTAAAGCAGAACATCCTCCGCTGCTCGGGTGCTTCCCTCTACAGCTTGCTGTTCCTCCTCCCGTCAGCTCGACCCCTCCCTGCCCCCGGCCCTCTCCTCCTATAGGCGGTATAACACCTTACTCATGCAAACACTGCAGGCACAGTCTTGTATTGTCGACTTTCCATTCTTTTCAAATTAACATTTTCCCCTGCATGCCATGACACCAGTTCACCTTGTAAGCGTATTGAGTTATTCGGCTGAATTTATAATGTGCTGGGTGATGTGCATGAAATAATAATAGGGTTTGAATGAAATGATTATTTGTTGTGCAAGTCACTGTGATAGACGTGACAACACAACAGTCTGTGACAGCAGACTCACTTTACTAATCTCACACAAAGAGCTGCCAGTGGCTCTTCCCTTCCTGTACAGTATATTGCTTTGGTCCTGTAGAGCCATGCTGCCTGCCCACTACCCACCTGTTGGAGCGTCTCTCCTCAATAATGCATTCAGACTCAGTGGAGAGGCATTCTCCAGCTGCAGGGATCAATGGGTGTAATTTCACGTGTTGGCATCCTGCCCCGACCGCCTTCCGCAGCCCGACTATTTCCCCACCTTCTGCCGAGATGGATGCCGTAAAACACACAGCGCTCATTAGCAAAATAAAGCGCCAGCATTTTAGGAATGGCATTGTGGGCAGCGTGTTTGTTTCTTCTGAATACTCTGGATTCCCCAAGATGTTGCCCTTGCCCTGATTATGATAAATGGCAAATATGGCAGTTGTTTGTGTGGCATGTCTGCAGGCTTGGGTCAGACCCTGCATTTCTTTAGTTCTTGTTTCTCTCTGCTGCCCTGACTAATAAATGTAAATGACAGAAAAGGGCATTTGGAAATCTCGAAACACATTTTTGCTTCGTTTCAACAATCTGCTTAAGAGCCACGGTCACTTCACGTCACGATCTTCTGTAGTTTAGGCTGATATCACACACCACCTGGTACAAACGTTATTATTAATAATACAAGAAAACAGAGGCAACAGAATGAAGGATTATAACTCCATAACCTTGAATCGGACCTGAAATCTGTGTCTCAAAAATGCACTTGCTCATTAAATAGATGTTTTCCGTGTCCTTCATGGAGCTAAAGTTGCCCAAAAGTAATGCTCTCTACCGCACCGTGACTGCTTGGTCAAACTTTCTAGGAAAAATGTTGAGTTGCCGTATATACATTTTATTTTTTTAATCAAGAATAGCCTAATTAAACCAACCTCTTTGTCTGCCAGGCAAAAGCAATTCTCGCCATACCAGAGGGGGGGAACAGATGCCATTTTGGGGTCATGGGTTCTTTAGTATGCAGAAGCTTGTTGGAGTGCAGGAAAATGTCAGGCAGTTTCCAGCACATAGTAAAAAAAATAGCCCCCAGAGGCTAATTAAGACAAAGACATTGTTAGTCATAACCTCTCATCATTTTTGAGTTATTTCCCCCATGGTCTGCAGATGGAGTTTTTCATACAGTGTGATTGCTTTCCGTATGTTTTATTAAAGATGATTATTTAATAATTTTGCCTGTCTGCATGAGCTGAGCGACCATCTGAAATTGATGCAATGCATCATCAGACTGACACTGGGATCATTTCCCATGCTTATGTGACAGTGATCTACTTCTGCTGGAAGATGAGGAAATATCTCGCATGGAAATCTCCCCTCCTGTTGCCTAAAGTACATGATGATCACATACAGCATCTCCACATTAACTGCTCAGCATGTGCAGGGGGATGTGTGTGTGTGTGTGTGAGAGCGGGGAGGGTCTTTACAACTCCCTCGTTTATCATTGAATTGTTCAGAGCAGATCTGCTGTATAATACTTGCAAGTGCTCACATATGCATGGAGATGGAGTTTTTATGAGCTGCTGTTTGTATACAAATAAGCAAACATTCATGTCGTCAAACCCAATGCCGTGCCGTCTCATGCATGTTTGGATTTCATGCATTATCTGCCATCGTGACATTCATACTTTCCTTTTTCTGGCAGCAGCAGCAGCAGTGTGTTTGCTTATGAAAGTTACTGTACGTAATGTTTAAGTGTCTTCTGCTGTTCCACACCATCTACAGTAAACTGAGCTGATCTGTTGTGTGCTTTTGCATCGGCACAAATGAGTTTAAATATTTATTCCAGTAAACATTGCAGCTTGTTTTCTTATTTACAGAACAGTTTGACCTTTTTTTTTACGGAGCTGTGTTAGTTGTGTCATATTCGTTTTGAACAGTGACGTTATAAATTTCCAAACACTCTTTCTGTGCCGCTCTTTGGTTTTTGGTGTGTGTTGCATTTCTCAGGATAAGATCTCAAAAAGGATCCAGTTGTTTCATCCAGTTTCCAACATTTTTGCTTATTTCTTGAAACCTATGACTCCAATCAGAATGAAAAGTCCAGGCACGTGCATCATATGATGGACTATCAACTATAAATAAATATTATGGCATCTCCAGGGTGCACTCCTTGTTGCACACAATAACACATCTTTATCGCCCATGGAGACCCTGGACACTTGAGCTGAGCCGATTTTCCTCCATTTGGAATTTTCTCTGTAACAGTTCAAGAGTCACAAGATGTACATGCTGAATGTCTGGCCACCTTAACATAACGTCATGATCCAGCATGATGACAACATGACAAACAGACCCAGCCAATCGTTAGAAGAGAGAAAGATGATTTGTTTCCATAGCTGGCTCTGTTTACTGGCTGTAAAATATGTGTGTATCCGCCGCGTGACTGGGCCAGCTGTAGCTTATCCACATTTGTGTGTCTCTGTGTGTGTGTGTGTGCTTTCAGTATGAGTGGCATCCGTGTGGGTGGTTTGTACCCATCATTAGACACATAGTTCTCCCACCCTACCTGCGCTTTTGCTTGAGTGTCCTCGTAAAAGCGCTCGAGCAGAAACGTTCAGTTATTATACAACAATAAACTTACAAAACTTGCAGCGTGGGTGTAGCATCTGTCTGAGTGCATTTCAAGTCGTAATTATCATTAAATTACTTTTCAGTTTTTGAGTTGAAGTCCTATTTTCCCAGACATTATATTAGATTGAAGTATTAGCCCTTAGAAATCCTCCATTAGTGAGGCTTGTATTGGGTATTGAGCTGCAACAATGGCTTCCAAATTTCCTCTTCCTCATTGCCATTCTGCCAACGCGACTGCTGCTTTGGTATAAATACAAACAGCAGCGTGTGTCGTCTCTCGGCACCTGAGGGGATGATACATTATGAATTAGGCATCAGACTTCCTCAGGCTCACATCACAAAATGCCTGGTGGATTTGATTTTAATCTGAGCTCGGCTCGGTTATACGCGTGCTGCAGATTTTAACCACTAATATCTGCCGCACATATATTGGTTTAAATCAAAGCAGTTTCAGTGTCGCCCTACAGGACAAACACCCAGAAACGGAATAATGTGATGATTTGTATGCTTGTTTTACGGCGATTATGATCTGAGAAATAAGGAACGCTAAAACCAAACTGTTGGTTTTTAGTAAACAATACACCCTAGATCCAAATAGTGGCACGCAGCCTTTCAGAGCCGGCAACAATATATGCACATGATTTATAGATTCCCCCCTTAGATCCTGATAATCCCTAATTGGTTTTCCGTTTTGCATACCAAGTGACAGATGTATGTGGAATAATGTGCAAAATGTAATGTAAATGTAATTCACACCACATGACCCAAGGCTGCATCATCTGCTCACTTTGTTAACTTATTTGTAATGCTCAACG
>NW_027466835.1:287500-317500 GCF_046128005.1 Genypterus blacodes
TCTCTACCTGTAATCTCCTCCAAGTTGTGTTTTCAGCTGAATTCAGTAGTTGCTTTGGTTTTTCTTAGATTTTTGAAAAAGCAGGATGATTCAAAAATGTATGAAGTGATTTTGATGAATATTTAATGGAAAGCTTCGGTGCAGGAAAAAAACTGTTAAATGTTGTTTTGGATCTGATCTGAATGGGAATGATCCTTAACCTTGGGATGTGTTTTTCAATATTTTTGTCAATATCTTTCAAAGAAATACACGAATATGAAGAAAAATAGGAAAAGAAATCAGGAATATCGTCCCCGTGACTCAGGATAAGGATCTGGATGGCTTCAATATATGCATTTCAAGAGAATCCTTGAAGTCACGTATGTCTACAAACACACAGTAACCAAGAGTGTGTTGCTGGAATGCTGATTCACTAACATGCATTATCCATAAATCATTGCAGGTTGTAGTGTTGAGATGTTTGCAAACATATTTTCAGAGGTGTGGTGTAATGAGGTGTGCAAATAGCTTTTGGCAGGGAGGATCAGGCACCCGGCTGCTGTGTCAGCACACGCTTTACCTGAACAACGTCTTAATGGGATGATGTCGTCTGCTCTTTTCCCAAATATGCAATGCGGTCATTACAGTGAAGTACTTAAATGAATGCTTAATAGGCTGTGGTCTGTATGTAGTGATATTAGGTTGTTATGTAAACCCTTCCTGGTAACTTATCGCATAAATAATTACACCTATTACGTTGCAATTCTTTTTAGGAGAGGAATCTATCTCTAAAAAGCTCCTCATCTGAAACTCTGCAGTCACTTTAAGATTGTTTGTGCAGAGCAGTTTTTGTTATAAATAATCATTTTGTATATAAACCTTTTCTACAGCAGCAGCAACAGAAGGTGTTGGCTGGAGAGTTCACTCTGTGGGGCTTTAACACACCAAACACGTAGTGGCAGCGGTGAAACAAAACTAGGCACAAATATACAGCCAAGGAACACAAAATACTGACGTTGTGAAACAAATTTTTACCTCATAAACAGATCCAATGCATATACTGAGACCAGAAATGTTCCCTTATTAAAACACAAATCAAATCTAAACCAAACGTCTGCATCGACTGTGACTCACATTTATAACACTCAGAAGCACTTGATCCTCGAACCGTCTACTCCCCTTCAAATCAATCAAAGCCTAACTACTTTACTTTGCGTGAACACCTTGTCTGTAGAAATGCTCCATCTCTAATTTGCACAATAAATGTATTGACGTTCACATTTGTCATTATACGGCTGTGTCATAGACATGGATGTGACAAAGGTTTGTTTTTCTAAGTTACTACTTTTGACTAGATGTGACTGTGTAGCTCTTACACTGTATCCTCAGTCACCTCTTGTTTATTGATCTCTGTTGTCTGTCTGATGATTGGTGGGAGACACAAACAAGGTGAAAGACAGCAGACTTTAACACGGGACGTCTGACATCAGGACAGACGCACTAAACAGGGATCGATGGAGACGACAGTGCTAATGGCTTAAACAGCCAAGTCAGGAGACCAATCAGTGGACATTGATCAAGGCAGCCAGGGAACTTATGTTTGTTCAAGTTAGGCTTAAACCTTGAACTCATTGTACTCATTCTTTACCAAACTCCCTATTTCATTCGTTGTTCTCTTTGTTCTGCTCAGCGTTCCATCAATTTGGCCGCAACGTTGTTTTCGGTTTGATATAACTAGACATTCATTGAAATTTACACTTATTAAAAGCTAAAAGGCAGCATGAGTGTGCTGCCTGCCTTCGTCCTGTTATTTAAGGCGTGCTTTCAACAGTCACCCAACAATTCCAATTGCATAAAGAAACACTGGCTGATGGTTTGAAGCTACAAAAGTGGACTTTCATCAATCTGAAGTTCTTGGATGCTTGCGCCCGGTCCGATGCTAAAAGCTACCCTCTCCCAACGGACTGTACGGTGAGTTGCATACTCTCCTGTTGTAAATCTTCACAAAGGGCCAGTGAGTGCTCTACTTGCACATAAAACACTCCCTTTATGTTTACTCTTTAAAAGCCCTGTTTGCTCCGCATTGAAGATACTCTGAAATAGACCAAGAGCAAGCACAGGATCCTCTTTAAATGCGACGCTGCTGTTGTGCTTTGCCATTTCGGAAGAGCAGAGTCCACAGAAAAGCTTAGAAAATACTTTCCGCTTGCAAGACATTTGATAAGAAGGGCAGCAATGACTATTGGCTCCATTACTCTGGCACTCAATACAGATGAATTGAGTTATTTCAGGATGTAACTGTGAAATGGGAGCATTGGTGTTTGCTTTCACTCATCCCGTATTAGACTCTGTAAAGCTTATTTAATGTAATTCAATGCAAAACATAGATCACAGAGGTCTGTTGTTTTCAAATAGGGTGAATGATTACATTCAATAATAGGTTGATACATTTATCTCATAATGCCACTTTAAAAGTCATCAGAATATCTCAACAATTCTCAAGATTCTCATTCTTACATTTAAACATGAATAGTAGAAATGCAAATCCCTGATTAATGATTTTATATTTGACATACACTCTCACACTGTTTGTTTTATACCATGAGTATAGTGTGTAGTTAACATATCAGATCACATGTCTCTACTTGAAACCCTTCACTTTAGACTGCTTTAGTCCATTGATGTCTCGTATGTCACACCGACTTTATTTAATGCCGTCCATCTATTTCAACAGAAGGTCTCGGAGGCACAGCCGTCTTCCTGTACCGGAGACACACCTCAGAGCTCAGCATCTGTCAATTCAAACTCGGTGAGCCTCACAGGTGCCAGCTCCACTCAGCCTCTTCAAAGCCTTTGTGTATCGATCAAAGCAAATGGCTGCCTGGGATTTAGAATGCAGCGCTGCGCGTTTCTGCAAAGTCAAACTGACCGGTCTCTCTCGCTTATTGAGGGGTTCAATATCGCTGAGCGTAACGAGCGAGCCGGGGGTTCAGTCTCAGTCGTGTTGGAGTACGTGCTTGTGTATAGTATGAGTGTGTGTGTACATGTATGCAAACTTGACTAAGTGAAATCCTTAAATATTCAAGGAGCAGCAAGATTCAGCATCTTCAGTGTGACGCACAGCTTTAGTCGGCGTGTGTTTCTGGAGATAATTCTTCGATTCTGTCAAAAAGAAAAAATCTGCACAAACGAAAAGTGTTGTGTTTGATGGTTTCTGCTCATTGACTCTGCACCAAGTGATCCAAAACACAGCGTATTTCATCTGTGTTCATCCGTGCAGTGCTTAATAAAACACACCAATGTTTACTCGGAATCTGACATTAAAAATGCAGTTTATTCCACCCACATAAAGTGATGTATTTGTGCAGTCTAAGGTGATAAAACAGCAAATAAGAAAAAGTTTTAAATAATACATTGAAGGAGAAGTCAGACTACTTCTGATGAATGACGCACAACAAAATCTGATGTATGAATGTATGTGGGTTTGCTTGTTCGTCGGTGCAGCTTGTACTTTCATTTCCTCACAACTTCTGCAGTTATATTATTCAGACAGGGAATAATCTTGGCACGTTTCTATACTAGAGTTCTCCCGCCACAATCAGTTGTTGTAATTCTGAAGAAGAAAGTCAAATGTGTGAAGTCCTGAAAAGTTTCAAATAGAGAAAGTACCGCGCATGACGAGCACTGTGGGTGACTCAGCGTGTGTGTGTCTGTGAGTTGGCATCTGTCTTTGTTATTTAAGGTGGTGTGGTCACAGCTCACACCCGCTGTGTTTGTTCTGATCTTTGGTGGGAGAGGAAGGTCCGGCTGCACACTCCTGACCTCCCCCTCCCCACAGTACACACAAAGTCCAGGCTGAATGCTACTGAGCACAATGGCAACTCTTTAATATCAGCTGTGATGGAAACACCTGCCCGCCGTGGCTTTCATCTTGTGCCCTGAAAATGAACCTGTACCTGTACGGGTCTGTGTGATGTACTGAGTACTGAACAAGAATAGCACAGTTCATTGTAATGACGTTAGTACTGTTGGTTTTTCCAGACTGAAACAAAACCGTTTGTGTTAATAGTGGATGTGAAGGTACGACTAGAGTGTCCTAGAGTCCAAATACGACAAAGATTCTTGACGTTACCTGCGGATGGTGGCGTCGCTTGTCTGAGGAGGTGAGAAAACATCTTTAGTTTTCAACTCTAGAGCGATTTCTCCGACGAAAACAAGAAGCTTCCACTTTTCACAAGCTGTAACAAGTAAATGGATGGTCAAAGGGACACCCTGTGTGCACTGTGAGACGCTCTGCTCTGACCTCTGACCTCAGCCCATTCTTTCTCTGTCCCCGGCAACTTCTGATCCGCCTTAACCTATTGATTTGTGATGTCCTCCTGCTGGTTTGTTTATCTGACCCAGGCCGGTCGAATCTATCAGGAAGGCTTCACTCTGCTCTGTGCTTGTTTGAAATTGACAGGTAGTAGATTTACCTTAAAGGTCAAAAGTAAATCAGTTTGCTGTGTAGAACCTCGGCGATCTGTGATTGGTTTTCCATTAATAGCAGTGAAATAGCAAAATACTGTATTATATAAAAGGGGGCGCTCAGCCAGTTCGTTTTGCCTGTGTCATGATGGAGGTGCTGCGATATCAGTCGGCATAATTCAGGGAGTTAGCGTTTTAATCTGACCTTTATGGCTCCTCTCTCTTTAAAGGTCATTCTGTGATTGGTGTGAATACCTCTTTCACTTGATGAATAGGACTCCAGACTGTCAAATCCACTACTTCTAACATGTTCCAGTGGACCTTGTGTCATGCCAGCATGTCACAGAGCCAAATGTCCTTGAAACATATGCTCTGTCTCTAATTAAAGGGAAGCTCCAGTGAAGGCTGTAGAAGCCCGGGGCTCACACACACCCTTAATTAGACACAACAGGCATCATGTCCATGTAAGTGATTGTGAGTACTGGCCTTATTATCCCAGTTAGGACCTACCAATTATTCATACAGTGGATCATAACTGGAAAAGTCACTCATCCTATATGTACTGGATTATGAACATAGCTGAAGGCCGAATCAACGGAAATACAAGGAAATTATTCTACTATGATTGATCATATTTGGATAAACAAGTTAAAATCTTTCCCACTGAAGATATTAATCCAACTTTACTTTTCTTTTCTCTTTTAAGTCAGAATGTGCCTGCATGCGTTTGTTGTGAAGCTCCACAATAGACTGAAGAATTTAATTCCCTGAAAGCTGAACTAGTGGGGATCCTCGCAACCTTATCATCTTCTGTTAAATAAATCTTTCAAATATTCCTCCACCTCCTTGTGCAGCGGCTCAGGCACAGAGATGTTAGAATGATGTTCCATGCTTTGCGAGGGAATACAGCCCACATCATTTCTGTCTGTGGTAAAGGTCTTACATTCCTCCCTCTGCATCTTTCTGTTGTTCACTTCAGAGGTGTCTGAGCTCTATGAGGGGATCCCAGGATTCTTCATCATTTGTTTCCATACCCTTGGCATCATCCTCATCCTTGTACTGGTCAATCCTGCATATAGTTTCTAAGTCACTGGCTGTACTGCGGCTTGGTGAGCAGCTTTTACTGAGCTCGTGCGTCGCCCAGACAGGTTCAGTCTTCTAAAGTCACTGTATTGAGTTCTTCAATGTCTCTGGGTGAAGGATCGGTGAGATTTCCTCCAGTTTCCGTCACGATGCTAACTTGTGCCCCAGTTGCCCCTCAATTCTTCTTCTAAAGTATTGCAATTGTGCTTCTCCTTAGCCCGTATCCACGCACAATCTGTCAAACACACATTTGTACGTCTGACAGCATAAACACTGTGGCAATCTCTGCTTGTGGCCCTCCTCCGACATGTCACCTTCCTCCTCACGCACTCCTACAACTGCAAGCAGGTTGGCTGTGATGATCAATTGAAAAGTACACTTAGCTCGCACCAAGCAACACAAAGGCATTGATATTTAATGAGGACGCAAGGGAAACCTGTTCACCTCAGTTTGTGTTTATTCTTTTCAGACTAAAGAAAACCAGAGAGGGATTTGAGTCCAGCTGGAATTTGATCCCTGCTTCTATACAGCGTCTCAATGTCAGTGTTTATAAATGCCAACATTTACAAGAAATACCTTTCCTGGACAAATTGGAGATAACTTCCTATAATGTGCTGTCCTTATCACACTTTGTATAGGAGTGGCTTGTATTCAGAACACATCAATACAATCCACAGAGTGAGCTGATCCAACATGCTGCCATGTGCACGCTGAGCAAAATTTGATACAAGTCAATCCATTAAAAATTGACTTAATGCCATCAATAAATCTATGCGGGAACTCTGCCGTCCTTGTGTCTGCAGCAGGTACACAACTGAATCACCTGCAGATTAAGAGATGGAAATGATCTGTAGAATCCATTTAAAGGTGTTTGATCTTGTATTTAACTCGAGCCATGTGTTTGCAAATGCACATGTGCCATCTGCCTGTTTATTCATGAGTTTATATTTCTATCCAGAAGTTATCCCAAGAGATTTGGGAAGGGTTCCACACAAGAAAAACAGCGGGTGTTAATTTTTACACACATACACACACACAATCTAATGCTGTATCCAACCACATTGTGAGCACAGTGTTGTATTGTTAGTAACAGGGGGATGGGGCGGGGAGGGGGGATGTCCTCATCAGCACAGCCGTGTGTGGGCTGTGCACTTTTGATTCTCTGAGGCGCTTCTCGAAGTGAACGCCTCTCCATCGCCTTTTATCTGTGCATCACGTACAGCTGGAGGCAGAATAAACTTCTCGCCATTATTAGAAAAGTTCTGAAGCAATCCAGTGAGTCAATATGACATTTGACTTGCCATATATGGGTAGTTTGTTTGTTTAGGGTAAGCATGTCGGATAACAAACTTCACAACATGATTTAATCCGCCCACAGTCACGATGCAAATCCGACACTGATGCAAAAATCCTGGTTTGTTTTTGTCTCTGCTGCTTCTTTCTATTGCATTCATCTGTTCAGCGCCTTAGAAACAACGCTGCAGCTGTTACAGTTGTTAAGAAATGTTTGCGTTTTATTTCAGGAAATTGATTTTGAAGGCTCCAAAGTTTTAGAAAACATTTTTTTCATTTAGATGTGTTGTTCTCCATGTTGACATTTGATTTATTTCTTGCTTTTGAATGAATCACGCCATCTTATTCAAAGACTTCTACTCCCCCCCATACTGCATTAATGGAAAGGCAGAATGCACAAGGTAAGATGCTCACATGAATAAGTAGGCTAACAAAAAAGCCTGAACTCATCCACATAAATGAATGAAAGAATGAAAGCTGCTTGCTTGCCACTTTTACAGCAACTTCTCATCTCCAGTCTTTCCCTTAGAACCCACACAATGAGCTCAAACATTAAATGGACAAGACGCCTGAAGGTTGTTTCATTATGAGACTTCAGCTTGTCGGACATGTGGAGCTCTAATGTACCTGTCAATCCAATTTCCACATTTCATAGAGGCAAATACAATTCCTTTCAATTGATATACTGGATATCTTTGTGTTCGTCTCTCTGTCTGTCTCGTCTCTTGTCTGTTTAGTCATCTCTGTCTCCTTTTCTCTGTGTGCACAGTGTCTAGTTTCATACAAATGTAAGGTAAAGGACAGGAGATCTTTGCCACAGCCCAGATGTTGGTGTCACATGGCAGCGCCCAGCCGGAGGGATCAACGGCTTTACATAGCAGCTGGTCAGATGGGGAGATGGGGATTAACAGGTCCAGCAATTAACCTGCGAATGCGAGCGGAGATCAGACACGGCCTCTCTCACTGCATATACAAGAAGATATTTCCCCTTTTGTTTTCTCTGTGTTTGGAAACTGAAATCCTGACACAACATGGTACTAATGCCAGACAATGACCCTGCGTAAGATGTTATTATAGTGGAGATAAGAGGCAATAGAAATGGACTAGTGCTCGACAAAGTGACGAGAGACTAGAGTTGGAGCTAAAAAAGTGACCAGTACCAGATTGGTTACTGTTTCCCTGGGTCAGCAAAGTTCCTGGGGTAATGAAAATGTTCTAGAGATCCTGAAAAACATCTTACAAAAAGCACTTAAATGTGAGTAAAATCCAAAACAATGACTTTAAAGTGTGAAATCTTCAACAAACTGCAGATTGGTCATAATCCACACGGTGGTAGATTCTATTTCTATAGCTATTCTTCTGAGTTTGAAAGATGGTGGATCAGTCAATGCAGTGTGAGAGCAGTCAGCCCACGCCGGGTGTTCACGCTGGGTGGAGGCTCACACTCTCCCACTGATGCATGTATCAGCCTGACTCGTCTTCATGACACGACTCTCTTCCCTCCATCTCCATCTCCAGCATGTCATGAGAAACTCCTACCGCATCTGACTGAAATGTGTTTGACGTTTCATCAGCAGACTCGGCAACAAAAGCAGAACTTTTATCATCAGAGGCAAACGTTAATGCATATCAGCGCTCCTCTGTTTTTACCACTGCAGCTCGTGTGCGCGTGTGTGTTGTTATGAGTACGTGAGTGTGTGTTTAGCATCTAAATGATCACACTTCTCTCGTGGGACTCCCCTCTCCTGAGTCATGTGGCGGCAGACTCTGCTGCTTTCTGTGCTGCGGCACGTTCAATCAGATTGATTTTGCTGGCGAGCAGCTCTGCAGATTGACAACTCAGCATGAAGTGACAGCAGCACGGTCAGACAGAAACTTGGTAGAGGAAAAGATAAACACACAAACATTTTTTTTTTGTCTGTACAAGATGTCAGCTTTTTCTCAGAATTATCAATCCACCGCCAAGAGAAAAAAAAAATCCTATATTTCTTCATGTAACACCATTTTTCTTCCTTCCTTTTATGGAGGTCGTGTGTAAATCATTATGAAGACGCAGGTAGCGAGGTTGGAGAGAGAGAGGGAGGAGAGAAAAATGAAGGGTTGAGAAAAAAGTGAGGGAGAAAGAGAGAAAGAGGGTGACATTCACCAAGTGGGGGAAAAAATGAAATAGAAAAATTGATGGGAGAGGCGCTGGCTGTCTCAGATGGAGAGGGGGAGAGAAGGTCAAGGGGATGAGGGTCCACTGCTCCACAAATTACCACTCAGCTAGTTGTCTGCGTTTCCCGATAATTTGCAGCCCAAGGGGAAAAGGAGATCGTTAGTGATTGTAGTGGATGGATATGAGAGGGGAAATATATTGCTATGGACTTTTCTCCGGGTTTCAGTGGCAGATCTATAAGGAGAGTGCTTATAGGAGAAAAGGGCCAGGGTCAGAGCAATCAGAGGGGCCGTGGGAGGAGTGGGAGCCTTTGAGACGGTGAGCCGGCTCTCTCTGACTCACAGGGTTCAAGATCGGCGAGTGTGTGAGTGTCAGAGTATGGATGTGAGACAGGAACACTATAGGTGCTGCGCTTTGATACTCTTCTTCTATCTGTGTGAGGTTGCGTACTGAGTTGCAAGTAAAGTTAAGTAAAGCTGTCTATATAAGTAAATCCCCTGTTATATGATATATACACACACACACACACACACACACACACACACACACACACACTCTCCAGCTTCATCCCTCACATATACTGTAATTGCTTTCACTCTGCTATCTGTGCTGTGCAATTAGTATGAAGAGTCATTGTCATATATGCAGAATTATTAGAAGACTAAATGGATCTTTTGTTGTCATAGCGCCACCATCAGGTCGACTGACGTTTCATCTTTGTGCTTCACGTGTCTCAACTTTGGCAGCTGATTATAACTAAAAGAAATAAAGCGCTATACAAATACACTTAACAGAACCAAACACACATGACCTTTGACCTTCTGGGAGGCGGTAATGGTAATATGTTCTTCCTGGTCGGAGATCATTTATCCTGTTTAGTGTTTAGTCTGCTTGTGATGGCTCTTTTTATTACCATATGTGTGTGGTTGAATGAACCTTTATTAGATTAATTTATGCATCGTCTTATTACGTTCCGCTCTATCACTTTCATATTATGGAATGTAATGTGTTGTGTTGTTTGCTGGACGACGGGACAAAGAAACAGACACTAATCCTCTTCCTCACCAGAGTGTCTCAGAGCTGTGATGATGAAAACAGTCTGAAATTGGGGTTGCGCTCTTTAATCCTGTCGCTGCTGAGCCACTGGAGGATTGTGTTGATGTTTGCAATTCATCTGAAACATCTGAGCAAAAACCACATCCTTAACAATGCAGACGGTGTCACCTCCATGGTTGTTAGCACCAGAAACACTTCTTTGACCAGATCTTTGCCCCGAAGGGACCCTAGATGGCATTTTATGATTTCTATTGTGCACTTTCGCACTGGCTCTGCTCTGACAGCAAAGGCCAAGTATCTATTATCCACATTTCTCAGTGAGCTGATGCTTGAGGCTCTGTGAACGTATTTCTGTCTCACTTTGCTCTTTATGTGACGCAAACAGCCCCGTCACCGCCAGGAAAAGCCCTCAGTTGTTAACGTTAGGGTACCTGGAGGGGTCGACAGCTTGTCGCACCAAAGAGCCGCAAGCTGGAAGCTGAATTTAGAAAGCTAAGTCAAAAAACGGTTTAAAATACTCAACTGAGGAGGCGGTATTAAGCCAAACAGTCAGAATTACGCAACCACGACAGAAACAGCATTGTAAGGATGGTTATTGTAGAAGGTCAAGGTTAGTTATGCAAAACCGACCTCTGGATTTGAGATTTGTGTATCGCGGAAACATCCCATCAGCGTATTACACCACAGAGTCACGCACGCTGTAACACACCACACCACCTTCTTTGCCATGAATCATCCACGCGGTCATGCCGCTTGTGAACGTCATCCTTCCCCTGGTAATAAATCTTCACAGACAAATTGGCTTGGCGCTGCCATTCGGCTAATAGAGGGGTGAGGTCTGGGTCTCAGGCAGCGACGGGTGAGACCTGGGATGGGGACTGTGGGAACATTTGGCTTTTATAGAGGAGAAGGGCGTGAGAGACAAATGATGTAGCTGGAGGAGAACAATCCCTCTGGAAGCCAACAGGAAGGATTTCAGCCTGTAATAGGAACGTACCTTCTAGTCTACGGCAGAATAACTGTATTACTTTGTCCCATATGTCCGCTTTGCACATCTCAACTTGTACGTCAGGTCAGGTCGAACCATTTTTTTGGGGGATTTTAAACGAGGTAAAAACATGAATTTATCCAAGATGGCAATAAGTGAGACTGCAGCTAAAGTTCTGAACTTACAGAGTTCTATGTTTGCATTCTCACCACACCTCAGCTACTGGGAACATGATGAAGATTAATTGTTTATTGGGTCCTTGGCAGTGTGAAAGGGGCTTTATGCAGTATTGTTAATAATAATAATAATGTTAGCAGCAGAAACTATTCAATCACTCAGGCGTCTCTTTTCAAATGCTTCTTTTGTAGCCAGTTAATACTTCATGATCACTCTCCTTTCTGCTTATTGACCTTCAGATTGATAGCGGTATGAATACAACAATGCTATACTGTGTGTGTGAGTGTGTGTGTGTGTGTTTTATTGTACCTTCACTTGTGTTATTCCCTTTTGTCTTTGTTTATCAGGTTGCTTGTAACAATCGACGTGCGAGGGCATCAGTCTAGGTCAGGTTTACACGGCAACGCGGCGACAAGGTCCAGAGAGTGATGGAGTGTCCATCTGTGCACATCTATCCAACACGCAGACAAGTGATTCATTTCTCTGCCTTCTCCTTTTCTACGTTTGTTTGTAAACCACAGATGCCTCCAGTCTTTCACAAAGAGATGAATGTCAGCTGATATCTGGGTCAAGCGTTGTGGCTACAGTAGAATGGTAGAGATGCAAGTGGGTCAGAGTCGTGTTGTGTGTGTGTGTGTGTGTGTGTGTGTGTGTGTTTGCATTTATATGACAGATTGTATCTTTGTGTGTGAAGGCAGATCAATCACACCGCTGACAAGACAAATATGTATTAATGTCGCTTGCTGTATAGTCCTCCATTATCCCTCACAACTGACTGCCTGAGGTGTAAGTATTGGTTTGCCTACAGGCTTACGTGTGTGTGTGTGTGTGTGTGTGTGTGTGTGTATATATGTGTGTGTGTGTGTGTGTGTGTGTGTGTGTGTGTGTGTGTGTGTGTGTGTGTGTGTAGGAGCTGACTGTGATTGCGGTCGGTGCCTCTGGCTTCATTATAAAATCAGCAGGAGGAACATGCAAACTCCTTGCACACACTGCAGCAATGTACACACCCAGGCTTGCACCAAAACACACACACAGACACGCACACATATTGCAGATGTACACACAGCACACACACACAAATAGACCCTGACACAGGCAAGCCTCTGAGCTGACTGCAGCACATTGCTGAACCTTTCTGGTCCCTCACGAGTGTTTTCCTGCTCTGTCATTCTGGGCCTGACTCAGCCCAGACCGTCCACCGCACCTGCATGAGACTCATGAGACACAATCACCGCCTTGTTTGTTTGCAGGAGAAATGTAATGAATGAAATGTTATTATCATACATCATCCTATTATTCTTCCCTCTTTCGCCTCATACATACTGTTTATCAGCCATTTTTAATAGCTGGAACTCTCTGCCGCACACACACTTGCTGGAGCAGAATTAATGCGCTGGTCTTTGGAATGTGTGTGTGTGTGTTTGTGTGTGTACACGTGATGTTTGTTGTTTTGGTTGTGGTGTTGCAGCACGCTTTGGCGGAAGGCTTGTACAGTTCCCTTAGCTGGCAGGCTGACATGCTTCTGGAGCAGATGGTGCCGACTGAGAACATGAACACTGCCGGTGCCCTTGGACGGGACAGGAAGTCTCCTCCCTGATTCTCCTTTTTTATTCTCTTCTTCTCCTCTTTTCTATCTCTCATCCCCCTCCCATTTTTCCACTCTTTTCTTTTTTCAAATACAAAGTATGTGGCGTCTCTAATGTGAGCTGTTTGTGAGGCTGCATCCTTTCTTTTGGACCAAAGTCATCGTTTCCACTCTGAGTTGCTTTCTGGCTGCAGATACACACACACACACACACACACATCAGACTCAGGCAATCCCATGTGCCAGATGTTATTGTTTGTTAAGTTTCAGCTTCGGTTGTGTTCAGGGATGATAAACCTAGTACTTATTGTACATGGAGTACGCTGAAGTAATACTGCTTGAATTCAGCACGCGATGGATCAGATCAGTTCAGATTCATTCCATCCATTGATTTATATTCTATGCCACAGGAGGTTGCAGCCTGTTCCTAATGGTCATTGGAGGAGAGGCAGGGCACAGGTCACAGTCATAGGTCAAAGGTCACAGAGGAGATGGGACATAAGGAGGCAGCTTGGCGTCGAACCTCTGCTCCTTAGCATTGAAACCAGCCAGCAGAGCAGCTTCAGGAGTCCAATCGGGTTGCTTCCTGAATGCAAGAGTTGTATTTTGTAATTCCATTGTGGTATTAGTGTTCCTACTAAAGTAAAGGACCGGAGTACTTCCTCTCCTTCAGCGATACATTTCCTCTTCACTCCTCTGCCCGTCTCTACTGGTCTAGTATTGCTATTGACGCCGATAATTAATATGCAAATGAATTCCTTTCCTTTGTTTTTCTGCTTTGCTTTGCCTCAGGAGTGTTTGGTTCAGTATCACACCGCTAAGCTTCTGACCTCTGACCCCTAACTACTGAGAGACGCTGTAAGCATGGCTTAGCTCTGATTACACTTGTGACCTACGCAGAGCAAACTTTCTCCATGTCCAGATGTAGCGACTGCCCTGTGTGTGACCTTTGCTTGTCCATCTGAATCAGTTCAGTTCAGCCGTCTCTTGGTCCCAGCACGTGTCTCTGCTCAGTCTGTCCTTTTTATCTCTGGGTCTTCTGTCTGTTTTTACCTGTGACTCTGCTTTTTCTCTCTTCCCCTGTGGTACCTTTGCTGATCTGTCAAAACGTTGCTGCTGCTGCTGCTTTCGTCGTCATGTTCCCGTCAGTCTGGTCAACCGTACGCACCTCAGCCACGTGTCCCTACACACCTTGCTTTGTCTCGCCTCCTGTCTGGTCTCTACCTGGGAGGCGATTTACTCGGCGCTCCCCCGGCAAGCGGTGTCCACGCCGTTGGATGACAGGATGACACATTTCCATCCCTTTCACAGTGTGATATTTTATAGTGTTGCGTTTTGCGGCGAGG
Organism: Genypterus blacodes; assembly: GCF_046128005.1. Lineage (NCBI taxonomy): Eukaryota > Metazoa > Chordata > Actinopteri > Ophidiiformes > Ophidiidae > Genypterus > Genypterus blacodes. Next base: position 301,633 of record NW_027466835.1, read on the forward strand.
ATCATTTTTCATCATGCTGAGGTGATTGCGGCCATCAGTCATGAGAATCCACTGAGTTTTCATTATCTCACATGGATCAGCACAGTTATATCTTTTGAGACCACAGATGAATTTAACAAGACAGTAAGTGTGTGTGTGTTTGTGTGTGTGTGTGTGTGTGTGTGAGTGTGTGCTAGTGGATAAAAGGGGTGGGCAGCAGAGGTCATCAAATGCAGAGATTATCACACCAGACACAGACAGATTAAAGAAGGAGAGAGCAGAATGAGGTCAAGGCCTGATGTCTGTTCCCTTAGCAACTTAAATTTATGTTATATTGGAGGGAGAGGTCAGGGGTCACACAGAGCCATATGGACAACATGTTCTATCGCAGTAACTTCTTTTATAACGCTATATAGCTTTTTCTTATTCTTTTAGTTAGGTAAGATCGATGAGAAAAATCAAGGTTCTTCGTTGCAGGGAAAGAGAGAGAGAGAGAGAGAGAGAGAGAGAGACAAAGCGAGAGAGAGAGAGAGAGAGAGACAGAGAGAGAGAGAGAGAGAGAGAGAGAGAGAGACAAAGCGAGAGAGAGAGACAGAGAGAGAGAGAGAGAGAGAGAGAGAGAGAGAGAGAGAGAGAGAGAGAGAGCGCATTGTCACAATATTTTGAGTAGGCAGTCAGGCAGACAGGTTTTATATTTAAGAGAGACACACACACACACACACACACAGACAGACAGTATTCTCCATGCAGTCAGAGTGAGTACTGGTGATTGGGTGTTGACAGATATATTTTTCATTCCATTGGAGGAAATAATACTCTAATCCTTTGCCTAAGTAAAGGTGGGAGTGCCACAGTGAGGATTGTCACTCATCTAAACACACCGATTGGAATTTCTTTCAGAATTTGTCGTATCATTGCCGCACATGTTCCGAGCCGTCCGGTGCTCTGCTCTTCCTCTTCCACCTTTAAAGTGTCATTTAGTCAGTGGGGATCTTTAAAGGTGCTCGGGGAGTAACGTATTGATGACTCACGTCTTGTTTCATAAGCAGGCGACTGTTGATCTTGATGATGGAGGGATGAGTGAAGACGGAGCCAAGGTGCAAAATCAGGGACATCCCACAAGACTTGACTCATCTGCTCTCCAAAGCTCACATTTACAGTGAGTTTACTGTAATTTTCTAAACATATAACAAAATGGACTTCTAAATAAATTTAGAACACACACAAGAAAACACACAACCATAAACCTACGACACAAAACATCTACACACAAACCGTCAAACATGAGCACAGACTCACACACACACACACACACACACACACACACACACACACAGAGGAGGAGAGGAGTGCTGACAGTGTGGTCCCAGGTTTAATGGTAAAACGCTGTGGATGGCTCCTCTGAGAGCATCAAGCTGAGCTCCTCTAATGATGTACATTCCACTCGAGACACCACTGCAACATAATGAACGCCGGTGTGTGTGTGTGTGCGTGCGTGCGTGTGTGTGTGTGGACGTCAATGTGTGTGATTTGAAGCAAAGAGGAGAGAGGAAAGAGACAATATCAAAGCAGGGCGAAAAGGTCCTAACAGGATTAAAGAATCTCCTGCACTCTTCACTACGACAAAATCCAATCATATGATCCAGCAGCCGAGCTTAAGTTTATCAGCGCAGACTTTGGTTTTAAATGGAGTTACGCTTGAATCAGCTAACTTCATTATAAGATGTCAGTGCCAATGCAGAAGCTACAAGGTACCATCATCCTGGGCTGAGTCATTGTTGCAGTTCCAATTCCAGCTGTGCGCAACTTAATTAATAGACAGCCGTGCCAATTAATTCATTTCCTGTCGAAGCGTGGTCAAACACCGCACCATCACACCTCTATTTTCATCCCCTAACTACACACAGACGCCGGCTTAATTTCAGCGGGTACAGTGTGTCAGTCTGGTGGAATGAGTTTCTGGCATTTCAGAAATTTAATTGAACGTCACATTTGATTTGCCGAAAATTCTTCGCCGGGCTTCCGTAGTGAGTTTGCGCACTGCAGGTATCCCGGCAACCTCCACCACCTCCCAGACATCCACACGTCCAGATCCTCTTACAGATCAGATCAATCGACTTGTGTAAGACTTGAGCATATTATTGGTGGGTTTAGATGATGTAATAAAATTATAATATAGTAGGAACATTTTGGAAACCCACGTTTAGTGTAGGTCTGCATGTCTCACTCTGTTGCTTACTCACTCACTCACTCGCTCACACACACGTTTTGGAAGGTTTTCTCCTTGTTCTTAAAGGCAGGGGTGTGAATTTAACCATTGCTGTGTGGAGTAAGTGGGATTGACGATAATAGATTCCACCAATGTACAGTAGAAATGAAATCTATACCCATATCTTTTCTTTTTTGGTGCAATTTGCAACATATATGAGCAATAGTTTACAGTAGTTTATTTAGGATTTCATCATGACTCTGATCTTCTCCTACCTCCAGTGATGCTGTCTCCTGTATTCAAGCAACTGTCAGAAAGCTGCTGGAACTATGGCATGCCACATAATCAGGTATCTCTCCCCTCTACTTGTCTCTTTTTCTCCCCCTCCCTCCCTCCCTCCCTCCCTCCCTCTCCCTCTTGTTCAACAGTATAACCAACATTTTGCAGGAAACCCTTGCGGTATATCTGACAAGCCTGCACAGACCTACACTGACAGTGCAGCGGTTGAACCTATATATGGTTAAAATGACACAAATCATTAAATCAAGTGAGTTTCAGATATTAGCAGTGGCAGTGAGCGCTGTCCTGACATTGGCCTGACTTTCCACATCCAAATCTTTGCCAGTCTTCCCCGTCCCCTCCCCGTCTGTGGGAACCATCTTCTGGTGTTGTAATCCCCCCCAAGTACATTCTGCATGACTGCTCGGATTCTTTGCCTGTGTGTGTGAAAGTGTACGTATGTGTGTGTGTCAGCATAAATGAGTGTCTCCCAGCAGTCAGTATTAGCAGGCTGTGTATTGAAGCCCTTCCAGAGCATCCACAGCGGGCGGGAGAGAGAGAGAGAGAGAGAGGGGAAGTGAGCGTCTCAGTAGAGAGGTTATAATGGGCTCAGGATCACTTCAACCCAGCTGCCATGTTTGTGTTGTTTTCATTGCTTTCATTGTGTTTCTACCCAAACAGATTGAACCATAATCTGAGATGAAAATGATTTTGCTTGTAAAAATAATGATCTTTATCTTTATACAATCTGCTACCAAAATCAAACAAACACTTCTTAAATCACTCTTTCCCTCCTTCCTCTTCCCTCTCACTCCCTCGCCCATGTCCTGCTGTTGCCTGCTGGTCTGCAGGGAGGTTGCATGTTTGCGGCTCAGACCTGCAGCCTCCTATCAGACCTCTGCCCTTTGCTTAACCTCACACTCTCTGTGTCCCACAACAAGACAATTCCCGACATAATCCCTCTCGACTCTCCCCGGTCTTTGCTTAGCAATGACAGCGTCTGAAGAGCAAATTAACATTGGGCGGATGGGAAAAATGTTTGAAGAGGCTGTGGTCATGGTAACGGATATTAGTGATTTATATTCCAAAGATAATGTGTACCCCAAAGAAATGATTCAGTGACCTTTTAAATGTAACGGTAATATGAAGTTATGCTGGCTGAAATGAAAGTTCATTATCAGGATGATTTGAGCTGATCATACTTCCAAACTCATGTTTGGGAAAAGAAATGGCTGACAAATTCAATTTCAAGACAATTTTGGGGAAAGCCCCATGTAAAGCCATTATAAGAACGACAATACTGCCTGTAAAATCTCATGGCCAAAGTGCTGCGTGTTTACATGTCAGCCAGCTGTCTGTCACTTCCTGTAATATCATCAAAAACGTAATGAAAACAAACCCTTGGACGTTCACCTGTCAGGCCAGAGGGGAGGGAGGCAATTTTCTCTGAGTTGCTGTAAATTGTATGCTGACAGTAGATAGGTGATAGGTGAGTGTGTGTGTGTGTGTGTGTGTGTGTGTGTGTGTGTGTGTGTGTGTGTGTGTGTGTGTGTGTGTGTGAACGGGAAGCCTCTCATTTTGTGTTATCAATTACTATCACCTGTCACAGCAAGCTTGTTAAGGCAATATGAATATGGAGCCAACAAGGGATAAAGAGAATCATCCCAAAAGAGCAAATATCAACTCTCTTTCTTTATGACCAGACAAAGCTGATGCTGAAAATAAATAAAGGTACTTACAGCTCTGACTCTACATATCTGGATTCTATGTATGCTATAAATATTTCCCTGTGAAATGAATTATATGTTAAAGGTTATAGATTGAAGTTACTTTAGTTTTGGAATTCTGGTAGAGGAGTTCAGTGCAGTGCAGTGCAGTTTGGGCATAAATGGAAACAGTGATTACACACACTGTGAACTTAGCACTTAGAATATGCCCATAGAATACATAGAATATATAAGTAATTATAAAGTGGATTTCCAGGTGTTGGGTGTCATTGAAGTTCACATAAGTGTACAGAAGTTGAGATCTGTAGTTGCTTCTGCCTCAGTGAAATGGACAAACTCATCCAGGCGTAAAGCTCTTCTTCTTCTTCCTCTCTCTTCCAGACACGTCTTTAGAGGTCTGACTGAAGGGACGTGCTTCAGTCTCTCACACGGAAAGATCCGAGTGAATACACGCGTCACCTTGTCATGACAGCGTGTTCACGGGTAACAGACATCACTGCTGCTCTCTGAAACTCAAATTTGTCTGATGCAGCCGTCCTCCCACACAGACTGAACCCTGCTCATCAAAGGAAGCTTCCCGATCTGTCAGTCTATTAAACCTCCTGTATTGTATCGCCGCCATTTCATTCATTTCTCCATCGGAACTGATTTTGTCGTTTTTGGAATCTGGTGACTTCAGCCCCTGACAGCCTTCTTGTGTGTTGTGATACTCAGTAATGGAGGTCCTGACCACCTGAATACTTCTGCTTTAAAGCGTCACTGCTGCCTGACCTCTGCTGGTGTGATTAGCCGCGTTGACATTTGTGCCAGGGCGCATTTCTAATTCTGAGCGAGTTGATGAGAATATTTCCATCCTCCTTTTTTTGAGCCGAGCTGCAAATCCGGCTCGCTCTGAAAGGTTAAAGCCACTTTGCCGCTGTCCGGTGCTGAAATGCCCTCAGCTGTAAAAAAGAGGTGAAGGTCTCTCTGTGCAGAAGTGACCCAGGCTGTTGAGGGCGCATCAGCTGAGATGGTGCAGGGGCGTTTAGTAGGACGTCTATAGAACTATTGGACCTTTCAGCCAATGGGCATTCAGGATGTTTAGCGAAGTTTAACTCAGTTGTTAATGGATGTTTTATAGATTTCATCCCTCATCCTTTTTGAGGACAAACATGCGTCTCCTCTTCCACCTCCTTTGCCTTCTTTTCACTATTGAATATACTTGACCACCACACAACACTGAGCTGTCACCCTCCTGTCATTCCACCATACAGTTTGATGAATGTTTCCGGGCACAAGGTCATTTTGGATTTTGGAGCAACGCCGAGCACAACAATCCCCCGTGTCTGAACCCGAGCTCAGGTTTCAAGCTTCGGGTCTGCACCTTACACTCACCTCAGATTCAACCCTACAATCTCTAAAAGCTTTCTGATAGAAGCTATTTTCAGTAAATTAGTCACAGTGTGCCGTCTCCTTATTTCTTGCTGTCATAACATAACATAGTCTTTTATTTTTAGCCTGCTAGCAGCTTTTGCATCTTATTTCCCTTAAGGATTCTCAACTACGTCGTCCGTCGTCTCGGTTTCTTTCTTGTGAATAGCAGGTTCAAAATGATCTCTAGATTCTTGCCGCATGTCTACGTCGCTCATACATTTGTTTATGGAATGTTTTAGAGAGCTTTGTTAATGGCTTACTGGGCAGTTTGGCAGTGTGTTTCCTCACTTAACCGCTTAAGCGCTCAACCCTGTTAGTGATGCATTTCCTCAGTGGCTCTTAATGCAAAACAGCAACAATAGTTCAGCTTCAAACTCATTCATTTAGATGAATTCTCTCTCCTTGCCTCTGCTTGTTGTTGTTGTTGCAGTCTTCTTTAAACTTTTTTCATGATATATGATATTTTTACTTCATTGATATTTGTGCAATTTTGCTGGATTTTCAGTGTGTTTGCACATGTATAGTCTTTTGGGTATACAGTGTGTGTGTGTAAGTCCTTTGACACTATTTCAGTCATCAAATCCCAAACAAATGAGTATGAACCAACACAAGTTTTTATTACTTTATATCTCTTTGTTATACTGCACAAAACTCACCAACTTAATCGACCTACGCAGGTGAAAGTTGTCTATGATGGCATTATGATGGCATTTACAGAGACAAACCATCTCTCTTTCTTTCTCTCTCTCTCTCTCTCTCTCTCTCTCTCTCTCTCTCTCTCTCTCTCTTTCTCGCGCCCTCTTTCACACACATGCATTATGTAGGTGTAATCTCTTCACGATGAACAAACCTTTGTCAGCAGTATCTGTTATTTGCAGTTTCCTGGCAGGCTCCTCTGCGTTTATGTAATCTTTGGTGTCTTAGCTGTTGAGCCATTCTGTCCCCACGACGCCAACCGGCCCCTGCTGGGCCAACACGTGGCCTGTAACTGGACTGTGAGAACGAAGGGAAAGAGAGAGAGGTGGGGAGAGGGAGAGATGATGAAGCATAGAGAGGTCATATACAAGGGGAAACGGGATGAGGCTGCATAAGTCAAACAAAAAAGAGAGAGGAAACAAAAGCAATGCTGTCTGAAAAATGTATCAGTAGTTACAGATTTGCTTGAACTGATGCATCATCATCATCATCACCATTGAAGCTGTGAGGCACCCTGCTGCCCATCAGGTGCTCATTTTGTTTCAGTTCTATTTTCCCTTTGCTTTTGAATTTCTCTTTGTAGAGTTTCTTTTTGTTTTCTTTTTATTTCACTCAAAAGAGAATTAGCAGCCCTATATCCTTTCTACATGAATTCTTTAACAACTTGAAGTACATCCAGACCACGGGAACCTTAGCTGAGAAACGTGTGTTGTGTTGACCGCGCAATCAATGAAGAAACCTGCTCCATGAAGAGGCTCAGCTGGTTTGTAACAGTTTAATCCTAAAACCTACCAACTGTATTTGACCATCCAGCTTCATCAGGAGCAGACGACCACTTGAACTGGATTCACATGTTGCCACTCAGCCGAACCTTAGGGATCCTCTCCTGCAGCTCTTTTTCCCGTAAGGATGCAGCCTTTTGCAGTTTGGCACTGGTGCAGCCAGGCGTGGTGGGGAATGGGAATGAAGGGATTATGATGAGCTGTTAGCTTTTGCCCTACACCAAGACATGCACACACATTAAAAAGGAGCCTGGGCAAACCAAATTAGGCTGCCAAATTGTGTGCTCCCTCATCTCTGCCTCTTCTGAGCCTTTGATGGTCCGAGTCTCTGGGGGCTCTGTCATTATCAGGGGGAGATGAGAGGATTGCAGAGCTTAGAGCCTCTCGGCACAGAGATAAGATGGTAAAAGTCCATTTTAACTGAGACAGAGAGGAAAGGTGACCTGTGGCAGATTTAATTTGAAGGTCAACACGAGTAGGCTGTATAATCGCCTTTGCTGTAAACTAAAAAACAGTTTAGACGCCCACATCGTGTGAGAACATCATCATGCCCTTTAAGATAGATATTGAGAAATATTTTTTTGGCTAACTTCCCTGATGCACAAGTAAGACTAATTTTGAGAGGGATAATAAGTTTTAGAGAGAATAATATTTGACCTTTGGAATTTCTGAGATGGCTTTTTTCAGAGGATTTGGGGATTTTGAATGTGATGAAGATGTCACGGCACAGAGCCTTCCAAAGTCCTTACCCGACTGCTGACTTGACCTGGAAAAGTGCCGGAATGTTGAATGTGTCGCAGTCGTTTCTGTGTCAGTTGGGTCTTTATTATTGATTATCAATTATTAGCAATCATTGAAAACGTAATTGCTGGTGGTGCTGCTTTTCCCCAGGAGTGGTGGTGCCAATGTACACCAATGAATCTGTGTGTATCCGTCCATCCATCCATCCATCCGTCCATCCATCCATCCATCCATCCATCCATTTCTCTCTTTATACAGTCGTGTGTTGTGATTGTATCTTTTAGTAAATATTGAGTGTATAGGCGTGATTTGATTAAGCTGATAATGATGTTTGACGTTTGAGCTGCATGCAAATCACCAGATGACATTAAACCTACAGTTTAATATGGTGGGAGGTTATGTCATCACCAGATGGGGCGGAAAAATCAATAAAGCCTGCAAATCCCTGCAGCTATCATAGAATGTAGATCAAAAGCTATAAATGATTACATCTCAGCATCATTTATTTATTTAACCTCTATTTGTACAGGGAATTCATAATGTCTATCTGTTTGGAGTTTTTGTTTGTTTCTTATAAAAAAAGATTAATCATTTCTGACCAAACTTGGTAAATGGTGGGTTTACTGCAGAGCATTAAACTTTCACCGCCTACTAATGTGGAGCTGAGATCATCCTGATTCAACATTAGACAGGGATGAGAAAGTGTCACCCAGGTAGAAACCGTATGTCACACCGTTGACATTTTTCTTATAATTTAAATTGTTGCAAATTGCCCCAAAGACAGGAAAATCACAAAAACTTGTTCTGTTGTGTTTTTGTTTGTATTGTCATAGCAGTGATGTGAAGAAAAGGAAGGAGACTGACAGGCTGCAAGAAACTTATAAAGAGTCAAACTGAAAAAGTGATTAAAAAATGAAAAAAAGCTCAACAATATTTTGGTGAGTTGAATTGTCATTACTAAACTCTGAGATGCTGACAGATTCCTAATGAGGCTGCTGGGACCTGATCCACTTACAAGCACACAATTCAATCCCTGCTCTAGCTCTGAAAAGTTACCGTACCGATCAATAATGATACATAAAAGACGAAAACTGTGTTGTGATATGGCACAAAGTAGCTCAGAGTAGCGTTCTACATCTCTGTCAGTACTGTGGAAATATTGGAGAAACTCTTCAGCACAACACTGACACCTGCCAAATGTCCAGTCCACCTCTGGTCATATATATTTATATCAATATTTGCTTGACCCGACTGCCAACCAGCTGGGAGGAATAAAGTTGGTATTTCTCCAGATTTAACAGAAACGCACAATAATCAAGTTTCAAATGGAAATAAGGAGACAAAAGGTCATGGAAAATGTTATTATTAGAATTCAATACTGCACCGGGTGCCGGTGACGTAGTGACGGCCGGCCTTTGCATCTGTGCAGACGCATCAACAACTCGGTCGGGTCACGATGTCCGTATTTTGTCTCGATTTGTCTTTGTTTTGTCTAACTTTGCGATAAGCTTTTTAAACACGGATAATCTAGCTGCTGCTGCTGATTACGCATGCGTGATGAATTCCACACACACATATGCACACATAGACACAAAACGCTTATGCACAAACACACAGAGCAGCCCGGCGCTAAAGCTGTCGGATTAAAAACTACGTCAAAAATGTCTCTGGAGCCGTGTGCAAGGGGGGGAGGGGGGCAGACGGGGTTATGTAATGATAAATAAAGAACTGACCATGTGTTGAGCTTGCTGTGTTTAAGGTTTGACACATATACAGTAGGTTTACCCTTTTCTGTGATTTATGCTCTATACCCTGAGGAAATGTTCTTCTGTGCTCACATGACTACAGAAGAGGAAGAGGAGGTTACATTTCGATATAGCTTTGCCTCAGCTTGCACCATCACATCCATACAATTTTAATCAGCTTGCTTTGCTTGGCTTTCCTGCCTGAATGCATGGATTCCCCTGCGACTTCTCCTGCCATTAGGCGGTGCAGAAGGAACTCCCCCTACAGGTCGCAATCTGCAGAAACACAAACACACACTCTACATGCTGCAGCTTTTGCGGCCATCACAGTTGTTGTTTGCCCAAAAGTGAGCGTGTAACTTAATCCCTCCTGTGAAGAGGAGAATGAGAAGGAGACAAATTAGCCGAGCTTGATGACGTCTGACCTTGACGTGTGGCTTCTCTCCGTGGGCTCGATTGGCTCAATGGGGGGTGGGGGATGTGGGGGAGAAATGGAGTTAAGTGGCTCTCTGTGAGGACGCGATACAGATTTCACTTCCGACAGGCTGCATCTCATTACAAACGTCTCTGCAGGAGAAAGAAAGGGAGACGTGAGTGAGGAGGGTGAGGAGGGTGAGGAGGGTGAGGGAAGATCGTATGGAGCAAGAGAGAGGGGATGAGAGAGATGGAGAGGCAGAGTTAAAGAGAGGGATGTGGGAGGAAAAGAGATGAGTGTTTGTCATGGTGCAGTGGGATGTGATTTGTTTTTAGTTTGATTTAACTGGAAATATTTTCAGCACAAATGCAATGGAAATAGTTATATAAATTGGGTGTAGGAATATATGACTTCCATTTTACAGCTCTTTCTCCCCTCCCCTGCACCCCTTTCTGTCTCTTCTTGACACTCTGGCTGTGCTCGCCCGGCTGTCTAACGTAAGTGCACGAGCAAAGATTTCCTCCTCCAGCTCTGCACTTCAGTCTGAGGGAATGATGCTGAAGTTTGGCTCGTGCTGCCTATGTGCCTCTGTGCCTCGCAGTCATTTGGCTCAACCTAGTTCAGACATTTCTCTCCTCTTTTGTTCGAAAATCACAAAGCAATCGTATTGGACAGGAGAGAGATGGAGTCTTCATCTTGTTTCGTGGCCAAACGCAGACTAATTAATGTGATTCTCCAACTAAAATCCGTTTTTTAGAATTAAACACACACTCCAGTGGGATCACAGATGTTTCATTTGGAAAACAACAACAACAAATTGTAATTTCATCCTGCATGGATCTTGATTTCATTTTAGAAGTTACCCAAAGATGTTCTTTCCAAGCTCTTAACCTCTGTCTCAGTCTATTCTCTTGTCTATGTTGGATGTATATCTACTCTTCTGTTCTGTGTGCGTTAGTTGTGTGTGGAGCTTCTGCAGTCAGTGGGAGCTGTAGAGAGGTTGCAGCAAATATTCACTCTGCTGTGTGTTCTAGTCACCCAAGGCTATTCTGTGCATAGGCAGTGTGTGTGTGGTGTATCACACACTTTTATTCAGCTTGAATGGTGCGCAGTGACATTACAAAGTCCCCTGATGCTGGATTGGGTTCACCGCTTCATTTCTCTGTCTGTGATGAAAACTTTCCCAGCATCTCTGCTTTAATGTCAGGAGAGTTCAGCCTAGACCTCTTCTGTTCTTTGTTTATGTTCGTTTTGAGTGTGTTTTTCTACTTTATTCACTTTAAAGTCATAGTCATGTGATGTCTTTGGCATCTCTCTGGCTCCATTATGGAGTTTGTTTTGCCAGGTTTCATTTAAGAAGGATGGACAACACACTTTCAACAGCATCCTTTCAAGCTTACAGCGGTGATTGTTACTCAAATGTCTTGGATGAAGTTTCACTGTAAAGAGGATTTTGGTGAATGAGATCCGACCTGATCCACGGACAGCTGAGCCTGCTGAGTCTGAGGCTTCACAGGGATATGAAGGCGATTGAAACAGGTGGCAGCCAAATGAGCAGTTAAAGTGATACAATTCTTAGTCCCTGCACTGAAATAGAACAAAGGAGGGACAGTGCCTTGTCCTCCTTCAGGGGTCTGCGTCGTGTACACCCAAGTCGTCATTGAGTCCTTAATTATATTATTAAGTTGATGGAAGTCCTACGCAGATGACATTTGGTAAAGTAATTTTTTATTGCTTTTTGCCTTTACTGTCAGAATGATGCAGAAAGATGTTTTCCACATTTGATCTAAAAAGGAACCAAAACAAATGAACTAATTAACAAGTTACAGCTATCCAATTTATGAGGAAAACATGAATCACAAGCGTGTCAAAATGCCATCAGCGCTTCCGACAAGCGGATAAAGTCCTGAAACGTAAACAACTGAAATAGAAGTAAATAAAAGCACTAAAATGGTTTAAATGTGGGAATTTACTGCTATCAATTAGCTGTGACGAACATGATGCTCTGGCAAAACATGGCACCTTAGTGTCTCTGTTCAAATTAAGTCAAGTCAAGTCTATTTTACTTGTATAGCCCAGTACAATGTCTCAAAGGGCTTTACAGGCACACAACATAAGGAAAATTCCCGACCCAGCCAAAAGCTCTCTAGGAAGACGAGGAAAAAGGGAAGAAACCTCAGGAGAGGCAGTTCAATGAGAGATTCCCTCTCTATGAATGGCTGTCTGTGCAATAGGAACGTCCAGTGGGATTATACAGAGGTACAAGAAAGGCATGCAAGGCAGTACACACAAAAAGTCATGCATTAGGAAATAGCATGCAAGATAGAGACGAGGGAGAGCGAGACAGGTAGAGAGAGAGAGTATAGTCCTTGTTGAGAGTCTCTCTCCTGGGGCAGCAGTTCGTGCAGGTGGTTGGGTAAACTGATGATGTAATGATGAAATTACAATATTGACATTTGCTGATTGTCCCGAGAACCAGAATTTGCTCATTCTTGAGAAAAACGGTCAAGTCGGTCATGACACAGGCAGTGAAAGAAGAATAACTATAAAAAATGGGGACACAACTGAGGCCAACATAAATGATGATGTCATTGGAAGACAGCAACAGTACCTGTGGAATCTGCTGTAACGAAGCAGTGGCTTCGTATCTGAAAGTGCCCCCAACAGTGTTTAAAATGCCCCAAAATGTTTATAAAAATTGCCCCATAAATACAGATTATTTGCTTCCTGCTCTCTGCTCTGTATTCTACCATAATCCTTAAGGAGGAGCTGAAGAGGAGCTTCATTCTCCTCCTTGAGGCAGTTTAATTCATATTGGTTGCCTTTAGCACCAATACAGCGAGACCTCAACGGTGTCCCGGATATAATATTTCCAGGTTTGACACAGCTCCCTTTTCAGCCATAAAAGCATGTCTGCAGTTGTTTTCTTCTATTAAAAACTAATAATGTTACAGTAAAGAGGCACATGTGGATGGTGAAAAATGGCAAAGTAAGGGTGTCCGGGCCTGGAGATTGTTGGCCTTGTGTACTGTGTGTGTGTCATCCATTTGGAATAATGAACCGGTCTCTCAGGACTTGGAGGTCCACCATCTGGGTCAGCAATGTGGCTTTGGGGCTTCTGTCAATCAAGGAGACTGGACCATGCAGAAGCCACCTATTAGTCTGGACCATATGGATGTTCCACACCAGCTGGCACTTTGGATTCTGCTGGCCATGACATTCTTAAGATGCTTTACATTATTGTCCCTGCTGTGACATCTACATCTCACTTCATCAGTGCACCTTCAATTCAGGTCTTTAGATCACTTGTTCCGCAGCAGTTTCTTTTAATTGCTCTTCTCTGCATTTTTGCCAGCACAGCTCCTCTCCCTCCACATCACCAAGTGCTTGCTCCCCCACATTTCCACCCGCTGACATAATCCACTGCAAGCACTTTCACTCTGTTCCCATGTCCTGATTTCAGTCAATCCTCTCATCGTCTCACTTAACAAGTCGAATCATCCATTAGCACCACTTAACCATAGACATACCAGTTAAAGGTCACCTCTTGTTTGTTCCTGTCTTCAGTGAATTTAAGCCAGTATGGTGTCTAATGTCTGTGAATAGCAAGTGACCTATAATATGCCTCTAAAACAGACCATGTGATCATGTTGTTGAACGATCACAGCAGTAATAGAGAGAGATAAATTAGAAATGAAGGGATGAGGCCTATTTTGAACTCACTAATAATGCTGCAGACTAGATCATTTACTGAGATCAAATTAAACCCCGGCCAATAGCAAGGTGCAGCTTAAACACATTACAATGGAGGCGGGGCCAACCATTCGTGCTGGTGGCGTTGATTGTACTCAAATTGGAGGTCATGAAACGTATATAGCTCGAACGGTTTGAGTTTTAAATTCAAAATCACTGCAGGTCTTGAAATTTGCTTATCACATGCGTTTATCATGCACATTTTCATTTTTAAAGTTCCTATAACAGAAGCAGACACTTGGTTGTTCTCCTGGTTGTCCTGTGGGCGGTTTACAGGAAAGCAGCTCAAACATGCGGATCACATTCCTGATAAAGATACATTCTGCATTTTATATTCTCTCTCTCTCTCTCTCTCTCTCTCTCTCTCTCTCTCTCTCTCTCCCTCTTCCTCTCTCTCCAGGGGAATCCCATGCTGCCTGCAAATTATCAGCCAAGTGATGACGCTCATAAAACGGAGACAGGTACCGTGTGCTCTACTGAGAATGTATCGATCCACCATATCCTCCACTGAAGCCATGCTAGAGAGTAAACGTTTTAATATACACTGTGCTCAGTATGTTTTACGATAATGGCCGAGCTTACACAGGACATCTGGAGTCTCATCAGAGCCGTGTCACGGGAGGCCTGTAGTTCATCTCTCGACTTCTCTCAGGTGTTCCAGGATTCAATCCCACTTATGTGCTGTAATGAAATAGAGAACGCTCGCAAATCAAATGTACAATTCCTGAATACTTACCACAGTATGCAGTACAAACACAGCTCCTCACACACGCATAACAACACAAACTGTAACTCCTCTGTGAGTTCAGACTAATATCTCTTTCTTGTCTTTGTAATGATATATGAAAAATGAATAATCCATAAGTGTTCTCAGGCTGACAATATAATAAGGAGGTTTAAAGTTTAATTTTCTATTCCATTGATGACTGAGGAGATGTCAGAAATGGTTTTGGGAATTCAATGGTGTTTGCATTTGTGTACGTCAGGCGCGCTTTGTTCAATTCAAAAGAGGCACAAATTGACTGTCCTTGAAAATAAAAGCTGAAGCAGCAGGTTCTTTTCTAAGTTCCACTATGTTCTTTTCCCTCTTATTTTGTGAGGATTTCCACAAGGCTGCGTTCGTATTCACAAACAGAAAGCAGGCGTGTATTAAAACATCAAAGCTCCCTCGGTGCTCTGCGTTGAATGTTGTGCAAAAGAGATCCAGGAGCGGCTGTGTGTTTCTGGCTGTTTCATACGTGCCTTGAATGAGAGAGCGAGAGAGAGAGGGGGGAAGAGGCAGAGAGAGCGAGGGGGGGGGGGGGGGGGGGGGGGGGGGGGGGAGAGAGAGAGAGCAAGCGAGGGAGAGACATACTGGGTTAGAGAAAAATAGCTGGAGTGGTTTTCATTCCATGTTATTTGAAAACTTTGGGCAGTAAGAATCAGTTAAATTAATAATCCCATAATATTTGGATTGGTTTGCCTTCCCTTCTTCTTCTTCTTCTTCTTCTTCAGCACCATCTCTTCCCTTCACGTCCTCTCTCCCCAGTGAGTAACATTAAAAATTGCCTTCATCACTATGGACTGCTTCAATAATTCACGCTAAAGTTTCCAGTAAGTATCCAGTAAACAGTCTGAGAGACGCCCAAAATATCACAGGTTTCCATATTTTATCGACTGAGGAGGATGTTTTTTTCTGCTTCTCACTTCTCCGCTGCAGCAGTGGCAGTAAATCCGATCCTGACTGGGGGGAAAAATGCTCCAGCTACAATGTGAACACAAATCAGTTCAGCCAATGCAGCAACCGTTTCTGAAGATGGCACCGCACTTAAAAAGCCAAGCAGCTGATTTTCACTCTCTGCGCTCATCTTTTGCACCCCGCTCACACACAAAGCAGGTGAGACGATGGACGTAGTCTTGACATGGAAGTGGTCCACAGCAGATCTGAACCGTGCAGTCCTAAATCAAGTCCCCAACCAATCAAGATCCTGACCAGTCTGGCTTCGAAACAAAGTCCCTTTCCGTCTTTAGACCTCATAACTCTTTAATGAACACCTCCACACCTATTGTCTTCCTATTTTAAAAACAAAAACAAAATCTCTATACCTCTTCCAGGCTCCTCCTGCCTCTTGGCGCCTACATGCTGTTGT